>NC_134861.1:79620495-79959995 GCF_049852395.1 Peromyscus maniculatus bairdii
CTCATTATCATGTCCCCACTGACTGTGGAGAGCAAGGAGGATATTTTTGCTGTGATATCAATGACTATAATGCACATTTGAGCAGGAGGGACATGGGAGGCTTCTGTGACAACCCCTACTCCCCACCCCCACCCCAGATAAAAGTAACAGCCTAGAGAGGAAGCCATCGAAAAGAGCTCTTGAAAGGGGTGATGGGGTATGCTGAAGTAAGCTCCACAGCTGATGGCTTTTGGCAGGGTCTGGGAGGGCAAGGACTTAGTTTTATTTAAGGGGCAGCCCACTGAAAGTTTGACCACGCTGCAGTGAGTATGTAGGCAACATAAATTGGGTTTTTTTTTTTTAATTTTAATGTTTACTTTTTTGGGGGGGATCACAAGGAGGGAGATGGAAGGGCTTGGAAATGAGTGTGATCAGGATGCATGATGTGAAAGTCCCAAAGAATCAATAAAAATGTTGTGTTAAAAGTTTAGTTAATTAGTTAATTAATTGAAGCCGACTCAAATGGCAAGCCTAGCCCTGCCTTTCTAGTATTCACTCTTCTATTTTGACTGGTTGCCAAGGTTTACAACTTGCCTGTCCTAGGAAATTTTAATTAAACTCTAATAAAATTTGTTCTTGATCTTGAAAAATTTAAGTGATAAGTAACTAAAATTGCAAATAATTTTAATTGTCTACAAGTAAGCTACTGTATAGACAACAAAAGTATATGTAACTATGATGTTCACTGGGAATCTACATTGTTATTCATACCACAGGCATTAGGAAACTATTTTCCCAATATTGAAGGAAAAATAAATATATAACTATTGAAATGTTTTCTGGCAAAACTTTTAGGATAACAGAAAGGATACAATTTAACATTTTAAAAGAATAGTAGAACGTTCCTTTTAACATTGCAATATGATATGTGAAACAAAGATACCACTTTAGAGTCTTTATGAGTATGTGTAAAATGAGAAGCCTCACAAGAGCAATGAGTATCCCTAGTGCCACAGTTTTCTTTTCTAAACTTCCATCTCATACTGGATTGCCTTAGATCATAAAAGTCAGTGAAGTTAATTCCACTTCTCAAATATAGAGAGCACAAAGTCAGCATCTATTGATGAGCTATTGTGAAATTAGTTTTCATTAGTCTACTTTCAATCTTCCAGTTTGAACATATTCATAATGAAACAGTCTCCTCCAGGGAAGAACATACCGATTGGTCATCCATTACCAAATGTCAGCCTGAAAACATGAATACAAGTAACATTATACAGACTGAGAAGGTTGTACTTAAGTATTTAGGAATATATATGGTTAGCAGCATCCATGCTGGTGGGTCACAACTTCCTGTAACTCCAACTCCCGAGGATCTCCCACCCTCCCAGGCACGCGGTGGGCATCTGTACTAACATGTGCATATACCCACACACAGACACTGTGGTGGTTTGAATGAAAAATTCCCACAATAGGCTCATTTTTTTTCACAGTCAGTTTCCTGTTGGTGGCAGGATTTGGTGAGACTATGGAACCTGTAGGAGGTAGAGCCTTGTTAGACCATGTACGCCAGCAAGGATGGATTTTCAGGGTTTATAGTTCCCGTCTAACTCAAGTTCACTGTCTCTGCTTCCTATGTATAATTAAGATGTTATCTCTCAGCTTCCCACTTTAGTTGTGTGCTACTATGCCTTTCTTGCCATTATGGACTCTCTCCATGGAGACTAAAAGGCCACAAAAACATCATACTGTTAACTACCTACAAAAAAGCATGTAATTTAGTCTATACTATACACATACAGTTTTAACGAACTTTCTCTTCTAGGCTGATGGCACTCTCTCTAAGTGCCAAAGACAACTTAGTGAAAATCTCCGTACGAGACATGAGAAGCTCTCTTTTGAGTTGTTGGCCAGGACTAAGAGACAGCCTACTGCCATTGTCTTTTGTCTTCCCCAGAAGTGCAAAGCAGGTCCCTCTTCTGAGACCAGCATGCATATCAGAAACAGGGCCTTGAGTCCCTTGAGCTGGAACTGACCTGAACACCCTCTCCCTGAGGACTAACTTTCAGAGATGTCATAGCTAGGTGGGACTGTTCTATTCAATATCCACACTTAATTAGCAGATGATAACTAAAGCTAGAAATTGCCACTGCAGATAAATTATATTACTGAATTCATCAAAGGACTCTAAAACAATCTTGTAATGATCCTCAGGCTTTATTCTCTGTTCAGTCCTCTCTCCCATCCCCTTCAAAGCCTCAGCTTTGTCTCCTCATCTCAGGGATGTTATTAACTCTGATGAAGGTGATTAAATTGTGCTACCATACAAACTTAAAATTGATTTGGGGCAATCATGGGGCACATGACACTGCTCCTTGTTGCCTGATCTTTATTATCTCATAAAACATCATTTATGTGTTTTCTTGGCTTTTAAAATTTCACACAGAAATTGAACTACACTCTCTTATGTTTTTTTGTGTCCAGTATAAGTCAAAATGCTTTGCATTTTATACTTGCAATTCTAGGTTCAAAGCCTTTATATCTAAAGACTATAGGTGAACAGGTAAGTACGGCTTATTTCCAATATATTATTGCATATTGATTGATTTGACATTCACACTCATTTGTTATTAACATAAACAACAGAAGGAAAATACTATTATAAGAAAATTCTTATTATTATAAAATAACAAATTATTTCATAATAAATTATCAGTTAATATTATTTCATAATTTATTATAATATAATAAATAGTTTTATAATCAAATAAATTTATTGCGATGCAAAATAAATAATATGTGAAATAAGATGTCAAAACTACCTGGTATACTTTTTTATTTTAAATGTAACTTCATTTTCCAAAATCTTAGGTATATTCATACTTACATTTTTAGCATATATAGCTTAATATTGAGACACTGTGATTGTTGCAGACATTACATTCCTGAAGAATGACTTACCAACTTGTGTATTCTAATTTAAAATAATTCATGGGAGTTTACTTTTTAGAATTTAGACAGAGTGATCCTGTTGTATAGTTCATATAGAAATATCTGTGGTTTATAACTGCATTATAATTTTCATTTGTTAATGCTCATGATGCTTCAGAGATTACAGAGGTATTTGTAAAACATTGCTGCTCACTGGCTATTTTACATTTTCAGAGAAAGCTTGAAAAAAAAATGACCCATACAAA
Organism: Peromyscus maniculatus bairdii; assembly: GCF_049852395.1. Classification (NCBI taxonomy): domain Eukaryota; kingdom Metazoa; phylum Chordata; class Mammalia; order Rodentia; family Cricetidae; genus Peromyscus; species Peromyscus maniculatus. The sequence continues at coordinate 79,623,672 of NC_134861.1, forward strand.
TGCATGCATTAACACATAGGCATGCCTTCACAAAATACCTTACCAAATTCTCTAGAAAAACAAAGAAAGTCTTGCTAATGGTATCTCACCATCCTTCTACTCTTATAAACATTTAAATATTATACAAATCAGAGTCCTGGGTGTATTTGTGTATATGTACTAATTGCATGTGTATGCTTATATCTGTATTTGTGTGAAGGGGTGTACTCATGTACGTGTGTGCCTATGGAGGTCAGAGGTTGACTTCAGGACTTAGCTCTTTGTCTAATTTTTTATTAGACAAGCCCTCTCACTGGCTTACAGTTTTATGTTTAGGATAGAATTGGTGGCTAGTGAGTTCCCTTGGCTTTGCCTATTTCTACCCCTTTCCCCATGGAGATTGCAGGCAGGCACTTTCATACTTGGCTTTTATTGGAGTTACAGGGATTTGAAGTTCTGTAGTATACAGCAAGCACTCTGCCTACTGTGCCATCTCCTGAGCATCCATTACTCTTAAAATAACATGTCTGTTTGTTCTGAAGGCCTTTCTAATGTAATAACACCTCAGCTCCCAGACAGTGGAATCATTCTGTCTTTAGTTGAAAGTCCTTTGAACTGACAATCTTTTGTGTGCTCAAATTCACAATACTGAACCACTGGTAATACCCATGCTTAACTACTTGGAGAACAAAGAACAGATTTCTTTTTCTTAATAATTGAAAAGTTAGAAGAAAAATACCATAGCAAAAAGTGTCTTGGACATGGTTTAAAGCTCATCTGTTGTAAGGGAAATCTAGTAATTGATGTTATGATATTTTCATGCAAATGAAGTAGGTTTATAATTACATAGAGTTGATTTTATTTAAATTAATAGAAATAAATTAGGAATACAAAATGTACATTCTTATTTGCAACAGAGGAACTAACTTTGAATGAAAAAACAAGTTTTATGTGATGAAGAATATTCACAAATCTTTTGAATACATGATGTTGCATTTACAACTTCAAATTCAGTGATTGCTTCATATTGCATTGCAACATAAATTGTCATTACCAGCAACCAAATTTGGATAACTGAAATAGATCTTTTATAATGAAACTTGTTCTTTCCACATGACATCAATGAAAATATATTTACATTCACACTGAGTGGTGCCAGTATATGTCTAGTCATTTTGCCCTACTGAGCTCATTTCTCAAAGAAATGGGCCATCACTGCATTGCATATGCTGTCATATTTACTTAAAGTCTTGCTGATGCTAGATCAAATATATAAGAAATTTAACTCCTAGATAATGCCAGAGTGAGAACAAATGTGTTCCCTAACAGTGACCTTCTGTCAAGTGAAAGTGTACTGAAGTTGTATGTGGTTGCCACATGGTGGAATCTAATTTGATAAAATTGAACTCAGAGCACTGCATGCATTTCCCATAAGAAAGCACCTCCACATGTCCATAGAAAGCCTGGAAAGAACAGACTCATGCTCCAGATACACTACTTGTATTGTTATTACTAACATGTCAAGATCATTTAATGAATGAGGAAAAAGAGTGGGCAGCAAAAAACAGTATGAACACCTCATAATATAAATAAACACACTTACCACTTTCATGTGACTCATGCTGAAAATATGCAACAGACTGGAAGAAACACCCATAATATGTTCATGGTGAATGGAAAAATATAGATTAAAAATCTTTGAATCCAATGTTATTATACCAAATTCTTCCTCTTTCATTGCTGCAATCCTGGTTTTTCCGTCCTTGGTTTTTCTCTTTACATTCATCAGATGAATAACTTGGATGATTTGTTACTCCCTGTTATAAGGCTGTTTTAGTAACTTTGTTATTTGGCATTGGATTCCTGCAGAGAATACATTTAAAGTCTCAGTGTTTTGCACACACACACACACACACACACACACACACACACACACACACACACACCCAATAAGATACATGCACTATAGAATTGTTTCCTTGCTCTTTTTTTCAAACCTAAAGATTTCATTCTTCTTAATGGTTTTTTGAGTTGATATTAATTTTTTTATTTATTAAGAAATTTTTTATTCATTTTACATACCAACCACAGATCTCCCTCTCTTCCCTCCTTCTGCTCCCCTTCTAGCTTTCTGCCCCCTGCCACAGCCCATCCCCCATTCCCTCCTCTGAAAAAGTAAGTCCTCCCATGGGGAGTCAGCAAAGCCTGGTACATTTAGTTGCGGCAGGTCCAAGCCCCTCCCCCTGCATCAAGGCTGTGCAAGGTGTCCCACTATAGATAGTGGGCTTCAAAAAACCAGCTCATACATCAGGGCTGGATCCTGATCCCACTGCCAGGGGCCCCTTATGCAGATCAAGCTACATAACTGTCTGGCCTATGCAGAGGTCTAGTCCAGTCTCATAGAGGCTCCACAACTATTGGTCCATAGTTCATGAGTTCCCACTAGTTTGGTTTGGTTGTGTCTGCAGGTTTCCCATCATGATCTTGTTGCCCCTTGCTCATAGAATCCCTCTTCTCTCTCTTCAACTGGACTCCTGGAGTTTAGTCTGGTGCTTGGCTATGGATCTCTGCATCTGCTTCCATCAGTTACTGGATGAAGTCTCTGTGATGAGTTAGTGTATTCACCATTCTGATAACCGGGGTAAGACAGCTCAGGCACCTTCTCCACTATTGCTAGTAGTTTAAGCTGGGGTCATCCTTGTGGATTCCTAGGAACTTTCCTAGCACCATGTTTCTCCCTATCCCCATGATATCTCCCTCTATCAAGATATCTCATTCATTGCTCTCCCACTCCGTCCCTTTTCCAGATCAACCACCAATTTCCCTTATGCTCTCATCCCCCATTGGGCATATACCCAAGGGATGCTCAATCCTACCACAAGGACACTTGCTCAACTATGTTCACAGCAGCATTGTTTGTAATAGCCAGAACCTGGAAGCAACCTAGATGCCCCTCAACTGAAGAATGGATAAAGAAAATGTGATACATATACATGATAGAGTACTACTCAGAAGTAAAAAAAAAAACAACAACATGAAATTTGCAGGCAAATGGATGGAACTAGAAAATATCATCCTGAGTGAGGTAACTCAGACTCAGAAAGACAAATATGGTATGTACTCACTCAGAAGTGGATACTAGATGTAAAGCAAAGGATAACCAGAGCGCCAAAGAGGCTAGGTAACAAAGAGGACCCTAAGAGAGATGCATGGATTGCCTTGGGAAGGGGAAATAGATGAGATCTCCTGAGTAAACTGGGGTTGAAGGGGAACAATAGAGGGTGTTACAGAAATGTAGTTGCCAAGTTGGTTACAAGCAAATCAGAAATAAATTTAAAAATTTATTTGATATAACACATCTCTTATAAACAGAATTCAATGCACACCATATATATTTAATAGAGATTTTCAGCATTTAGCCTTATGTATTGATCTTATTTAAAATTAGTGACCATTTTTAATAACTGTTAGTATAAAGGAATGAACTGTTATTTGCTTTTCTTCTTTTGATATTTTAATGCCTGTTGAGGCAAAGCCCACCCATTCACCGATGCTTATGAATGAATCTTTGACACTCCTTCAATTTTGTATTTAAACATTTTTATAGTAACTTCAGTTAATTCAGAATGTTAATTTTGCTGTTATACATAGTATTGATTTCAAAGGTGTACACTCATCCTTCAAAGAAACTGTGTTATTCCTTCATATGCAGCTCGACATTGGTTGTAAGTGAATATAAGTGACTTATTGACAGTCTTCAAAACACAGGTAATATTTCAGATAACATTTAAACGTCCTTGATGGTTCTAAGTGAGTATGTTAACATGGTGTTCAGTACGGTTTATTGCAAAAAGGGGATGAGTAATGAAACTTTTTTGAAGTAATAAATTAAAATACTCAGTGAAAGCTACTTTATCAAAAATTAGTTTTATCTTTCACTTGTATTTTAGTTACTTGACATCAAAACCTTCAGGTTTATTGATGACCATCGTGGATTGATCTGCCTCTGGCTCCGGCACTGCAGACAAACTAACTGATTCTGTCTTCACTTCCATTTCCTTGGGACACCTATTGCTGCCAGGATAGAATATAAGTTACAGATGCTGTCCCCAAAGAAGCATAGGCCATACATGTGAAGTCTAATAATAAACTAAGAAATCTAACTTGGGAGTGGAGTAAAATCTCAGGAGCTTGAGTGAGCTAGGAACCAGCAGATAAATTCTTTCCATTTTCCATATTCCTGGGAGTCAGTTGTAAGACACAATTTATATGGTTTCTTGGGGGCATGATACATCAGTCGCCTCACTGGGAGAAAGACAGCTTGGTAATACATCTTTGTCAAGGATCATCTCCTTGTCCTCGCTTTGTTTTTCTTATCCTTCAGTCACAAGTCTACATTATCTAGTAAAATGATACACATGAGTTCTTTGCTGAGGTGCAGCTCTCTGGGGCACATGCTAAGGAAACACATCTTAAAATAGCCTACAAATTTATTTGTGTGTCTTATTCTTTCGGAGCTTTTAACTTGTCTGAGAGAACTATTATTTCAAATATTCCTAGAACTAAAATAAATATAGCTATGTTTTTCTTCAGTTTAGAAATATCTATTCTTTATTCATTTAGTTAAAAAATAAGTTGCTTATGCCCTTCATGCTCTTAAGCCATAGAAACTCAAGGATGAACAGGAATGCCTCTACAGTTCACAAATTAATGAACAGAAAAGCTGTACAGACAAATTAAGTCTAGTATCTCAACGATAAATACACAATTAAATGGTTGGACAAAAATTCCCCAAATCTACAACTATTAAAAAGAGCTATAGGGATAGAGAGATGGCTTGGTAGCTAAGAACACTTACCATTCTTCCAAGATTTGAGTTTACCAGCACCCACATGGTAGCTCACAATGCCACTGCCAGGGAATCTGATACCTTCCTTTAGACTCCCTGGGAACCAGGAACACAGGTGGTGTGCAGACATACAGGTAGGCATAAACATAAATTAAAATTTAAAACCTTAGGATTAAATTTGCAAAGGAGAACATATATATATATACATACATACATACATATATATATATATATATATATGTATATACACACACATATCTGTTTTATATATTTGAAGAGTGTTTCTGGTTCCTCTACCCTCAAGGCTCAGTGATTACTTAAACAGATGTTACTTCTTACTATTTTCTCCTTACATTGACCTGCTTACAGTAATTGCACATGACACTGAGGACATATGTGTAGAAGAAGAAGATACTCTTAAATGTGAGGCCAGAATTTTATTGAGGCTGGTGACTAGTGTCAAGGATTCATTAATGGTGTACAAACATAACCCATGATGCATGACTCTTATCACTGGGGGAAGATGTTTCTATTTTCTTGTATCTTGCTACTAACTCTAGCCAGTCTCTATTCTTGACACAAGCTATCAGCAAATGTGAAGCATGTGTAGGCTTAAGAAGACATGGGATTCTGTTTTTAATCTTTGTCTTCTAATACAATAATTGGTTACCTGATTGAGTTAGCATGGGATCCAGGATGCCCAAGAATACCTCCAATTTCATGGAACTAAAATATAGAAATATTGGAAATTCAAATGAAAGCCATAGGGCTACTCTAGCTGAAGAGTGACTTACAGTTCTATGTGATAAATAATTGATTGTTGGTGTGTACCATTAATTTTTATTTCCTTTGTTATGTATCAGAATTTTGTCAGTGGACATTTTATGAAAATCAGGTCTAAATGTTGAATGCTAATATAAAAATAATATTAAAAATGTGGCCTTCATTTTATGGAAGATAATAATACAAGAAAATATTAATCAAAAATAGAAAAAAAGTGAATTATGTCCAGGAATAGTAAAAATAATGACAAAGAATTAATAAAATAGCTTCTAAACACTTTGGACCCTCCCAACCTGTATGTGTGAACTTATTTGATGAAGTTGCTATCTTAAGTAACCTCACAGTTATTTATAGATACCTTGAATTTGGGAGGCACTCTCTAAACAAAATACTATAAGTAGATAGCAATGTATTTAAACTGAATCTGAAGAAATGCATGAAATACAAACTAGATTTTTAATCAAAATACCAATGAACTTAAAGAAATACAGAAATATACTAAGTGGGCAAATAAAGTTGCTTTTCATAGGTAATGAACCTGAGATGCTAAAGGTGAGCTGCTTACAAGAATGAGGATCCAAGAGGTAATTAAACATTATATATTCATTCCTATGAGACATCATAAGTTTGAAAAGGTGCTTCTTTGACACTAAATATAACAGCCTTATATGGTGATATTTTATTGTGCTGAAATGTGATTTGATTTGTATGTTAATAAAGTTGCCTGGGGATCAGAGATAAGAGCAAGCCATTAAGCAGAATCTGGAAATGGTAGCACACGCTCTTAATACAATCACGTAGCAGGCAGAATCTCTATGTGTTCAAGGACACCACTAGCATGATGACACACACCTTTAATCTCAGAACCAACCATAGAGACCTGGAGGTCCGTATAACAGGAAGTAACGAGGAAGTCATGTGGTTGGGTTACAGCCAATGAGAAGGCAGAACAGAAAGGCAATAAAAAGACAGTACATAGGAAGAAGGTCTCTCTCTTTCAGGTGAAGGACAACAGCGAGTGACAAGATAAGGTGGTCTTAGCTCTTGGCTACTGCTCGATTTCTGGGCTTTTAACTCTTTATTTGGTTCTGTATTTCTTATTTAATAAGACCATTTATAATTAAATCTGCAGCCTTATGAAGTCCCCACTATCAGGCTACCTGTAGATATTACAGTGACTGCAAATACTCACTATTTATATGATTTGTGTAACAGGATACAACACCATTATGTACATATAAAACCTCTGAAGCTATTCAGAAAATAGTATTTACACACTATCATAGCCTTAGGATTTATTTTTTATTTACAAATTATAATTGACTCTTGATCCATCACTCAAGAAGAAATTAGAATTAGAAAGTAAGTATTGCACAGCTCTTGTACTTCTTACTACAATTTTATACTGTGGTGAGGTAAGATCTACCAAACTTTATTTCTTCAAGATACAGATATGTATTTTTTTTTCTTGGACTCAGTGATAACTTTAATACTGTTTGATGATTTTAATGAAGGCTGAATAAGTTAAAGTCATCATCCCCATATTCAGGGACAAAATATAATAAATTATATTATTGCCATTTTTTTTTGTGAAGAGTTAGATATTAAGTATTTTAAGTGTTATCATATGCAAGTTGTGTGCCACCATTTCTGAACTCTTCTTTGTGCCAATCAAATCACAAGTAGCACATGGATGGATTAGCAAGTCTCTCTTTCAAAAAATAGCTGTTTAATGTCCCAAGAATTCTACTCTGTTAAATTATTGTTAACTTGAAACATAAAATTTGAGATTGGTTTTCTTTTTTTTTTTTTACTTTTGAGATTAAGTGCTTTATAAGCTGAATCAAATTAAATATGGAACACCTAGAAACTTGACAATTAGAATATTTATAGAATATTTTACGAGTTTCTAAAGTAGTGACATGTTGATATTTGCAAGAAGAGTCACTTTATAAGAACTGGGAGGATTCAATTAACTAGCTAAAACCTTATAAAAATGTTTTGAATTTCCCAGCAGCACTTTTACAAATTCAGAATGTGTCCTGAATTGCTGTTTCATTCTTTGGGAGGTCTGAACATATAATGTCTGGCCACACTATTGATCTTTATCCTGATATAATATTGAATGCAGAGAGAATTAGCTTATCAAGAAGTGCTTTGATTCATATCTGTTCTCTTATATCACTTTATAGATTTCAATCTCCATAGATATAATAAATCCCAAGTTATGTAGCTAAATATTATAAAGAGACATTATTGGAATAAACAAATAAAATGTGCATGCTTAACGAAATTGAGGTAGAAAATTATTTCTTCTCTTTGAGACTTAAATGTACATTGCACAAATTATCCAGCTTCTGAGTAATACAATTTTAATTCTTCAACCAATAATTTAGTCTCCTTAAAGTATTAAAATGATCTGTCAATGGGATTCTTACCCTAGCAACTTATGTCACTAATATTGCATTTAGAGAAAACTTCATTTGTGTTCTAAGACCCACTGAAGACCCACTTGGTTTTTGGAATTGTTGCTCAGCACTATCCTTCAAGCTAAACAATCGTCTTCTTTAGTTCAGTTGTGCCTTCTCGATAAAGGTCATTTCAGTGAAGATTACTGCTAGTTTTAGTTTTCTCCTAGAAGGAGGGGTCAGGAGGCCCTTAGGACCCATGCCTCAGTAGCCACCCATTCTAGCCAGTTGTATACAACTCTTCCCTAATTGCACATGATCTCGAGGTCATAGGAAGGAGCTAGAGGATTTGGTGGAAAGGACTAAAGGAAGGGGCCTCAATGTACAAGGTTATAGGGGAATCCACCATCTATACTAGGTAAAGCCTAACTTCTGTTTGGCTATATTGGGATTACCTGTGCTACTGTTAGTGACATTTCACCCATTCTCTGTAAGTAAATCCAACTAACTTGTTAATGGCCCTGAGGACTGCTGGTGGCATTTCACTTTGGCTTATGATTGGAACTGTAAAAGCAAGGTTCAGGGAGTCAATTCTTAGTCTCCACCTATAGGGATAAAATTTCCCTGACAGGAATTAGCACGAATTTCAGAGTTTTCTAAACTTTCATTTTGTTAGAAATTATTATAAAAACATGAAAAGTGGATTGTGAGTTTATGAGTTAAGTTGCTTTTTTTTGTTTGCTTGTTTTTTTGAGACAATATTTCTCTGTGTAGCATTGGAGCCTGTTCTAGAACTCTCTCTGTGGACCAGACTGAGCTCAAACTCACAGAGATCTATCTGCCTTTGCCTCTCCAGTTGCTAGGATTAAAGGCCTGCGCCACCACCACCCTGTTTAAATTGCTTTTTTACATAATTTCTTTATGTGTTTGGGTTACAAGACTATTTACCTTTAAAATATGCTTATAAGTTGCTTCCAGCTTTTTAAAAATTTATTTAAAATAATTTATCTTTTAAAGATAAAATTGAGTAAAATTGAACATTTCTCAGCAACTATCATTGAAATATCTACTCATTTTCATTAGAATAGAGTTTAATATTCTATGAAAATTAGATTCCATTATCAGCTATCACTTTCTGCATTATTTAATCTTCCCCAATATGCATCGATCATTTTAGTTAACCACGAAACTTCAAATTACCTAAGGAGCTATCATGCATTTTCTACCAAATTGTTGATAGGACAACTAAATGGGTCATAGCTACACACACAAAAAAAAAATCTTTCCAGTTGAGAAGTTTGAAGTGAACAAACGTAAATATACACAGCTAGAAAGAATACACCCCATATAATGAAAACATAAAGCTGATAAACGGAACTTGCATGGCAAGCAAAGGAAAAATCCTTCTAAGTAAATTACTTCACTGCCTAGAACTGAAGAATGAGAAGAAATTAGAGGCAGAAAGAGATGAGACTGAAGAACGGTTTTATGAACAGCATTTTGTACAGAATAAAGAACATTGAATGTAAAGATACCATGAGAAATAAGACACAGCAGAGTTGATGGTAAAACAGAACTATAATAGTAGGAAATAAAGCTGTAGAGATATATAACATGAAAGTCAGTGGGCTTCCGGATATTTTAAAAGTTTTTTAAATTTTCATCAATGAACAGTGGATATCAGACTCAGAATTTTAATCAGCAAAGAAACATAATTTTCATCTTAGTTACAATCTATGTTTGTTTATGTGAAAATTGTTCCAAGAAGAGTTGTGGCCCATATTATCTTAATGCTGATGCAAGTGAGATGTTTAAATACAGTTGAGAAATATTCAAGTAAGGCAATTACACAGAATTTGGCTCAAACAAGACAGTGCATGAAAAGAAATATGATTGATGGCATGAGAATTACCCCATGCATTTAGTAACAGAAGTACTCTGCTGATAGAAACATAATCGCACATACAGAAGTCGAACCCTCCCTTACTAGGGAATGTTGCACCGTTTCCTTAGTTTTATAACAAATTTCATCATAGTACTTATACAACAACATCATCTTCACAAATAATCATAGCTATATCCCGGCATGGTAGATCACACCCTTAATTCCAAGCCCTTAGGAGGCTGAGGCATGAGAATCATTTTAAGACAGAGGGCTGCCTGGGCAACATAGCAAGTTACATGAAAGCTTGGATTATAACATGAGACCCTGTCTATAATAATACCAGGGAAGAAATAACAACACCACAAATCATAGTTGAGAGAGAAGGCTGGCCCATAGCCTGAGAGCCCAAGTTAAGCTCTCTACTTACCCATGATTCATGCACAAGAGTTAAAAGCCATGGAAGCAAAGATGGCACCTCTGATATGACATTTTTTTTTTTAGATCAGTAGCAAAAGTAGTGTACAATTGCTCACCTTCTCTTTACCTAAGAAAAAACTATACAGAACATGGATGGTGGCGCTGTAGGAAATTTCAAGTGTGGAAGATGAATATAAGGAAAATCTATCAGTAGTTACACGTGGAAAACTATATACAATTATGTAAATAAAGACTTTTATAAATCAGTCTAGAACACTCAGGGGTTCACATTAGTGATGAAGAAGGGTATCAAAGCATTTTCAAGTAATGCTTAACATGAATTGTAGGGACGTTTTCAAAATCACTACAATTATGTACATATATAAAATAAAGCAACACTATTCGTTTTAGCTAAAGACGTGCGAACTTTTATGTTAAATAAGTTAAGTAAGCATTTATTCCTAAGATTTCATTTTTTTTTTTTTTTGGTTTTTTTGACACAGGGTTTCTATGTGTAGCTTTGCACCTTTCCTGGAGCTCACTTGGTAGCCCAGGCTGGCCTCGAACTCACAGAGATCCGCCTGGCTCTGCCTCCCGAGTGCTGGGATTAAAGGCGTGCGCCACCCCTGCCCGGCCAAGATTTCATTATTTTTAATTAAAATTGTTTATTTTTAAATAATATTTACTAATCCTTTGAGAATTGCAGACAAAGAAATTTGATTCAATTTGCCTACATTCTTCAAGTCCACTAAGATTTCCCCCCATTCCCCTATACAAGTAATTTTATACCTTTTGAGTATAGCCATTGAATCTGATTTGTGTTGTTCAAGTACTTTAAGGTACTCTGAAGCATGATTGGTGGCCTACCAGAACCACACCTTTAAAGAAAACAGATTTTCCATTTTCTTGCAGTTATCATTTACCAATAGATCCTCTGTTAATGGTGTAATTTTGTACCTACATTTCCCTCCATGTTGGGATTTTGCTAGTCTTGAGCTTGAAGAGATCTTGAATATCATAACCAACAACATTAGTTGATATGGGCAATTACTCTACTGTGTTCAGAAAACAAAGTTTTGTTGTAGCCATAAACTGCCTCTTGCTTTTACAATCTTTCTGTCACCCCTTCCTTTATGATTCCTAGGTATTGGGTATGTGATATAAATGTTTATTTTAGGGCTTAGCACTCTGAATTCCCTAATTCTCTGCATGGTGACCATTTTGGGAGTATTTTGTGTCATTCACCAACTTCTGAAAGAAGAAACTTCTCTGATGAGGTGTGAAAGGTATATTATTCTATGACTATAACAATAAATTATTAGAAGTCAGTTTAATGCTGTGTCCCATTTATCAGAATAATAACAGGTTCTCTTCTACTGTTTGTGAACTATTTAGCCACATACTTTTCATCACAGTAAAGGTGAAATATATGGGTTCCATCTTGTGAAGCAAGACTATATTCTGTCTGAAACTGCTGATTATCACAGTAACATTCATGCCACTATATCTACCAAGAAGCATATCTTGCTATGGTCAGCAAGTGATACCAAACTCAGTGCTTAGTATCTACATCCACGAGACAAAGGAAAGAAAGAGAAAAAAAGATTTCAAAAAAAGTTTTGAAAACCATATTATATTGAGAGAAATCGGGTTTCAAATATGAGGGTAAAAGCTGAAAGATCAGAGAAACAGAGTAGCCAGCCTTTAGTTCTTAGCTCTATGAAATCCTCATCCTGAAAGAGACTGAACTCCTGTCTCCTCCGACCATATTGTCCTCTCTCCACCCAGCCGTACCACTTCCTGTGTCCACCTCCCTAGTGGAGATGGACACCACCACAAGTCTTTGGCCTTTGATGCATATACAATAGTAGATGAGCCTCCAAATATTTAAGGCAAAATTATTGATAACTATAATTACAGATAATAATATATATTTTAAGAAGATAGGCTCTCATGTATCCTTGTCTATCCTCCCACTCTGTATGTAGAGTGAGTCTCCTGTTTCCACCTCTGCAGTGTTAGACTCTGTATCAAAACTCAAGATGAGTAGTTTATGACAAATGACACTCAAGATTGACTTGTGGCTTCCACATAGGCACAAGAAAAAATTCTACTCTAATGTTGGATAATTTTCAAGACTGTAAAAAAGGGATCGCACATTGTGAGAACTCATGTTGTATCTGGCAGCAACTGATAAGTGAAGAGAAACAAAAATTGTTTGCAAGAAACGCTCCTATATGACAAACGCCCCATGCATTGTAGGTTCTTCTACTTTGTGTATGCGAAAGCATGGCGATGACATGAAGTGACAGGCAAGGAACTCAAGTCTGTGGAATCAGGTGAGGTGGCCTATGGCAACATGCTATGTGACAATGACAATACACTCCAATCTTAAGCTTTTGTTATGGGACTTAATAAACAGAAAATAATCCAAGAGAAGGCAAGAGTTATAATTAGTTCTTAGAACAAGGCATTAAATACAGAGCAATGAATAAAATCAGCCAGAAGTGAAAGTTTTTGGAGAACATGAAGTTCCAGTGAGTGGAGTAAAAGAGTTTTATTTTATCCTTAAAGTACTATTTGACATTTTAAAATATGTGCACGCTTTGTTTTGATACAAGTAACATTTTTTTTTATCCATGTGCTATGATTTTTTTTCCCACTTCTGAAATCTGGGAAAGAATTTTTCTTTGTTACATTAAGTCTACACAGAAAAAAGTAACCCTGGCATTGCTGCTCACTATTTCAAAGTCTTTTAACACTAAATTTAAAATCAATGATGTTAGTTGGCCTGGGTTCTACTTGAAGTAAATAGTATAATATTTTAGTAATTATACCTGTATGGATTTAAGTGATTTATATCTCCCAGTATATTGTAGGAGTTTTTAAGATATCTTTCCTGAATCTCATTTTAAGGTTAAAAATACATGTGAAAATAGGATTTCTACAGAAGCCCAAATATGATCATTGAACTTCATGAAACAGTATGTTAATACCTAATAAAATGATCAAATATTAATAAAATTTATTAATTTCTTTTTCTTTTTTTTAGAAAATAAAACTCTAAAATAGCACAAGAAACCTGATGAATGTCATAGAAGACACTGCTTAATACATTCACATACTCTGTAATAAACACCATATTTAATTTCATAGACTCCTCTCTCTGCTATTGTATGAAGATATAATCTTCCTGAAAAGACCTTAACAAATTTCTAATAATCAATATGTTTGCAGTGTTTGGATGTAAACTGGCATTAAAATAATCATTAAATTTTTCATTATTTCTTATTGTGACAGAATGAACATGTATAATTGAAGATAAACATTACTAATGCTTAGATTTTACAAACCCAATAAAGTGTAGAAATGTTGGTAACTATGATGTTCAATCGTTGTTGTCAACTTGTCTGGTTCTGGAATCAACTAAAAAACACTCATTCTTGTGGGTGGGTAGATGAGGGCAATTACAGCAGATTTACTGAGCTGAGTTCCTGCCCCAGAGTGGGGCTTCTTCCCCATAAGTGATACAGATGTAAAGAAGTTTGGGGAAATCTCAGTGCTGTTTGCTGAACTTTGATTCATAGTGATGTTTGTGTCTATTCCATTACTGCTACCATTATGCTGTCACTGATAACAGAATCTAGCCTCTTGGCCTTCAAAAGTAGATTAAAAGCCAATGAAGCTCTCAAAGTATTTGAGGCTGGAGTGGACCTGCTGAGGAATCCGGGTTTGTGGAAAAATGATTAAACTAGCTCTTGGCCTCTGCAGCATGCATGTAGCCATTGTTGGACTACCAGACCTCATGCAGGACAAGCTATTCTAGTAAATCCCCATATACAATATTTATTATTTGATTCAAGAGAAAAGAATAAGCAATAATGTTGTTGTCAATTGGGAAGTCCTTGAAAGTCAGTTTCCAAATTCTTCTAGAGTAGACCACAGGGGGGAAAATAGTTATTTTTACTAAATGGTTTCTTTAGGCAAGGTAAATTATTTGGCATAGGAAAAACTCATATATAAAGAAAAACTCATAGGAAAATTATATATTCATTTCTAGTAGTAAAGGTAAAAACAAACACACCACTATTTTTTATATAATAATCTTTAAGAGTATGAATCTGAAGTTTTCTCTTTTACTGGTTGTATTTCTTTTCAAAACAACCGAGTTACTGAATATTAGTCATCTGGCTATTGTTGCTGTAATATATAATCTGTGAGAATGGGGTCATTCTCAGGCCTGATTGAATGCTATAAATTTTTCCTCTAGAGAAACCTTTATGATCACCAACCTAGCAAAGTTGTGGTCTGGGAAACTCTACATCCTACTGATCACCAACAGAGTCAAGCTGTGGTTAGGGAAACTGCCATACAGCATGCACAAATAATAACTTGACCTCAGGGAAACGACATGGAAAGGGAGAGCTAGTCCCCTTAAGAGACTTGGAAGGGATGGTTGGTCTTACTGCTGTCCCTATTCCCTTAAATTACTAACTGGTCAACTGAATATGCGCAGTATAAGAACTTAAGTACATTTGGGTCTTTTCTTTAATTTTCCCAGTTAGTTCAGATGCCATCAACATTTCTTCATCTCCTGTCATCTGAGTAGCTCAGTCTTTGAAATTTTTTGGTCATTTATTACATATTCCATTTTCATGTGAGTATGTGTAGTTGGAAAAGGAATGAATTTTAATTATAATTGGCTCATCTATTTGCATCTATGGTGTTAAAAATTCTGGAACTCAGAATAATTCAGTGTGAGAACATTTGGATCACATATTGGCAAACAGTTGCTTAGTGTAGTTTTACTAAAGATCATTAATATTGTAAAAAAAAAATCTCAAACAGTAAGGGTGAACCGAGGACAGTATGTAAGATGTGTGGCCTGACGGTGAGAAAACTAAGATGCTACACTTCCCAAATGAAAGGGTAGTGCTTGTATTTATCAGTGGCTGGGAAATCAATACTTGTTAGCATTCTCAGTAGAAAACAAGGTTTAGCTACAGTCATTTGTAAACATGCATTGTACAATCATCAGTCATGGGACACCTTCCTAATGCATGCATGCTAGAGGTTCAGCGCCACATTTGCATTTTTGAATTAGTCCCAGAGTGACACAAAGCAGTCCTGCCATTCAGATGTAACTAGCAAGTCAGTGTAAGTAGATATATATTATTAGAGTAGAAAACAACAAAAGTGTAGACCTTTTCTTTAACAATAAGAAAAATCTACATTCCATATTTTTAAACCACAGACAACTTGCCTATGACAGTATGTTTTCCTTTAAGAGCTATTGGGTGCTCTGAATGAGCACCAGTACCTGTAGCTGCAGAGACGATCTAATCCTCACAGCTGTCAGTAAAGCCTACACTAATGTGTCTTGAAAGAGTGATTAATAGGTTTTGACAATATCATTGCATTGCATATTTAATCAGATTATGCATCTGTTAGAAATGGTTTGCTTCTAACATCTGCAGTCAAAAATCCACCATCGGTATTCAGATCAATGCCTTAGCAGAAAGAAGTAACTACTATGCATGCCAGTCTGACTGTTGACAAGTTAAAACTGCATGCCAGAGACAGATGAGTCGTGACATTTTCTTCATTCACATAATGATTTTTTAAAAGAAAAAAAATGTTACTTCATCTGTGCCTAAATTAATGCTCATTAAAGAGGAGACAAATACACATTACTGTAAGCAGCAATCTCAAGAAAGAGATAAGAATTGGCTGAGTGTTTTCCCTTAAAGTTGATACTGTTTGTTTTCACTTAAAATGTACATATATGTACTGTTACAATTTCATAATACATGTATTTCAATGATAATGCTACTCCTAAAAGATATATGCTATGAAACAAATTTTTGTATTAAAAGATTTGACATGACTTTTATTTTTGTGTAATTAGGTATTAAAATATTAAAGGAATTTTTTCAATGCAATGATGACAATTATAACTAAATCTTACTTTCTTGGTATTTATTCACCTCCAACATGTATTTAGGAATTACCTTTTTACCAGTGTTATTTTTCATCAGAATCTCAGAAAACTTGCTGTGAACCAATGTCTCCCTCCATTTTCATAGTTTGTCTCCAGAGGCAGGGCACATAACCTCTCCATTAGATATTATTAACTGTCACTCTTCAAAACCTGTGGTCTGACTTGAGCTGGTTCTTTTAATAAAGCTTCTCTTGCCAGGATTAGCAGTGGTGCCTATTCATCTTACTGGCTGTCTGTCCAGATACCAGTGGAAGAATTAAAAGACAGAAAAGAGCCTTGAACACAAGTAGTAGCAGAGAAAATTGCAGACACACTAGGTAGAATCAATGGATGTAAAATATTTTTATAAAGACAAAGAAGCACACCGACAGCAAGGCACACTGAGAATGAACTCTACAGAGCAGAGGGGTCTCAGGCAGCAGGATTCCCTACTCAAGGGCTGGAGGGTCTTTGTGGGCTAGAATAGGGTCTCCTTGCCCTAATTTACAGTTGGTCTGTTTAAACAAGGAAAGAAAACCTCATAACTCCTCAACTTTGGCTACCCAGGTCCTGGTCTGGCCTTTAACTTTTACTTATTCCACAATACTGGTGGAAGTAAATACTCACCAGACATTAGTCTGAAACTGCCAGGCCTTGGTCTGAGTCTCAGGTGAGGAGGATGAGGAAAAAGAAGGACTTTGCCATCTTTCCTCCCTCCCTCCCTCCCTCCCTCCCTCCCTCCCTCCTTCCTTCCTTCTTTTCCTCCTTTCTTCCATTCTTCCATTCCTCCTTCCTTTCTTTTTTATTGACTACAACAGAATACAATGAGATAAAATAATAGCCATCACATTGAAGTTTTACAGGACAAATCAACATAAGAAAAAGGGCCCAAGAGAAAGTACAAGAATCACAGACCCACTTGTTCACACACTCAGGAGTCCCATGCCGCTACAGTTTCTGCAAGCTAGTATAAACTTTGCTCAGCTGATCTAGAAGGCCTTATTTTCTTAATGTCCTCCATCTACTCTGGATCTTGTACTTTTTCTGCCTTCTCATCAACTGGATTCCCCGAGTTCTGGGGGAGAAAGGTTTCATGGGGATAACCTATTTAAGGATGAATATTTCCCAGGATCTCGCTTTGTGATTTGGTAATATTGCTGACTCTGTCCTTAAAATGCAGGTCAAGCTTTTTCCCTGTTATCTAAGCCTAAGTCATTTTAATTCACACTTCTTCATATTTCTATTTAGATTTTAGTCACACCCTCTCTGACATATCTTCAATTATAGCAGTTGAATTATTTCCATTGCTAATCTTTTCTGCGATGGATATAACTGAAATAAAAAAAGTCCTATCCAGCTTTATGTCTTTATTTTTAATACACAATTATACTAGCTTAAACACATTTGTTCAAAGGAATTGTATGTTTTAAAGGTAAGAAACTACTGATTTATTTTTTAATCTTTGCTTTATAATTTACCTTGACATTAGAAAAACATAAGATGTCTGATAAAACCACAACCTAACCAAATTTACTATTTACCATTTCCTTGATCTATATTGGTAGCCAACGCACCATTTTCCCCTGAGTTAAGTATTCTAGCTATAGTTACTCCTCCAATCACTGTTTAATAAGTGATAGAAATTTAGATACGCTATGCTTTGATTGCACTCTGTAGAAAATCACTTTTATAATTTTTCTTCAATACTTTTAACCAAATATAAATTAAATATATTTAATTTTTAATAGATTTGTGTTTTACAACTTAATTCCATTATGTCCAGAGAATATATTTAAAATTACTTAAGATGTAAGATGAACTACTAAACGGTCTTATTAATAAAAAACCCGGAGTCAGATATTGGGGTTAAAACAGTGATCAGAGGAATTGGACAAGCTACAGCCAACCTTACCTCACTGACACCTCAGTCTTCAAAGAGACCTACTTCCTGTATACCCATGCCTATATGCCTTTCTGTTCTGCCAACTCATTTCCTCTTTCTGCCAAGCTACATCACTTCCTGTTTGTCTGTACAGACCTCCATACCTCTATGGTTAGTGTTGTGATTAAAGGCGTGTGTCACCATGCCTGCCTCTGTTCCCCAGTATGGCCTTGAACTCACAGAAAGCTGAATGGATCTCTGCCTTCCAAATGCTGGGATTAAAGGCGTGTGTTACCATTGCCTAACTTATATGTTTAATATAGTGGCTGGCCTTTGCCTCTGATCCTCAGATAAGCTTTATTGGGGTGCACAAAGAAAATATCACCACATTAAGAAATTTAAAATATGTCGAGACATTTACTGGAGTTAATAAATAAACTGTATTGTGGAATGGCTGAATTGTTCTTGTACAGAACATATTGACTGGGCTGGCATGTGGTGAAGGCATCAGGTAGAACCAGTGTATATCTTCTACATCTCTCAATTTCTCTCCACTTTTTTCCTAAGGTTAATATTCAGGATTTTAAAAACAACATGTTATCTTATTGCTGTGCTTAGTTATTTTATTCTGTTTTGTTGTTAGGTGCATGTATTTCTGAGTGTTACTTCTTAAGGTGAATTGTGATATTGCATTATATAAAATAGCATGTTTTATGTTTGACATATTCTATATTTTCAACTAGAAATTCTTTTGTAGTAAGAATCATCTCACATACTTCCTGGTGAGTATTTTCACAACATTTCTCTATTATTTTTGAATAGTTTTAATTTTATAACACTTTAATTGATGCTATAGAATACAAAAAGTACATCTTAAACATATAGCCTTCTGTCAAATTGTCTTAACTCCACACAACAAATTAATAATCTAACCAAATTATACAGAGTGAAGAAGTTGATTTCATTCCCCTACTGTTTTTTCACTCCTTTAACTACTATGCATCACTAGTGCAGTATAATTTCACATTCCCTTTGTCCTGAAAGAGAAAAGCATCCTTTGAAAGAATTGTTGGAGGTTATTTTGTTTGCTCACATTTTCAATTTTTACTCTGGCTTCCTTTGTATCTCAAGTTTCCACCTGATATTTTCTCCCTGCTTGAAACCTTTGCTTCATGGTAGTTATGGAGCTGGTTTTCTTTCCCCTTGCCACTGAATGTTACGGGAATCAACATTAAAAGAAGCCTGCATATTTCTCTGCATGTTGAATTGAATTGTGAGCTAATTTGGGGTCCTCTTGCAAAAAAGGAAAAAACTAAGCTCATTTGTAAGTCATATAGGCCTCAATGATGGGGCTTCTCTCCCACCCCTGGCTATGTTAGAGATAATCTCAATGTCATTGGTTTTCAGTAATATGTTACTTATTGCCTTGGTTTGGTTCTTGTTTTGGATCAATGAATTCATGTTTTTCATAAATTAAAAATTTTATTTAATTTGTATAAATTATACATTCTTTGCTTTTCCTTTCTTTTTCATCTTGAGTCATCTCAAGTCTACATCACAACTTGTATCTCAAAGCCATTACATTTTTTCATTGATTATTTTTTTCTCTTGCATTTTTATGGCTTATTTGAAAGTTTAATGATACCTTATTTACCAATATTTAATTAACTATTAAGTTCATTACAGGAAGTTTTCAAATATTTAATGTACCTTTTCATTAATAGAGTTCTTTTCAAAAATGTAATTTATTTGATAATTTCACATATGGCTAAAATGATCTAATAATATATTTCCACCATTCTTCTCCTACTCTGACTTCATCTTTCCACCCTCCTTCCAAATTTCATGTCTTCTTAAATTTTCCTCTTATAATTCACTTATTCTAATTTGTGCTTCCCCTGTAGTGTAAGGCAATATCCTCTAGAGGTTGGCAGCCCTACCTATACTGAACCACACAACTGAAATAAACCGACTGTTCATCTCCCAGAGACCATCAACTCCCAAAGGTTCCTCCACATGGGTAGGAGCTTCTAAGAACCTCTGTTCTCCGGCTTGGAGAATTGTCTGGATTGGTTTTTTAGAGGTCTTGTGCTTGCAAGCACAGCTTCAATAAAGTTCCTAAGCACAATAGCCCTAGCATGTCCAGGCAACATTATTTCACAGCAGTCTTCCTTGATCAGTGGATCTTACAAAATTTCTACTCTCTTCTGCATGTTCCCTTGGGGTCTATGTTTTATAAGGATGTTTCACATAAGGGTGAGCCGTGGCTAGTCACTTAATCTCTGCTCTTTGACCAGTTATCTCTCACTTAGCCTTTATCTGTTGCATAAAGAGGCTCCTCTGATGAGGAGTGAAAGTTGCACTGAAATACAGGTATATGGATAAGCATTTAAAATTATGATACCATGCCAGTGTCACAAAATAGTATTAGTAAGGTCTAAGACCTTACCAGCCATTTTTTTTTCCCTTTGGCCTTGTTTACCGTATCAGGTACGACTTCTCTCTTGCAGAACAAGTCTTAGGTCCAATTAGAAAACTGTTGGCTTGCCAAGCGGTAGTGGCGCACGCCTTTAATCCCAACAGTCGGGAGGCAGAGCCAGGCGGTATCTCTGTGAGTTCGAGGCCAGCCTGGTCTCCAAAGCGAGTTCCAGGAAAGGCACAAAGCTACACAAAGGACCCCTGTCTCGGAAAAAAAACAAAACAAAACAAAACTAAAAACCTGTTGGTTACCTGCATGGTATTCATGCCTTGTACCAATCAGCCTATCATTTCAGGCCAGTCACCACTGTAGGTTGCAATACATACAGCTACGTAAAACTATTAATGGCTCCCTCCTCCAGGCTTCTGAATAGCCCCTTCGAGCATGATGCAAGCTAGTCATCAACAGAGGAAGCTTCCAAACTAGTGCTAGGTTGATTTCTCCGTTTTTTTGGTAATACTGTGTGTTGTCTTTATCAATACAGTCTTGCCATCAAGTTCCAGTGGGTAATCAAAAGCAATAACAAATCCTGTTTTGTTTTGGTTTCTTTTTGGTGTGTGTGTGTGGTGTGTGTGTGTGTGTGTGTGTGTGTGTGTGTGTGTGTGTGTGTGTGTGTGTGTGTGTGTGTGATCCCTTTGACCAATAACTCAGCAATGATAGCCCACATCTGCACTAGGCTTGGTTCTCTTTGCTCACTGAGGGTTGAAAGGAAGAGATACTATTCACATTTATATCTAAAACCCTCAGATTCATTATACCACTTATGATAGCCATAGTAAATAACTTACCGACGTTTATGTTCATGTAAGGTCTAGATCTACTTTTCTGGGCCATTATTTTTCCTTTGAGAAAGAAAATAATTTTGTCCTGCACTTTGGTACTTATTCTATGCTTATATAGGAAGTTTATGTTAGGTTTTAGACACTGTTAATTATACTTTTGACAGCTGTATATAAGGTTTGCAGAGTGTTAGATTTGCCTTGGTTGCAGCTACTTCCTCTATATTTTAATTAGATTTATTTGAATAGATTTAAGCTTATTTAGAAAAGTCCTTCAGCTATTCTTATTCTACATTTTTGTTTAATTTCTCTTCTAGTGAATGTGCCATGAATTCTTCAATGAACATCTGAAGTATTCTGGGGAATTTTCTACTTTAATTGATTATTAGTTACATTAATAACAAGGGATTTCCTACTCATTAGTGATGATTGGAACTTTCCAGTTTATTTTTGTTCATCCTGAGTATATAGTCTTATGAAATTTCACAACACACATGAGCAAATGGACTATTATGCATAATTTCTGGACACATATCCAATATCCTGTTTCACAAATTAAACTTACCAACTTTTTTTAAGCAAATATTTATTTAGATCACCTTAACTAGGAAAGAACAATATGCCCAGTTCAGCATCTCATTATAAGCATGAAGACCTGGCACATAAAAAAAGAACTGGATAGAGGTCAGAAATCTAGGAAATTACAAAGTTTATGTCATTTGTTTCCGCTTTCTTGGTTTAACAAGCTTAGAAAAAAAATTAATTTGAATAGCTTACTCTTTTTCTCCAGTTTACTGATAAAACAATTAACATTTAAAGTCTACTGGCTGTAGGCAAAGTATTTTCATTAATGTTTTTCTGAAGTAATTTCCTATTTGTTATGTTTAAATACAGTTGGACTCTTGGGCCATTTTTACTTTAGAGTTCTTGTATAAATTCTTGAAGGTGTTAGGGCTGTATATTGAATATTCCCATTATATGTGCATAAAACTTCTTTGCTATTCCTCTGTTTTTTTCTTTGTTTGCTTGGTTTTGTTTTTGTTTTTTTGAGACAGGGTTTCTTTATGTAGTTTTGGTGCCTGTCCTGGATCTCACTTTGTAGCCCAGGCTGGCCTTGAACTCACAGAGATTCTCCTGATTCTGTCTCCTGAGTGCTGGGATTAAAGGCATGAGCCACCACCGCTCAGCTTGTTATTTCTCTTTTAATGCTTTTCTTTAAATGTGAAGGCAGTTGGTGGAAGATTTCCAGTTTAAAAAACATGACTTATTAGGATGTTACTTTTTGTGTATTTGTTCCTGTTTTAAGAAATTATTTCTACAGCAGGATCATCAAGACATTATCCTATTTATTCTTCTCAACAATATTGTTTTGTTATTTAAATTCAGATTTTCAATATAACTAAATACTATCTAAGTGAATTATGTGATTACGTAGGATTACAATTATATTCTATCACCTGGTCTTACCTACTAAGAAAATCACTGCTTTGTTGCCAATACCACTAACGTATTCCAACTTTGTAAGTGCATTCAGAACTGCTTCTGAGCTTTGTTTTCTGTCCCACTGATTCATTTATCTATTTAAATTCCAATATAGTATAATCTCAATGCTAACATTTAATAATTAGTAATATAAGAATCTCATCTTATCTTTTTTGATTTTTAAAAATTATTTCTTTAATACATGAGATTATGATTGTATCATTTCCCAATTCCCTTTCCTTCCTTCATAACTTTCCACTTATCCCTACTTGTACTTTTTCAAATTCATGGCCATATATATATATATATATATATATATATATATTCCTAAATACACAAAATACAACATGCTCAGTTTGTATATTGTCATTTGTATGTATGTTTACAGGAATTACCATTTGATAATGGTTAACCAATTGATGATTTCTCCCTTAAGGAAGATTACTTTTCCTATACTCAGGAATCTTTATTCGTATATAGTTCTTGGTGTATGATTGAGTGGCTTTCTCCATCCGTGTTGGCATGTTTATTGTTGATGACTTATTTTTTAATTGATATATGATGTAACAAACCACCTTATGGAATTTTCATTCATACTGAGTTTTAGTAGGTCCTCATCCATCTCCTTTTGCCTTTACCTCACTTGTTCCATTCCAACCACTGCTGTGGGATGTCTCTCTGCATGCTGTGGATATGTGTTGATCTCATTGGTTGATTATAAAGCTGTTTGGCCAATGGCAAGGAAGATTAATGTTAGGTGGTATAATCAAACTGAAGACATGGCAAAGTCTGGGCAGATGATATCTAGCTGCCAAGGAAGCAAGACATGAAGAAAATGAAGTAAAAAGTCACAAAATACGTGGAAAAGCATAGCAAAGGAATATGGGTTCATTTGAATGTAAGAGCTAGCTAGTAATAAGCCTGAGCCATCGGCCAAGGATTTATAATCAATATAAGCCTCTGAGTGATAATCTGGGAAGCAACTGCAGAACAAGGTGAGACAGAGAAAAGCCTCTGTTTACAAACCACAGTATTCTGTATTCCTCTGCCTCATCACTTGTGCTCTATTACTTCTTGTTCTCCTTCTCTTTTGAAGTCTCCTTTCCCTCCTCATGTGGCTCTTTCCAATCACATGAACATGACAACAATTATTTCCCAACAAATAAACATTAACAACAGTTATAGTTAAGATATGCAAGTGAAAATGAATATGTGGTATTTTGCTTTCTGAGATGGCTTTACCTTATTCAACATAATATTTTTTTTATGTCCATCCATTTTTCTTCAAGTTTGATGATTTCATGTTCATTACAACAGAATAAAATCCCATTGTGCATGTGTATCCCATTTTCATTATTTCATTAATTGGTAGACAACCTCTAAGATTATTCCACCTTGTCTTTTATCTTCCAATTAAATCAGCCAAAATATCTTTTCATGCATAATATTTCAAACAATATTCAATTATATTTAAGAAAACTACTATTTAGTGGTTGAAATTGAGTAGAATAAATACAGTAATTTTAAAATAATACTCTTTACCTTATTGAGTTTTCCAATCTATTTATATACTTTAATATACTGATTATTAAGGTTATAAAGTTGCTCCTTCCTCTCTCTCTCTCTCTCTCTCTCTCTCTCTCTCTCTCTCTCTCTGTGTGTGTGTGTGTGTGTGTGTGTGTTGGAGCTATTACCAATAATGAAGCTGGTAAGAGTAAGAAGAAACCTCCTTAGAATTCAAACTAAAATGCTAATTTTATTAAGTTTATAATTTACTTTTTTATTTAATCAAGGAGTGTTGTAATATTCCATGTCACATTTTAAATATATTTTAAATAGTATTCCAATTTTTATTACATTGCAAAAAAATGCCGTTGCTTCAGAAACTAGCTGTGTTATTTAGTACATTGCAATTATGTTCAGGACAGAAAAAACAACTCTTTACCAAGTCCAAAATATATATAAATGAGATACATACAATAACTTTCAACTGTTCTAAGCTTGATAATGCTTACAGAAAGTAGTTTTTCATATTTAATGCTCAAGGACCTGTGTGAAATCCTGCAAGTATCTTTAAACTGTACCCAAAGATGCTTCTTCTGGAGGCAGGAAATAACTTACTGTGATATCACTCCACATCTCACCCCTGAAGATATAGCTCCTCTATCTCAGTAGAGCACCTTTCACACCTCGGTTTTCATAAAGAATCTTCTGAAATAGACCATTGGTTAAACTCTCAGAATCTTAATGTTTTCAGCTTGGCAGTGTAAATAACTGAATTTAATTTTTTTTTTGCTATTACTATCATTCAGAACTGTATTATTCTCATCAGTGTTCTTTAGCCTACTCAAATAAAATAATTAAAAAAAGCAAAATTGTTTGTGAATTTGTCACATTTTACATGAAAAAGTATGCAAAAGTTAGAGGGTACTTCATTTTTATGATAAAACAGGAATGCCAGGATTGTCACCTCTTGTGACATTCATTCTATGGCTGAAAAACTGATGCTTATATATATGGTCAAACAAATATTCACAGGCTACTTCTATGGGTTAATAGGAATACAGACCTTGACAGGCAATAAAAGTGCTACAGAAGTTATTGTAAAGGGTAGTTAGATGGACGAAATACATTAGAAGATGCCTCATTACAATGGTACAGATTAGAGTACAAGAAAATTAAAACATACAAAAGCAAATGAAAATACACTAGGGAAATAACGAACTGGAAAGGTCTGAAAAAAATTCTGTCACCTATACTGGAGTAAGTGGAAACCTTTAGTGGATTCAAAATAAGAGCTTAATTTTACCGAGTTTATTAATTACATATTATTTAATCAGGGAATTTGTAATATTTCATGTCATATTTTGAATAGATGTTAAATAATTTTTCAAAATTTTATGATACTGAAAAATGTTATTGCTTCAGACCAAGGTGTGTTATTTAGTACACAGAAATGACATTTACCAGCTTTAGACTAATAGCAATAGTGGAGAGGTGCCTGAACTGGCTTACCCCAGTAATCAGATTGGTGAATACCCTATCTGTCATCATAGAGCCTTTCTCCAGTAACTGATGGAAGCAAATGCAGAGATCCACAGCCAAATACCAGGCTGGATGGGCAGGAGGAGGGAAGAGGGGTATATGTGATTGGTATGTAAAATGAATAAAAAATTTCTTAATAAAAAAGGACAAAAAGAATACAAAAACAAAACTATATTAAGTCCAAAGTAATCTACATTCCTTGTAAAATACCTGCATTGTTAACTTGATTTACACTTGAAATTTTTCCAGTTTAATAATTTATTTGTAAAACAGATATTAGTGCCTCTTTGTCATATCTTGGTTCTCATTCAATTCATTAGTTTCTACTATATAAACAAAAGAAGATACATACATATACATATATATACATACATATATGTACCTATACTCAGAAATCAACACTTTCCATTCAATTTTAGTACGCTTTCTTAGATTTCAAGCATACACTTATAATTTAAAGGAATTTATGTTAATCAATACAGTAGATATGCAGTAATCTAACTGGTAAGAATTTGGAAATGGACTTGGAATTATTAGTTACTGTCCTATCTACATTGCTGCCCAGTATCACCATGGATTATTTAATCTTTAGCTTGATCTTTATTCAGTAGAGTAAGTTAATTACAATATTACCATATCTAGCCTAAAACATATCCCCTAATATTGTACTAAAATTTACAATACAAAGTGTGCCTTAAAACAGTTATCCAAGAACTTAGAAGAGTCCAAATATTGCAAATAGACCCGATTCACAGCATGCTCTAATTTTGTAATTAACAATGAATCAAAAGAAGCTATTAGCTTCTGTGGCATGTCTTTTCTTAATAAACCTCATGCTGCTTAATGCCTAAAATTCTATTGTCCTCTTAATATGTTCATAGATTTTTATAGGACCAAATATACTAGCATGTTTGAGGGATAATTATTTGAATAACATTTATAAAGAATTATTTCAACATTATCCATTTTTTTTTTTTTTGCCCAATAGAGCCGTTTAATTTTCTGAGCTCCTCCATGCCTTCAAAGAAGGAAAAGTCTGTTCAGGAATCCTAGAATAACTTCAAAATGTATTTCCCCTCACAATGTGCTGACAGATTTAACATATGTTCTAATTTTTCAGACCTCTGTTAATAGACATACTTGCCGCTGCTTAATTTCAGATTTTGTTGATTTGTTTGCTTTTGTTGTTGTATGGACTTACTCATCCACTTTTACTCATACCACTTTCCCAGGATGAGCATTTTTAGTGATATGATGAGGACACTGTGCTATTAAACTCCATCTAATTCTCTCAGGTTTTTTAAATTCTTATAACAACACCATCATAATGAAGTTAAAATTTTCTTGGTAAGAAAATAATAGATACTACAATGGAGTATTTAGGTAAAATAAGAATAGTTTAGGAAATGTTAAACAATTTTAAAGATGTATTTGTGGGTGTTTTGTTTCATTGTTTGCTTTTTGCCCATGTGAATGTTTTGTCTGCGGGCATGTATGTGCACCACGTATCTCCTAAGGATCTTAGAAGGGGATAGTGGAGATCCTGGAATTGATTGACAAGAGGCTGTGTGCAGCATGTGGATGCTGGGAACTGAACCCAGATCCTCTATAAGAACATCAAGTGCTCTTAATCACTACCTTGGAGCCTCTGTGGAACCTTGTCCACTTCTTTTTCTATAGTTTCATTTTTTCCAAGCTTGTTCCTACTTCCTGTTGTAAAACAGAAATGTAGTGTCACAGATGTGTACTCCTCCTGCCCCTTCTGAAGGGGGAGCATGGTTTGGTAAAATGGAAAATTTTTGGATGAGTTCTCTGGATCAGAGCTATAGATCTTTATCTAATAGGCAGGAAAAATATTATCTCTACTTGCATTTCCATCTTGTCCCCTGCAAGGAAAGAAATGGCAACGTGATGGGCAGCTCATGCAAGGAACTTCCCAGCAAAATGCTTTCTGTATTTTCCAATTAAAAAATTGAAAAAATAGAAGCTATGTCAGCTTTCAATTTGCAATGCTATGCTTTGTATTTCCTGATGTAGCTAGAGTTTTCCTGGCTTGCCCACAGTTAGGACAAATCTCTGTCACCCGCCAGTCCCACAGCTGCTCAGACCCAACCAAGTAAACACAGAGATTTATATTGCTTACAAACTGTATGGCCATGGCAGGCTTCTTGCTAACTGTTCTTATAGCTTAAATTAATCCATTTCCATAAATCTATACCTTGCCACATGGCTCATGGCTTACTGGCATCTTCACATGCTTCTTGTCCTGGCGGCAGCTGGCAGTGACTCCTTCTGCCTTCCTGTTCTTTTTTTCTCCTCTCTGTTAGTCCTGCCTATACTTCCTGCCTAGCCACTGGCCAATCAGTGTTTTATTTATTGACCAATCAGAGCAACACATTTGCTATACAGAACATCCCACAGCATCCTGATATTTTGTAAATGATCTGTGAGACCTCAGAAGAAATATATATATATATATATATATATATATATATATGCTTGTATTTCTTTTTAAATATGGCTTTTTCATAAGGTTTGTCACTATACACATAAACAATGCATCATTCAACCCTCATTAGGAATACTTCTTCCTGCATTTGATAATAATTAATGCAAAGACACTCAACTACTTTATTTTTAGAGAATAAGAGATTGAATACTTGTACTCAATTCCAAATAGGAAGTATATGTCACACTCTTCCATCTCTATGCTCAGGGATTTTCCTGAAAGAGATGGTGGAAAGATTTCAAGACCCAGAAGTGGTGGATAACTTCAAGTAAATGGTGCTTTTTTCTTTTCTTTTTTTTTATACAATAAGGAAGTTGCCCACATGAATTCACAGAGATTGTGATAACATGAACAAGACTTAAGCAAGCAAAGGCCAGGCAAAATCCCAAAGTGCTGGGAAAATGGCATGCAATCACACAACTAGCTGAGGAGTGGAGAGGGTGACTATGGGAAGAGATGGGCGTGAATATGAGCAAAATATGTACAAAATCCTCAAAAGCTTAATAAACTATTTAAACACATATATGAAGCAACACATTTAAGATAATAGAATGATCATGCCATATTTTAACTGGTAGCATTTTATTTGTTCATCACAGTACCTGGTTAATTACAAATTGCATTATGTAAGACAAACAGTACACACATGATTTCCACTTGTAATACAACTTTACAAAATAACACAAATTTTCATTTTCAATTGAGATATATATTTACCAAAGTAAGTTGTCATTACAAAAAAATATAATATCAATGTGTTATTTTGTAGTATCCAGAAAACTTATTTTGCAAAAGACACCAGTATAGAATATAGTGCAGAACTATTGCCTTCATCTACTGATCAGCTGAATTGCACTGAATGATCTATTATAGGTTGTACAGAGAGTTGGGAGTTACCTGGGATTAACACTATTGAACTCTTACTCTTATCAGACTTTTAATAAGCTAAAAGATCTCTCTTAACTATTTAGAATAGACTTACTCTGTGTTTTCAGCACTTTCTATGGTTGATCATAGCATAATCCAAGAACAAACTTTCATTTTCTTATAAGATAATCTATTTCAATTTTATTAACTTTCTTAATTCTCCAAGAAATAATGAACATACATTGCTTCTAATTCACATTTCTTAATTTTCTTATTGCCTTATGAAATACAAAAATGCCTATGGATTTACATCAAGAAATCTTAGCCTGACTTGATTGTTAGGAAAATTTCTATCAGCTGTGATCTTGATTCAGTTTTGTGATATGTGAAACATGCATATTCTATATTTTTATCTTTTTGAAATCTTTTATAAAGTTTATTTCTTATACGAAAAGCAGAAAATATGCATTTACATAGACTACAGTACAATATGAAAGAATCAGATGAGGGTGTGGAGGGAGAGAGTACTGGGAGAGACAACTAGAATTCAGGGGTATTTGAGGGTGTGTGTGGAAACCTAGTGCAGTGGAAACTCCCTGGAATCTACAATGGTGACCCTAGTGAAAACTCCTAATGATGGAAGACACAGAGCCTGAATTGGACATTTTATGTAAGCAAGCAAGGATTCCAGTGGTGGGACTGGGACAACAAGCCAGCCACAAAACCTTTGACCTACACTTTGTCTTGCCTGCTACATGTGCTGGGTGATGGTGGTGCAGAACTTGTGGGAGTGGCTATCCAATGTCTGGTCCAACTCGAGGCAGAGAGAGCCCATACTGACACTATTTGGATGGTGAAGAACGAGAGGCTGGATAGCACAGAAATCTAAATAGAACCAAACATGACTTGCCAATAATAAAAAAAAGCCAAGGAAATTATTTCTAATAATATTCTGCTATACTAATTGATCAGTGTTATTCCAATTGTCATCAGATAGGCTTCATCCAGCAACTGAAAAGAGCAGATGCAGAGACCCACTCCCAAACATTAGGTCAAGCACAGAGAATGCTGTGGAAAATGGGGAAGAAGGATATAGGAGCCAGAGGGGTTGAGGACACCAGGAGAACTTGGCCAACAGAATCAACTAAACAGGGATCATAGGGGCTCACAGAGACTGAAGAAACAATCATGGAACTTGCATGGGTCTGAGCTAGGTCCTCTGCAAACATGTTATGGTTGTGTAACTTGGTGTTCTTGTGGGACTCCTGATAGTGGGAATGGTGGAGGGAGGGTGTCTCTGACTCTTTTGCCTGCTCTTGGGACACTTTTCCTTCTATTGGGTTGCCTCGTCCAGCCTTTATGTGAGGGTTTGTGCCTAGTCTTTCTATAACTTTTCATGTCACATTCAGTAAATATACCTGGGAGGCCTGCTCTTTTCTGAAGGAAAACAAAGGAGTGAATCTCGTGTGTGTGTGTGTGTGTGTGTGTGTGTGTGTGTGTGTGTGTGTGTGTGAGAGAGAGAGAGAGAGAGAGAGAGAGAGAGAGAGAGAGAGAGAGAGAGAGAGAGAGAGAGAGAGAGAGAGAGAGAGCGTTAGGGGGAATATTGGGAGGAGTGGAGAGAGGAGAAACTGCAGTCAGAATGTAATGTATGAGAGAAGAATACATTTAAAAAAGAAGAAAAGAGTGTGATACATAAAAACAAAATAAAAGGCATGCTTTTGACTTTTATATGTAGCATTTGAGACATGTACTGTCTCCACCAGAAGAGACTCATGTACCTTCTTTATTTAAAAGTGATTAGCCTCGGGATTAGGACTAGACAATAATATTTGGACCTACACAGCTGCTAGCAGGACAATGCTGTGGTTTCTGTACCTTTGACCAAGGAATGGTACTCTATCAGGAAAGATTGAGATGGCCATCCTCATGACCTGAGTATGTAACATCAGGAGGGATGTACATAAGTGATTGTAGAAGAAATGGACAGATTCCTAGCCAGCCAGATTTTCTGAATGAACCTGGGGTGAGAATTCTGCAACTAGATTATGTCTAGACCCATATTCTCACTGCTTCTTGGTTAATATTCAGTATTGATTATTGAGGATCTCATATATGTTGTTCATAGTATTGGTCCACTTAGAAGAGCTTTGTTTAGAGGTGTTAATTGTATTCATTGGACATGAGCACTTAGTTATGCCTTGAAGGTAGTCAAATACTCTTAACCCTTAGTTAAAATGTAACCCTTAGTCTTTGTCTCGTCCTCAAATTGATGTATCTTTAGTCTACCCTCAGCCTAGAGTCATAGTTATCAATTTTTCTAGTGTCTGCTTTCTTTTAATTATCAGTTGAAATATCAGTTTTTCTAATGTGACTATTTGGATGATACTTTGTGGATCAGGTTCACTGTCTCCATCGCCAAGCCCATACTATTTTCTATTGTACTCATTTTGCATATTTGGGTTCACCACATAAACCATTTTACACAACCCCTTTCAACCTTTCCATATTACTAGAATATTAAGTTATGTAACAACCCATCACTGGACTTTTTAGTGCTGTAATATTTAACATCCTGACAATATGTACCCATTGATGCTGTAGTGCCAGGAATATTTATTAAGGTAGTCAACTGCTCTCTTGATTTGATTTAAGAGAGTATGTTGTAAACATGGAAATAAAAACATAGCTAAGGAGATATATATAAGGTGCAAGGTGAGGAAGCCTTGGATGCTGTTTTCCTAAACAGAAATTCTTTTTTTCTGTAGAACTGTGCTTCTCTAATCTTTTATCGGAGAAGCTTTCTATTGCACTGGATAGTGGCTAATACAACTGAGATTAACAACAGTTCAAAGTGCTGAGAATAAATGATGATGAGCAGGCTTCTGTAGATGGAATATTACAGAATGGACAGGAAAGACAGGTAGAATGTAAAAGCTGGAGGAATGGAAGGGATGCTATATAAAGATATCCTACAGACACGGCATGAAGTGTTTCTTATTTTAATAAGACGATTGGTTACATCTACATGACTGTCATACACATAAAGTCACAGCAAGAGTTGTTAACTACTTAACTATACAAGATCATATCAAAGTTTCAGCATGGAGATATGAGAGACTCCTAATGTTTGCGAAGGAACAGTTGATAGCTGCTGAGGGATGGAGAGTCATTTTCCTTAAGGGAGAGTGATGGAATGATTGCACAGCCTGGCTGAGGGCAGTTGCAGCTGCTCATGTGTAGCTGTGAGCTGAGAGTGTGTGGTCCTTGCAACAACGGAAGCCAGAGCTGGTAGTGTTGAGGAGGTCAGGCTAGTGTGGCAGCAGCCTGAGGAGGGGGATCTAGGGTAATCCTAGACCTACAATACATGGTATGAAGGAGTGAGTGTCCTGAAAATTGGACATGGGGGAGTGTGAAAGAAGCTTATGTGATGGGTGGGGATTGAGAGCAGAGAGCTGCCTGAGCTCAGCTGTTGGTGGACAGCTAAACCTAGTGGCCTTTGGAGCCCAAGTGCCTGTGGATTTGGGGCTTATGGAGTTTGGGAAGCAGCTTGAGGTATTGCAGAGAGGCTGCAACAGAAAAATCCCAGGCTCGATCAGAGGGCTTGAGGCAAAGGAGGAAAAGCCAGCGGACTCTATCATCTTTGGCTGAGGTGGCTGCACTGGCTCCAAAGCCAGGCATGAGTAGCTCTCTTGTGCTTTTGTGTCCTGAGTTAGACTCCAGGTGAAGTATTTATCTAATTATTCTTTACCAATAAAAAATTGGGAATCAGATATTGGGGTAAGAACCTGAAGGAGCCAAGAGACAGAGGAGCAGCCACTAGTGACTTCCTACCTCTTCAGTTCCTTCCTCCAAAATAGTGCTGAGATCCTCTCTCAGCCCTGCCTTATTACTTCCTGTCTCCTATCTGTCCACAGTCCTCCAAGGTTCTATGGTTAATTTTGGTCAGCTAGTGGCTATCTCCTCCCTCGGTCTCAAAGCAAGCGTGTAATCAAAACATCACACAACAGGTTGCCTGTGTCCTAGTGGGTACCTCCCCCCATCTATTCATATGGACAAAACTGATTCAAATCATTAGGTGATTACAAAATTGGAAGGACTTGAAGATGGAAGGAAGATATATTGGGGATGAAGGTGCAGGAGGAGGAAGGGATTGGGGTAGATATGATTATGATGCAGTGTATACATTTTTGAATATATAATCAAACATATCAAATTATATGATCAAAGAATAAAAATTTTAAAAAGTAAGAAAGTGAAGGTGTAAATAAAACTGCATCTAGATAAGATAAGGGGAAAACATTTAAAATTGGGGAAATAGAACTATATGGGAACAAAAATTTAAAAAATACATTAGTAACTTTATGTGCATTTAAATTTTGTAAACTCAATGTATTTAAGAGTTTTTCCAGAAGAGATCATGTATTTGGGAGAGGGAAGGGAAACATTGAAGAGTTTTAGAGAAGAGACAAGTGGAGGCAAGACAGACAAACTGCTCATGTATGAAGTTCTCAAAAACTATGTTAAAATTATAATAGTTTACTTTTAACCTGCTGGATGGGGTAAATTAAGAAACATTCACTTGCTGTTTTAAAGAAAATTACTTAAAATATACACAGAGTAAGTAGGTGATGGTATTTAGAGATTAAATAATAGACAGCAAATGCTTTGATCCTAAACTGGACATAAACTCAAAAAGAGGAATGAAGTTGTCTTTGCTCTTTCAACTAAAACAAAGAGATACAGCAAGTATTAGGTAAGGAAGAAGAAAGCAGTGTTTGTCAGTGGAAATAATGATGGAATGCTTTAAAAAAAAAGAAAGTTGTGTTCAGTAAGACAATGAAATACTGAGAGGAACATTTTTCATAGCCTTGGGACTATATAGGCCACAATTATTCTAGGCACTACTCCATTTTGTGGGCAAAGAACAAGAGCTTATTGAAGGGTTTGCTAATATCCAAGCAATATTGGAGGGACAGCCCAGCTAAACGGGAAAGAGAAGCAGAGCAGCTTCAGGCAGCTTGGGTGAACCATGAAGGAATCCATGCGTTATCCAAAACAAGCCACCAACCTAAAGTAAGATGAAGGCTCTGGAAATAACAACTAAATACTTATAGAAGAAGAGGATTCTTTAGTAATTTAAATTCACACATTATAAAAGAGCACTATAATTGAAATATAATTATTGAAATAGACACAGTCTTTCTTTGAAGGATAAGTAGGCACATTAAACTCAGGGGAAGAAGGAAGTTTGCAGATTCAGGGAGCAAAGGGACCTAACAGCGCTCGGGAATCTTAGACTTTTATGTGGTATATGATGCTTCTCCCCCAAAAGTTATACAAGCAGCAGGTCCTCTGCTAGGAAGAGTTATTTGGGGTTGCCTTAGCAGTTATTTAACTAACTTTGAGTCACTTATGCTGGGATAGTAGACCCCAAACTCATTCTTTCAGCAAGCTAAACTTAGATGAACTATTTTGTGGTTTTTTCTTCTTTTTTTGTCAGTGCCCCAATAGGTATACAGGTGGTTGCCTATGTCTCACCAAACAAAACATGAGGAACTCACAGTCTCCACTAATTGTTCCAAAATTCAGTGTTCAACATTAAAAAATACTAAAGGTGGAGAATTACAAATTATAATGAAATTTATTATCAAAAAGAGCCAATTAGTAGAAACGGTCTCAAAGTATTTTGTAACACATTTTTCTTGACACAACACACACACACACACACACACACACACACACACACACACACACACACATTCACTTATCTCAAGAAGGGAACTGGGGTCAGGCCAAAGTAATGATTTCACAAATTTCCAATTTCATGAACCGAAGTGTTTTTTTTTTTTTTTGTGTTTTTTTTTTTTTTTTTTTTTTTTTGGCATTACTTACAAGGAGTAGGGAAAATTCAAATGCAGCTTCATCACCAGAAAACCTACATCAACATGGGTCAAAACTCTGAAAATCCTGCAACCATGGGGTACTCTATGCAGCTTGAAGGCAACTTGGTAATACCAATACCTCTTTCTTTGAGTAGTTTGTCTAGTCAGAATCTCTACCTCCAGCAACTGTTTAGTCCATAGTCATGCCTTTCAGAACCTTCCACGTTTTTGTTTTCCCAGATATGTGACATTTTGCTTACCACCTTAGGCTCATAAGCCTCATTTTCCTCCTTGAATAAAACTTTTCCATTTGAAGGAGATTGTTGCAATTCAGGGCAACATGCCACATAGTACAGTGGAAGTGAAATGTCAATGATAAGATGCAAACATTTTAATTATTGGATAGGATAGTCATCTACTCCATGACTATTTAAGGGAATCTCTAGTGGATAATCGGAATGGAGGATTATGTGCTTTAGCACTAAGGCAAAACAGGGTAGAGAAGCCCTTAATGGATTACAGTAAACTTCCAAGTTTTCAAGAAATAGAAAAATAAAATGTTGGAGAATACATAGATCAATTATAAGAAACAAGTAGATATCAGCAGGGCAAAGAGGACTAGAGAGATTTCAGTGGAGCATTTAGTCTCTATCCAGACATGAAACACAGTGCCGTCTCCATGACAGAGTCTTCTGTGAGGTTTATCCTTCAGCAACACATCCTGAGTTTGGAGCCTCTGACTCACCAGAGTTTAATGCTGCATTAAGAATTTCCTAAGAGTCTATTGAAAAGGAAGCTGACATCTTATTATCACTTAATTTGAACTGAAAAATTCCTCTTCTTTCTTCTCCCTCATATAAATAGTAAATTTATTTTAAATGACATAAGGGGTTGAGATAGTTGAACTTCCCTTTCATAAGTGATAAAAATTACAAGTTGTCACACACATTTCTCAAGGAGACAGATATGTCAAATATAAAACTGCTTCCATGATTTCACAGAAAATGTAAGAATTGCTAGATGATTCCAAAATTTTTAAATTCACTCCCTCACCTACCCTGAATAGAACTAGGCTTTCATTGATAACTTAATATATGGCAGTTTCCACTCTATCACTTTTAAGGCTGCCATGAAATATCCTAAAGACTCGATGAAAGGTTATAAAATTTATTTCTGTCCAAATATCTGCATGGACAGGAAATGTGAAGACCAGCCTTAATACCAGCCTTTGCCATCCACCTCAGTACTTCATGGTGTCATTGTAAATTAATTTTTTCTTATTGAAAATAGATTCTTCTCTCATACAATACATCTTGAACACAGTTTTCTTCCTCCACTCGCCCTAGCTCTCCCTCCCCACCTCTTGTCTCTCCCAGATATACTCCCCTTGTGTTTCCTCTTCAGAAAATAGCAGGTCTCCAAGGAGATAGCCAAACAGGGCAAAACAAAGATAGGGTAAGATAAGGCAAAGCCCTCATATTTAGGCTAGGTGAGTTGACTCAAAAGGAAGAAAAGAGTCCCAAGAGCAGGCAAAAGAATCAGAGACACACCTACTCTCACAGTTAGGAGTCCCACATAAACACCAAACTAACAGCAAAATACATATGCAGAGCACCTGGGGCCGACCCCTGAAGGCCTCCTGCTTTTCTACTCAGTCTCTGTGAGACCACATGAGCCCCACTTAGTTTATCAGTGGGCCATGTTTTCTATTATCCTCTGTTAACCCTGACTCCTACAATCTTTCTGCCCCCTCTTCTGTGGAATTCTCTGAGCTCTGAAGGTATGGACCAAATAGAGACCTTCAATAGACTCTATCTCTCTGCATAATGTCTGGCTATGGGTCTCTGTTTCCACTCCTGTATGCTGCTGAGAAAGCCGCTGTGATGAGGACTGGACAAGGCACCAATCTTTGAGCATTTAAGAATATCACTAGGGATCATGTCAGTGACTTTTTTTGGCCAGTCATATTTGATTCTACCTTAGGCTTCTGGTATATCTAGTCTCCAGTTCCTGGCCATCCAAGCAGTGTCAAGCCTGGGTTCTCTGTCCTGGATTGGGCCTCAAGTTAAGCCTCACATTGTTCTGTGCTGCCATTGCACAAGCATATCTTATAGGCAGGACAGATTTTAGGTCACATGTTTTGTAACTGGGTTAGTGCCCATGTTTCTCTTTCAGTACCCTTCAGCAATGTTCCCACACCAAAAAGACTAGAATGTAGGGGAAAAGCCTTCAAGAAGCCTTTCCATATTCAATGCGCTGAGTGGATGTTGTCCATGACAATAAGGCCCCACTGTCAGTTTGCAGAGAACAATCCTTTCATTTAGCATTATCTTGGGTCCTTTGGGGATCACCATGGGAACCCTGACCAACATCTCAACCTGGTGCAATCCAATCTCACCAAAGGGAGCCTTGCTGACTATAAGAGATGTCCAGTTCAGACTCCTAACCCCCATCCTGGGAGTCCTCACTTGGATTACCCACATAGATTCCAATAATTTTCCAGTGCACTAGGTTTACACAGCACTCCAAATAGCCTCCAATTCCAGCTGTCCCTCCCCACACACTCTCTTTCCATCCCATATTCCCTGCAACCCGATCCATCCTCCTCCCATTCCCATCTGCCCCAGTTCACCTGCAAATTCTATTCTATTTTCCCTTCTTAGGGATAGCCATGCTTCCTCCATAATCATGCAAGGTCTATAGACTGTAGCTTGGTTATCATTTACGTAACAACTAATATCTACTTATAAGTAAATACACACCACATTAATCTTTCTGGGTCTGGGTTAACTCACTCTGGATGATTTTTTTCTTTTTGTTTTATCCATTTGCCTGCAATTTCATAATGTCTATTTTGTTTTTTTTTAACAGTTGAGTAATATTCCATTACATAAATGTACCACATTTTCTTTATCCATTCTCCAGTTGAGGAACATCTAGATTGCTTCCAGTTTCAAGTTATTATGGAAAGCCATAATGAATACAGTTGAGCAAGTGTCCTTGTGATAAGATGCAGCATCCTTTGGGTATATGCCCAAGAGTGGTATAGATGAGTCTTGAAGTAAATTTATTCCCAGTTGTCTGAGGAACTGTCAAATTGATTTCCATACTGGCTGCACAAGTTTGCACTCACACTAGCACTGGAAGTGTTCCATGTGTTCTACATCCTCCCCAACATGATCTGCCATTTGTGTTATTGATCTTAGCCTTTCTGATAGGTATAAAATGAAATACAAAGTAGTTTTAATTTGAATTTTGGTGATGGCTAAGGATGTCGAACATTTATTTGTTTCTTGCCCACTTGAGATTTCTCTATTGATTATTCCCTGTTTAGAGTTGCACCCCATTTTTAAATAGGATTTTTTTAATATTTAGTTTCTTGGGTTCTTTTTATTTTTTGGATATTA
This sequence comes from Peromyscus maniculatus bairdii, assembly GCF_049852395.1. Classification (NCBI taxonomy): domain Eukaryota; kingdom Metazoa; phylum Chordata; class Mammalia; order Rodentia; family Cricetidae; genus Peromyscus; species Peromyscus maniculatus. The sequence goes on from NC_134861.1 coordinate 79,662,305, forward strand.
GTCCTCTATTGGATGTGAAGTTGGTAATTTTTTCCCCATTCTATAGGCTGCCACTTTGTCCATTTCAATGCATCTTTCTCCTTTCAGAAGCTTTTCAGTTGCTTAAAGTCCTGTGTCTTAATTGTTGATCTTACCACCTACATTATTAGTGATCTGTCCAGAAATTCATCTCATGAGCCAATGTGTTCAAGGCTATTCCCTACTTTCTCTTCTGTCAGATTCAGTGCATCTTGTTTCATGTTGATGTGTTAGATTCATTTAGATTTGAATTTTGTGCATGGTAATAGATATGGATCAATTTTCATTCTTCTACATGCAAATATCCTGCTTAACCTGATGTATTTGTTGAAGATGCTGTCTTTCCCCCCCCCAGTTTCTATTTCTGGTTTCTTTGTCAAAAACCAGTGTCCAAAGGTGTGTAAATGTATGTCCGAGTATTCAATTTGATTCTATTGATCAATGTATCTATTTTTAGGAAAATAACATTTAGTTTTTATTGCTATATCTCTGTGGTACAACTTGAAATCAGGGATAGTGCTACCTCCAGCAGTTCTTTTCCCCCCCTTGTCCAGGATTGTTTTAGCTAGGCTGGCTTTTCTGTTTCTCCATATAAATTGAGTATTATTCTTTCAAGGTCTCTAAATAATTGTGATGGAATTTTGATGGGGGTTGCATTGAGGCTATAGGTTGCTTTTTATACGATGGCCTATAAACTATTAACTATGTTAATCATACTGATTCATGAGCATGATCTTTCTATCTTCTGATATTTTATTCAATTTCTTTCTTCAAAGAGTTAAAGTTCTTGTTATACAGGTTTTCACTTGGTTGGTTAGTGGTCCCCCAAGATATTTTATGTTATCTGATGCTATTATGAAAGGTGTTTATTCCCTGATTTTTTTCTCAGTCAGTTTTTCATTTGTGTATAGGAAGGATACTGATTTTTTTAAGTTACTTTTGTATCTAGACACTTTGCTGAATATGTTTATTAGCAGTAGGAGTTATCTGGTGGAATTTTTAGGGTCACTTACGTACACTATAATAACATCTGCAAGTAACCGTACTTTGATTTTTCTTTCCTATTTCTATTCCTTTGATCTCCTTCAGTAGTCTTATTGTTCTAGCTAAAACTTCATGTATTGTATTGACTAGACAAGTAGAGAGCCAACAACCTTGTCTTATTCCTGAATTTAGTGAATTGCTTTGAGTTTTGCTCCATTTATTTTGGTGTTGGCTGCAAGCTTGCTGTAAATTACCTTTATTGTTTTCATGTATGTACCTTAAATTTTATCATGATGAGGTGTTGAATTTTTGTCAAAGGCCTTTCTGCATCTAATGAGATGATCATTTTTTTACTTTCACTTTGTTTATTTGATGTATTACATTACTGATTTTTGTGTATTGAACCATCCCTGCAACTCTGGGATAAAGCCTACTTGATCATGGTGGATGATTTTTTGATGTGTTATTAGATTCAATTGGCAAATACTTTATTGAGTAGTTATGCTTCTGTGTTCATAAGGGGAATTGGTCTGTAATTATTTTTCTTTGTTGAATCTTTCTGTGATTTGGGTTCAGGGCAACTGTGGGCTCATAAAATGAATTTGGCAATGTTCTTTCTGTTTCTATTTTCTAGAATAATTTGAGAAGTGTTGGTATTAACTCTTCTTGGAAAATGTGGTAGAATTCTTGCTAGAACTGACTGGCCCTCTACTTTTTTTCTGGTGAGAAGACTTATTGAGTTTCTGCAACACGAGCTTTGACTCTACTTTACTTAAGGTTTTAGTTCTCTTCAAATTGCATATCTCATCTTTATTTAACTTTACTAAAGTGGTACCTATACAGAAAATATTCATTTCTTTTATATTTCCAATTTGGTGGAGTACATGTTAAAAAAGTATATCCTTATGGTTCTCTTGATTTCTTCACTGTGAGTTGTTATGCCTCCCATGTTTTATTTCTGAAGTCATTAATTTGGATATTCTCTCTGTGTCTTTTGGACAGTTTGGATAAGGGTTTGTCTGTATGGTTAACTTCCTCAAAGAACCAACTCTTTGTGTCACTGATTCTATGTATTGTTATCTTTAATTCTATTTTCTTGATTTGAGCTCTTAATTTGATTAATTCTTGCCATCTTATCCTATTGGGTATTCTTATTTTATTTTGTTCTAGAGATTTTAGTTTTGCTGTTAAGTTTCTATTATGAGATCTGTCCAATTATTTTATGTAGGCACTTAGTGTTATGAACTTTTCTCTTAGCACTGCTTTCCTTGTGTCCTATATGTTGGGGCATGTTGTGTATTCATTTTCCTTAAATTCTAAAAGTCTTTAATTTATTTCTGTTTATTAATTTTTTATCTTGAAAGATTTGGTATGTTAAATGACCCCATTTAAATGATCTTTAATTGGGAATTAAAAATAAGTACTCCCAAATTATGGTAAAACAACAGTTCAAGTATAAAGGAAGAACTATGTGAAATACTTTATAGAGTAAAAAATAAAATGTTAGAAAATTTGTGTGAGAGGTTTTATTCTACCAATTTCCTTGTGGTGAGGGAGCAACGCCAATCTAAGTGGCAATGACATTTTGTAATAATTTTAGTACCTAAAAAGAATCATGTTCTGTGATTAATATATTATTCTTTCCCTAAAGTATTCCTAAAAAAGAGGCTGTTGAGAAACACTAAGAGCTACAATAACAGCATTTGAAAAGACAAGAAAAAATTTAATTAATTTCAAATTCTACATTTTACTTGTCTTACACTATGACTTCAACGAGCATAATTTTGCTTCCTTTATTATTACTTCACCTGTTTATTTATCATAGTAACAGTCATATTTTGTAGCATGACTAACTGTAGAACTCTTGATATATTACATTTGACTGTCTTTATAAAACACATTTTTTATTAAACAAAACACATCATTGTCTTCATGTTTATAGTGATAACATAGGTGCAATTCTCTAGAATTTAACATGTCAAAGCTCTTGTTGCAGAAACTCAATAAATTATATCTAAATTCAAAGGAAAAAACAAGATTGGGATTTGGCTTTGTTAATGTACTAAGTTGTGAATGTTTTTCAATTCCCACATCCATTATCAAATGAAGCTTGCAGAGCAACATCCTTTGAGTATATAAACCAACCTTTTTTAAAAAAATGTATAATGTTTAACAAGTCACTTTCTGACTTTTCCATTATTCTAGTGCTTTGCTACTCTTTCTAAATTTTAAAGCAGAGAACTGGCTAGTGACTTGTCAAATTGCAATTCAATAAATCAATACCAAATTTTAAATTCATGACACAACATATTTTGATTTTATTTTCTATTATAAAAGTGTTACCTCAGAACTGGAGAGGTGACTCTGTGTTTTAAAATGTTTGATGCACAACAATGTACACTAGAGTCCAAATGGGAGCATCCATACAAGAAACCGAGTGTCCTGCATTTTGGCATAACTAGGTCCTGAGTAAATGATGCTAAGAGGATAGCTATGGCTTGCTGTGTTAAAACTTAACCATTAAAACAGAGACCTTTATTAAAAGAGATGCCCTGCCTTAAAGGAATAGGAAGACAGTGATAGAGGACACCTGAGATCCACTCTCTTTTGTCCCCAATAAATACTCACATGCACATATACCCATACATGTGCATGGACACATACACACACCAACAATGTAAACACAAATAATTTCAATAGTTTAAAAACTGGCAACTAGTTGAGTCTTTGTTCAGCTACCTATGAAAACCCATAATAATTCTATTGTCCAAGAAAGTGCACTCTATTCGGGGTTTCAGAATCCTAAACACATAGGGTTGTTGTTGTTGTTGCTGCTGGAGAGAACAAACAGGAATGGAAAGAGATTTAGTTTTGTACTATCAACTAACAAGGATGTCATTGTATGTCAGACAAAAGAGATACATGATAGATAGATAGATAGATAGATAGATAGATAGATAGATAGATAGAAAGAAAGAAAGAAAGAAAGAAAGAAAGAAAGAAAGAAAGAAAGAAAGAAAGAAAGAAAGAAAGAAAGAAAAGAAATGAAAGAAAGAAAGAATGATAGACAGATAGGTGATAGAGAGACATTGCTCTGTTTGTGGCTGCATAGAAAGTGCATTTTTCTCTTGAGGCTTCTCAAATGAAAATTTTCTCTTTGCCAGCAAAGTAACACCTTCAATCAATTTCTCTTTTAGCTTATGTAAGAGATCCTGATTAAAATAAGGATGATTCACAGATGGAACATGAAGCGTGCTGTTCCCCCTGGATATTAAAGGACAAACAAACAAGGTCTCTTCAGACATCAATTTTCTGTCAGAATGATCGGAGAACAGTCACTGAATGGCATCCATTAGGGAGAATTCAAGGCCAACAGCCGCAGTGGGTTTTGGTAACTGCCTAGGAGTGTCTCCTGGGAACCATAAGGCGCTGACAAACAAGACTCCCTCCATGTTGTGTCAAGCATCTGAATGATGGCCTTATTCAGGACTGACATTTGGGTGATTAACTGCATTTTGCACTTTAGAATTTGTTCTTTCTTGTCATGTTCTCATATTAGTCAAAAAGAAGTAACACCTTGAATCTGATGCACAATATTCCAGTTTTAACACCTGTTTAAGACTTTATTCATGACCACACTTGACTCTACCTGACACATAAACTAAAAGTTATGTCCCATGTCTAACTTTTAGTTTGATCAATTGAATTAATTACCACAGTTTTTAAAAACTTCTCCAGTCTTTCTCAATCTCCCTTCCTCTCTCCCCCCTCTTTCTCTGATATCTCAAGAGAAAAAAAAAGATTGTCAAACTAACTTTAGTATTACTAAACTCTCCATCTGTTGATCCAACTCTTTCATATATCTGTATATCTACACACATTAGACATATGCACTTATATATCTTTAATAATAAGTTGTCATTTAAAATGTGAATTTAGAATGTGTAATGTTAATATGTGAAAAACCTCAATGACCTGGATTATTTTTAACCTAAATATTTGAAGTAACTGTATTACCCATGATTAGAACCTCAAAATCATAAAACAGGACAAGTAGTAGTTTTCCGACACTGTGTTAACAGTCTAAGGTATAATAGTAACAGACAGCTAACATATTCCACTAGAATTTCTAGGAGAGAAGAGGATGCAGATGCAGAGGGAAACAGCCCTCAAGTAAGGAGAGATCTGTTTCTGAAAAAATTCTCAGAGCCATATACTGGGCATTAAATATCTATCAGTTAGCTATAAACAGTCATGGCTAAAAGCATGGATTTCAGAAAAAAAAAATGAGACAAAACTAAATTAAACATTAACAACTTTCAACAATATTCTGACATTATGGATATTAAATTATAAATGAGTGTAATTAAAATTAAAATCACTAAGCATGTAATGCAGGAGAATAACTCATATGATTGATAGTTCTTTAATTTTCACCAATATCTAAATATCATTTTTTATTATGTATTTCACAGGAGCATAGTTTAGTTAGTAGGCAATCCTAGGTTGGCCGTTAGTTTTTATTTTTAAACCTCATTGGATATCTTGCTATGTTTGTACTTCTCTTCCAACAATGGTGTGACAAAATCAGCTCTCCTGTACCACACAACCTTTAACATCATTTAACTTTAGGAATTTTCCTTTGATTTATGAAGTTTTGGCAGAACATGTTAACCTCTGATCTATTGTTTTAAATTTCTATTTTCTGACCTGTTCCCAATAAAGAATTTTCCTTTTTTCTTATTTCACCACATTTGGACAATTTTCAGCCATTATGCTCTTTGCTTGGCCCCATCCGACTCTCTCTGCTCTCCTTCTGGGACTTCAGTCACTTGTTCAATAAGGTTTCTTGTGCTCTACTCTCTGCACTTTCCAGAAATTTGTACTCTGTTTCATTCCGGGCAAGATTTCCTGGCATGTTTTCTAGTTCACTAATCCTCTTTTTAGTTTCTCATAAAATCCTACACCGAGAGAATTCAACAGAGTTTCCAGCCATTTTCTCAAAGTAGGTATCAAATGCAATACAGTTTTCAGATTCTCACAAATACAAAATACAGAAGCTATTTTATTACCTTGAATATAAGTGCTTATGATCTTTAAGGTAAGTTGATTTAGAATATTTGAGATTTAGATAAATGTTAGCCTAAATTTTCTTAAGTTTGTTATTGTGTTTTGCTTATAACCCCCCCCCCTCTCTCTCTCTCTCTCTCTCTCTCTCTCTCTCTCTCTCTCTCTTTCCTTTCTTAATTATGGTACTTAAAAAAACCAGAGTCCTGCTATATTCTTTTGGTTTTGTTTTTAAGTTGCTTGAAGCTACTAGTGAAATTATATTAACATCATCAAAGTTAAGGAGACACTCAAAATTCTATGGGCCATTCAAACTTTCTTACAAAAATGAGAAAGGCTACTCACATAGATGCATGCTTTGCCCATTTTATAATGTTTGCCAATGAACTGCACATTTCACTAAACAAAAGGAAATGAATGAATGTGCCATTTGAATAAGGTGCAAATTTTACACATCAAGATTTTAACTCTATCATGAAGAGTTCTTTATATTTGGACATTCCATTGTTGTCAGCACAACATTACATTTTAACATTTGTTTAATGTATTAAAATGTAAAGCTTATTTTCATGAGAATCTCATTAAATATATTAAACTCATTATCATCACAATTTGAAAGCAAAGGGAAATTTTTAATTAGATAATTAAAGAAGTTGCTCATAACTTTCAAAAAAGAGATCATCTATGCTGTTTGGTTGCCCCTGTCACAAATTCAGTAGTTTATATCAAAATGAATCTATCTATCTATCTATCTATCTATCTATCTATCTATCGATCTGTCTGTCTGTCTATCATCTATCATCTTCATCAAAATATTTATAGATAATAGCTAATTAACATTGACTATTCAAATGCATTATATGACGTCTAACAAAGTACTTTCAAATATAAAGTTTCAACTTTATATTTTGTTACATAAGCAAGAGTTGTATAGCTTGATCTGCTTAAGGGGCCCCCTGGCAATAGGATCAGGATCCATCCCTGGTGTATGAGAAGGCTTTGTGGAGCCCACTACCTATGATGGGACGTCTCGCACAGCCTTGATGCAGGGAGAGGGTCTTGTACCTGCCCCTACTGAATGTGCCAGGCTCTGCTGACTCCCCATGGGAGGTCATACATTGTTGGAGGGAATTGGGGATGGGTTGGGAGGGGTTGCTGGAGGTACAGGAGGAGGGAAGAAAGGGGATCTGAAGTTATTATGTAAAATGAATAAAATTTTCCTTAATAAAAAATTAAAAAACTTGACATACATATTTATTTCAAAATAATTTGCAACTTATTTTCTAAATGTCATTCGTATTTATAATTGTCATGAAAAGAATGTTAGATCATAGAGCTAAATGGACAGTAGCCAGACACCCTTATCACTGTAGACCCACAATTCACACAGTTTTAGGTAAGTCTCAGAGCAGTAATTTAATAACCATTCCTGGCAAGGAGAAAGAATCTCTATTTCCTTTACTCATAGGAGCTAATCCACATAACACACATGCTTAGGAGGATCCTTATGATGATCATATATTACTTTCAAAAGTCACGACCCTTAAGAAAATCAAAAGTTCAGTCCTCCAATCAAAACTCAGAAGCAATTCATGCATCGTAGAACATCTTAAAAATATTTTCAAGCTAACCTTTTTCTTTACTATTATAGTTAGTATTAATTGTCGACTTGAGAGAATATAGAATTGCTTCAGAGATGGGCCTTTGGGTATACTTGTGGACATAATCTTGGTTACATTAATTGCAGTTGGAAGATGTTCCTGCTATGGGAGGCACCATTTCCTGAGTAGAAAATTTTGGGCCCTAGAAGATTAAGAGTACTAAGCAGAGAGCAATGTATTCATGGCGTTTTGGCTGACTGAAGATATACTTGAAGATTCTGCTGTCTTGAGATCTCCAACATGAAGATCTTGAACTAGGAGCTAAATTAAACCATTTCTCCCTTATATTACTTTGGTTAGAGTATTTATTACATCAATAGGAAAGGAATCAAATGCACATAATAAGGTAATTATAGTGTTATATTTTTCAGGTGTCTCTGGGAGGAGCATAAAAGATGTTTAAACAGATATTGAATACTATTTTCTCAGAAGCAAACGAGTATTAACACATGTTTTCGTGGAGAATCTAAGGTGGCTTTGCTTATGCTTTTATTTGTTTTTATTTATATTTCTCAAAGATCAATAAACAGTGAAGGAATTATATCCTATCCTGCACATTCTGAGCATATCCATTAATTCAAGCACTCAGTGTGCGCTTGTTATCTATGAGTCCAACAGACTAGGAAGATAGCCAAAAGCACACATATCACAGTCTTTTTAAGCACAAAGAAGAGTGAGGGTTAAAAATGAGATAGGCTGTTTGCATCATATACCTATACCAGATGATAAAATTGCAAATAGATCTTATGTAGATATTTAAAGGCAGCAGCTCATGGAACTAGAATGGTAAAAAAAAAAAAATACAAATAAAAAATATCATATCCTGTCTGACTGAAGAGGCTGTACTAGCAAGGGCTATTTTTTTTTTTGGTCTCTATTGTTAAAATTATACTAGCACAATTTAGAAAATATAGACACACATAGGATAACTTACATGAAATGATATCCTTGCAAAATCATGGTGTAAACATCCTTTCATAACCTCCAAAATACATGGGTATTAAATAGTAATGTCATCATGACTGAGATTTAAAGAAATTTCAATAAGAAAATACCTTTTAATCTTTTCTTGAAAGCATCATTTAATTAAAGAATATAAAAAAAGAATATTTGAGTGTTCTTGTCTTCTGAGGAATTGACAATCTTTCACAGAAAAGTTAAAGTTAAGCATTGTGTTTTTGTAAAGGATTTTTTGATCAAATATGTAAGCTATTTCTTTTTCAGTCACTCATAAGAAATATTTTTAAAATGATTAAGATTAATGTATAGAAAAGATTAAGGCATGGTTAAAAATCCCAGCACTTGGGAGGCAGAGCCAGGTGGATCTCTGTGAGTTCAAGGGCAGCCTGGGTTACCAGGAGAGTCCCAGGAAAGGCGCAAAGCTACACAGAGAAACCCTGTCTTGAAAAATCAAAAAAAAAAAAAAAAAAAAAAAAAAAGAGAAAATCAAAGCTTCTGTAAAATTGAGACAAAAAGTCTATCTACCTGATTCTCTGTTAAGCAACAAACATTGAGTCACCACTCTCCCGAAGTCACAACTTGAATAATAGTTAAGAACCTGAAGATTAGCTAAAAGATTAGCGTTCTACAGGTCATGGACAGCAACAGAACAGGCAAGCAGGTGGGCAATGTGATCATATTTGCATTTTTGAAAGATGAGTCAGCCAGTCATGTATTGGTGAAATTATTAAGGCCACTCCACTTAGTTAAAAGGGAGGTTTATTTAGTGGCATAACTTACAAATGAAGGGATAGGTAGGTTCCAGGGTCTGGGAAAGATGTAGCACATAGCGCAGTCCTGCTGTGTTCTTTGGAGAATGCTGCTCGGTCTACCTCCAGTGTCCAGTGTCCAGGAACCAAGAGAGTTGGCACATGCCGATTTTGGGTCTTAAGGGTCCTCTCTTGGCTCTGCCTTGTAGGTGTGACAGTTACCGAAGCCTCAATGTGGATTGGAACTTCCAGATAAAGGTTGGAATGGCTACCCATTACAGTCATGTGAAAGCAGAAGAGAAGGAGAAAGAAGCAATCACCAGACCTTAATTCCCTCTATGCAACAGCTCACTGAGAACAGACATTTTCATCTAAATTTTGTTTTAGGAGCTCTCTCTTTGTGCTCTTTTGAACAGCTAAGATGCAAAATTCAAGACAAAACAGGATAAGGAATAGGAAGATGTTTTTTTCTCAGATAAAAATCATTAACAGTTTCAAACATCAGTCTGAGTCTTCAATTGTTTTTTGCAGATAATGTGTATAGCGTTCAGTATATTTTGGGCTTTTTCAATGTTTATGTTTTGGAAAGGGGTGAAAAGTGAGTGCTATGAGGTTTCAATGGAGAAGAAACTGGGGGGAAATAGAAGAAATGTGAGCCATTAGGCCTGGAAAATATCAAAGAAGAAAAGAAAACCCATACATGGAAAGATGCTTGGGCTAAGAAAAAAGTCCAGCAACTAGAAATCTCCAACAGGTTAAGAAAGTATGGGGTAATGCAAAAATCATATAATGGGAAATCTAGAAAGATGAAAGAACCAGAAATGTACTTGGCATTGTCTTTGGGCCTCCAACCAGTTCTCAAATAAAACACATAGAGATTTATTATTAATTATAAATGCGCAGTCTTATCTTAGATTTGTCCCACTAGCCCTTTTAACTTAATTTAACTTGTTTCTGTACATCTACATTTGACTGTGGGGCTTTTTATCTCCTTTCATTCTGTATGTCCTACATTCCTGCTACCTCTGTGTCTGGATGGCTGGCTCCTGGTGTCTCCCTGGCTCCTTTTCTTTCTTCTAATGAGTCTAAATTCCTCTTCCAACTTACTCTCCCTGCACGAGTCCTGCCTATACCTCCTCACTCACTTTTAGCCCTTCAACTTTTTATTAGACTAATAAGGTTCCTTAGGAAGGCAAGGTGAAATAGCAACATGTCTTTATATAATTAAACAAATGCAATACATCTTTATATAGTGAAACACATGCAACACATTTTTGCATAGTTAAACAAATATTCCACAACATACAAACAAATGCTATCTGTAGGCATGTAATAATGCAAATGAAGCCTTTATCTCTGTACTTATTTTATTAATAATCATATTCTTTATAGACAAAGAACAATTGCTAAATGTGTTCATTGTCCTTTTCCATATTATAGCCTCATACATAGTACAGTAGTATTTTTTCTTATCTATCAATTATCTACCTATGTGTGCACATTGCAATAGCATATATGTGCAAATATTACATACTTCAACCAATTTCCTGTGTAAGCATGTTATATCCATTTATAAGCATATTATCTGTATTATATGTATATATAATTATACGTGTGTAGTATAGCATACACACGTGTGTGTGTGTGTGTGTGTGTGTGTGTGTGTGTGAGAGAGAGAGAGAGAGAGAGAGAGAGAGAGAGAGAGAGACAGAACGTGCATATACCCACAGACCTGTCAAAGATAGTAAACTAAAATGGAAAGCAAAATAATGAATATATTAACAAAATGCTAGGTTGAATACATCATTTTTGTTATCTGTCAGGAAGATCACACACAGATAATATGAAGATATGCAAGCCTGCTGTTGATTGACATTCCTTTTGACCCCACTGAGATGAAACAAGTTGTGATGGACACTGTCCAGCCACACACAGTGTGGCTAAAAAAAAGAAGTTTCAAGGATGTGGCTTTAGTTCAGTGTCATTATAGAGAAGTAAACCTGTGTGAGGATGAAGATGTGACCTCTGCTTCCTGACAATGAGCCTCCACTCCTCAGGACCATAGCTTTGGAAAGTCACTGAACCCCTTGATCTCAGTTGCCTTCTATTAAAAAGGATGTTATAGTACTGCTCCTATGGTATAGGGCTTTTATGACTATTTGTTGCTTGATTTCATTACAAGCACTTCCAAACTAACATATGGGACACTTGTTAAAATTTAGCCATTATTGTTAACAGGGTAGAAATAGTATCTCTCTTTTGCAGTATTTATAATTTAAGAAAATCTTAAAATTCGAGCAGCTGCGTAAAGTTTCAATCCTTTGGTAAACTCACTGAAGAGCTTTCTAAGCTGGAATATCATCTTACAACCTTTGTGGTTGACACGATAATCATCCAGTGTAATATTAAGATTCTATGCCCAGGTGTGTGGGAAACCGAGTCCTATTTTGTGTTTTAAGACTCTAGTGCCTACAGTGGCTATTTGGATCATTATTGTTTTAAAGACTTTTGGTGTTAACTCAGAATATTCAAATAGTGTTTGATAACTATGATGTTCTTGAAGAAAAACATAATTTTAATTTATTTCCTATTATGTAACATTTATACTTTTGAAATATTCAATTGAGCTAAATAAGAGAGTGAACAAAGTAACACACAAAGGCAGATTTCATACCTTAAATTTTAATAGGAGTATTTTTATTGAACAGTAAAATATGCTATCCATGCATTTATAGGAATAGATAAGATTCCTTGTTATTGTTATGTCCTAGATTCATATTCATTATCTTGTGTACATTAAAATGTTTGTAGTTTGAAGAAATATATCAAGACAGTCAGACAACTTCTTACCTAATTCTATGACTAGATTTTTACAAAGCTTTCTTACTCTTTACATTTCCCAATATGCCTAAATATAAATGAACTTTTATCCACAAGTTATTGCTCATTATAGATTACCTATCATAATATTAAATACTAAGTCATTATGCATTTAAAATATTAAAGATAAAGAAATGAACTATTGAAATAATGAGATAAATGAAGGTCTTTTGGCACATATAAGCCAATAAATATAAAGGGAAACTGTAAAAGTATATTCTGGTTGAAAATTTCAGAAAGCAAAAATAATGCTAATAAATGGTTATTAACATTATTTAGTGTTTTAATTACAGTTGTTTACAGAAAAATCAAAACACAGATATGAATGCATCTTAACATGGAAACTATGATAAAATATTCCAAACTCTAGTCCCTTCTGAGTAGTTCAAATACTTGCCATTAAACTATTTAACACTTTCTATACAACATTTGCCCATTGCTCCATTATACTCTGTCATTTTACTTAAGTCACTTTAATAAAGCATATTCATGATGTAATATAATAGTATCAGAGAGAAAGAAAGCTGCATGAATTAGTACTAGTGTATTGTTTCTATTCATCACCAATTTAGTCCTTTATAGTGGAAGAAAAAGTGAGAGGGGAGAAAGCTCTTAGGCCTGTCAAGATTAATGTGCTGCCAGGATTGTTAATCTCTCTCTCCGTTCAAAAGAGCACAAAGAGAGAGCTCCTAAAACAAAATTTAGATGAAAATGTCATCAGGAATCCTTAAAGTCCTCATGGAGCTATTAATGAAAATCTTAATACTCACTCTCAAGTGGCAATTTCTTAACATTTAAACTTCAAATAGCCTGATAGGAGGTTGTTTTGGAAGCAAACTGTGGACATCTGGAGCCACTGTTTTATATCTGCAGTGTTAGGTGAAATGTGGGTGGATGTCAGCATCTCTTTTCTTTGGAAGTGCTTTGGAATAGAACTGTACAATACCAGCAGAAGAGGCAGATTCCTGTAATTAAGCTGCACAAACCCTCCTATTGCAGGCAATGGAGGTTTTACACACAGAGCAAGTGAAAGGCTGTATTTTCAGGCACCAATTCTTTGGTGAGTAACAGGAGGTTGAAATAATAGGGCCTTTTATTTATAGAGTCCTTTAGTTCAAGGGACTCAAAGGCAGCAATAGGCATGATCTCATTAACACGCAAAGCAGCTCTGTGAGAAAGCATAGGACCAATAACTATATTTTGCATATAGAGTAACTTGGGATTCTATAGCTATGTGCAGGTCCCAGTTGTCTTTCTGTCCTTATGTAATGGGAATAGTGCAAGGAAAACAGCCCGTGGGATCACCAGAACTCAAAATAGTTTGCTCAAGTGCCCCAAGCAGTCTACTGTACATTGTTGATATATGGGTGATGAAACACTGAAACACGAACTTTACTTCACTTTAATTGAGTCTGACCACCACAAGCCCAGGGATACCTATTTTTTAAACAAACAAAAGTCACAGGCATTAAATTCTGAACAGAGATTTTTTAATCAGTCTTAAATTGATATTTAATTTACCTATATAAAACATGATGAGTGTATACATTCCCAAAGATATGTTTCTGTCACAATGCCACATCAAAATTATGGTGGTATTACTTGGCTATGATTATTATATATGTCGGATTAGAATAAAATCAGGTGAAGAGACATTTGAGAAGGATTACAGCCTATAATTTGTAGAGAAATCCCGCTGTATTTATTTTCTGTATACTTGCGAAAATATTTATGACTTGTAAATTAGTACTATTAATGAATTCCAAACTACAAAATAATAGTTACAGATAGTCAATAAGCAGCTATTTTTCATAAGTCTTGAAGAAGAATTAAACATTTTATTTAGGATATGCTGTCCCTGCCTTTCATACATTCTCCTGAAATGATTTACATAAGGGCAGAGTAACTGAAGGCTGTCCCTCTACCATTCGGTGCTGTGATTCCTGGAGGACTCTGAATCTCATCACTATTTAAACAGTACTCAGGGTTAATTCTCATATTTCAGAGGCAAATCCATTGACTCAAAAATGTCATTCATGTGATGATTTTACTTATGTAAGTTAGCATAATTTTCACACTTCTTATTCAAACTTTAACTTAAGGCACATTAAGACAAAAGATCTCAAAGTGTAACAGATATTCAGTTTTCATTAACCATGATTCTTAGAAGCTATAGTTAAGTTACACTTAGGAGCTACAGTTAATTTTAGGATTAAATTTCCTTCTAAAATACATTCTGTTTTTCCAGTGTTTCTAAATAGAAAAAAAAAAAAAGATTCCAATGTGATTGGTTCAAATGCAACAGCTGAAGGAGTATTTAAATGAAAATGATTTATGCAAAAATAATTTCTAGTTTTGTAGAGATAGCAATGCTATTTAATGACACAGGCCCCACAGAAGAAAATGTTTGAGATACTTTGCACAGCTGTATAAATAAAATTCAGACTAAGTTATTCTTTATTACCTATACCATAAATGATAAATTTCTTGATCTTCTCTCTACTTGACTCTGAACCAGGCACTAGGGTGTCTCAGCATAGAAACTAAGCCATGTATCATAGTTACATGCTTACAAATCAATATGAAGAAACTGGTTCACTGCTGTAATCAAGACTTCATGACTGCTAGCAATGCAACTTTGCTAATTCATATAAAGTAATTTCAGGTATCGTCATCTTATGGATAATTTAGTTGTTTGGAAAAATAATTTAGTGCTGTAGTATCAGTTGAAACTTTCTATAGTTAACATTTTTATTGATTTTAATGACTGATAATTAAATAAACAGTATGTAACTTCTACAGTTATATATGATCCATATTTACCTGATGATATTTCTTGTGTTTTGAAGTGATCCGTCCAGAATACAGAAAAATCTGGAGAGAGGAAGTATTATGTGATTCAGAGAACTATGCTTCCCCTTAGACAACACTCTTTCTAAATAAATACAGACCATAGTATATATGGCTTTTCAGGCATTCCCATCTATCAAAAGACATAACCTAAAATGCCCCTTCTATTTTTTCTATTAAACAGAAGCAATATTTTCATTCCATTATCCCATATCATAAAATTATAATTATATAATAATATATGGGAATATAGAATCTATATCTAATATGTCTAAAGTTATCTTTGGAAACTAGCACAGCAAGACCACAGGAAGGAGACTTTAGGTTGAATCATTCAAGTTCTTAGTCCTAAGTGGGCTGTGTCTTTGGTAATATAGTTATCTTCAACCTCTGAGAGACAACCTGAACTTATCCTAATAGTCTGTATTGTTTTGGGAGTCACTTTGACTACCAGACTAACCTTCAAAGGGAGCTTCCTTATTCCTTGGTAGAGCTTTTATTTGGAATGAAGCACCATTCAACAAGACATAAATCATGCCTGGTACTAGAAACCTAGCCAACTGTACAGGTCTGATGAGGTCATGGACCTTAGAAAAGAATCTACTACTTCCATTTTGCTAGACCAGCATAATTCCTCACTATGTTAGAAATCTTATCTTGTACCTACAGTTAAGTATAGCAAAAACCTGTAATGAAAGAAACTTGTGTTTAGAGCAAAGAGAGACTATCACTTAAAACCACAACTAGACACAATGCAGAGAGCAACAGATTGAGAGGAGTCCAGACACAAAGGAAATACCTAATGCATCTATTCAGGGAACACTACAGAGGGATGGGTGGAAAGACTGTAAAAGCCAGAATACCA
Organism: Peromyscus maniculatus bairdii; assembly: GCF_049852395.1. NCBI lineage: Eukaryota > Metazoa > Chordata > Mammalia > Rodentia > Cricetidae > Peromyscus > Peromyscus maniculatus. The sequence goes on from NC_134861.1 coordinate 79,678,339, forward strand.
GAAGCTTTCCATCAAACAGTCTTTCCTAGAAATGGCTACATAAACAAGACCAGAACAAGGCAATATCAGTAGACATCTTAATGCAGACAAAGACAACTTAATAGTGTTCCACCTCTAGACAAAGAACTAAAGGCAACTAGTAAATGCTTGATAAGGAGAATTAGCCTCTCTCAGAGGTCTGTTCCCTAGTTGGTTATCCAATACAAAGTGGTCAACCTTGAAACCATGTGAACACAAACAACAAAAATATACACAACTGGTTGCATTTATATATTCATACATACGTATATGCCTGCATGTGTAAGTTTATACTACAATAATAATCAAAATAAAGGAAGTTAAGAATTTGAAAATGAGGGTGCATGGAAAGGTTTGAGGAAAGTGTTTCGGTAAAAAGTGGAAGGATTAACAGATGAGAGAAATGATATGATTCTATTTTATTTTATTTTATTTATTTATTTATTTTTTATTTTTATTTTTATTTTTTGGTTTTTCGAGACAGGGTTTCTCTGTGTAGCTTTGCGCCTTTCCTGGAGCTCACTTGGTAGACCAGGCTGGCCTCGAACTCACAGAGATCCGCCTGGCTCTGCCTCCCAAGTGCTGGGATTAAAGGCATGCGCCACCACCACCTGGCGATTCTATTTTAATTTAAAATGCATACACATTTTAAAAATAAAAGAAATATCTTATGACTTGTGACATTTATAAGGAAACTAAGCTGTTGTGATGGTGAACACCTTTAATCCCAGCACTCAGAAGGCAGAGGCAGGAGGATCTCTGTGAGTTCAAGGCTGGCCTGGTCTACAGAGTGAGGTCTAGGACAGCCAGAGCTGTTACACAGAGAAATCTTGTCTCAAAGAAACAAACAAACAAAAATCCAATAACAACAAAAAAGAAAACCATACATTTTGTGTAATACTCAATACCTGAAATCATAGAAGCTATGTGATCTAGGAAAAGTATAACTTATAAGTATATCATAAATATTCACCTACAGATGCCTTCTATCTTTTCATCTGGTTGTTTTTTTACAAAGGCCATTTGGTTTATATTTTTCAAGTCATATATCTAAAGAGGAAAACTTGTAAAGGTATTTTGTACTGGTAAGTCAGTTTGTAAATAATATCATTATTTATTTTGGTGATGTAATCTGAAAGATGTTTTTTCTTATGTGTTGTAACGCAAAAAACATGAATGAGAATCCTGAAAAGATGGTAGTAAAGTTAATGATAACTACTTTACTTCTGTTGGGAAAAGTTTAAATTGATGTGTTTCAAATTGTCTAACTAAAGAAGTAAATGCAACCAAAAATGCACATGGTCTTTTCATAAAATATGTCTATTTTCCAACTTAATTTTTATACCTAACAGCCAGTGCATAGAAAATATGGAAGTCAATGGTAGATGGGAATAAAGCTGATACAATTAAATTGGTGGAATGTAGTTTGTAGAAATCTACAGGGAAAGTATTAGTTGGAGAAAATATTTTTTTGAACTGGATGTAAATAGAAATAAAGCTGCAGATTAAAATATTAAATTAATAGAAATGTAAGCATATTGCAAAGTATGGGTCTTTGCTTTTATAAAATATTTTTTTCAAACAAAAAACTATTGAAGTATAATTAAAAAACATGGACACATGTCATTTAAAAGTATTACCATTACTATGGGCATTATATTTTACAAATGTGATTAAGTCATCTTCTGAAGTACAGACTTAAAATGCCAATAGTTGAAATAACATTTAGAAAACTACTCTGAAATTTGCTTAAGAAACCTGTGACAGTGTTGAGAAACAGTTAAGAAATAATACAAGCTGAAGATTGTTTTATCAGGATTTGTAATATAATTTGTACTTTGTTTTCTATGCAAACTTTCATAACAGCAGTTTAAAACTTAGGGTGAATTTTAGAGATATAGACAGAATTCTAAAGAAGATACAAAAGAAAGCAACAGATTTCCCTCTGTTACCCCAGACACAATCCCACAGTCTCATCCCAGCTCTGCAGTATAATGCCTGTTGCACCCTTTCCTGGCCTTCTTCTTCCATTGCCTGGGGATCCCACAGATCCTCTAATCTCCTTCCCCCACTCATTGCTTTGTCTCAGCCCCTAACCCTATCAGGTACCCTTGCTAATCTGGGGGCTGCTTATACCAGGGCAACAAGTAGGCTGATGGTAAATCCACCTCTTTTTCTGCTCCCTGAAATCCAATCCCATCCCCATGCCCCACCTCCAGTCTCATCCCCAGCAGTGTAATGGAAAACCTGCAGTCTCCATTTCCTCTTGGAAACCCATTGCCAATTGTCAAACAGCAGCCTTGAATGCATGGGACAGAGTTGAGGAACCACGAAAAAAACCCGAGTCATTTACAAAGGTTATATAGAGCCCCAAAGAATCTTCCACTGATTTCTTACAAAGATTGACTACAGCAGTAAAGAGAATGGTTCCAACTTCAGAAGCCAGTCAGATAATAATCAAATTTTTGGCTTTTGAGAACACAAATACAACGTACAAAAAAATAATCAGGGCATTAAAGGCAAGATCTGCACCCTTGGAAAATTGGATTAGAGACACTGCCAGCCGCCGCCGCCATGACAAACAACATGTAAAGATGCCGTTAAGCCATGAGCCACGTGACAAAGTATAGATTTAAAAAAAAAATGGGTTAATTTAAGATACAAAAACAGTTAACAAAAAGCCTGCCACAGCCATACAGTTTATAAATAATATAAGCATCTGTGTGTTTATAAATGGGCTGTGGAACTGGCGTGACTTGGCAGGAGCTGGAGAGAATTATCCAGCTACAGCCAATGGATGACAAGGGTCTTCTCCACCAACAGTCCTTCTCCCAATTCATCCCATCATCCCAGCTGCCAGCACCATCAAGAATTCACTGGAAAAACACCAGATAAGCAGGCCAGGGAAACAGATAGGAGCCTTATTCAGTCATCATAAGAGAAGATTCTTCTGCAGCAGATGGGAACAAAGGCAGAGAACCACAGCCAGTCAAGAGAGAGAGAGAGAGAGAGAGAGAGAGAGAGAGAGAGAGAGAGAGAGAGAGAGAGAGAGAGAGACAGAGAGACAGAGAGACAGAGAGAGACAGAGAGAGACCTTGGAACACACAGCTCTAAATGAAATATCTCCATCAAATCCCTTCCCTCATAGTTCAGAGAATCCTGAAGAAGAAGAGGGATGAAGAATTTTAGACCCAGAAGAGATGAAGGACACCAAGAGAACAAGCCCTTCTGAATCAAATGAGCAAGGATCATTGGAACTTAGAGACTGAAGTAACAAGAACAGAGTCTAGACAAGTCTGCACCAGGTCCACTGCATATACAGTATAGCTTTCATCTTTGTATTTTTATTGGACCCCTGAATGTGTGAACAACCAGTTCTCTGATTCCTGTGCCTGCTCTTGGGGCTATTTTGCTTCTATTGGGTTGCCTTATGATGGTCTTTATTTTATCTTAATGTGTTTTATTTTGTCAACTTTGGTTGTTATCTCTTAGAAGACTGCTCTTTCCTAGTGAGAGACAAAGAGGGAAAGAATATGAAGAGGAAGGAAGGAGGGGGAATACTGGGAGGAGCAGAGGGAGGGAAAACTGCAATCAGAATAAATTCCATAAGAAAATAATCTATTTTCAGTAAAAAGGGGAAAAAGAAAGTGAAAAAAAAAAGAATATGCAGGAAGTGAAATTTTTGAAGATCACAGACTTGAATGGTATTTAAAAGTGTTTACATACAACTAATATTTTCTACTATAAGGAAAGTTACTTAACATAGTTATTCATCAATGTAATCACCTTTAACACTTTCATAGCATATATTTTATTATTTACTGTTGTTAGGAACCAGGTATGTTCCTTCAGAAACTTACCTTCATCATCCATAACATCAGCAGCAGACAAATGCAACTTGCTTACCCTTTAAAGAGTCTAGGCCATCAGGACCTATTCTCTGTCTCTCTGTCTCTCTGACCCTGTCTCTCTCTGTCTCTCTCTGTCTCTCTCTCTCTCTCTGTCTCTCTCTCTCTCTCTCTCTCTCTCTCTCTCTCTCTCTCTCTCTCTCTCTCTCTCTCTCTCTCTCTCTCTCTCTCTCTCTCTCTCTCTCTCCTTGATCTTTCCAGAGAAGGCCTTTCCTTCCACTCCCATAAATTAATTTCCTGTGTGAGATCTGTTGCATGGTGGAATTTCTGGGGTGTTCCTTGTCCCAAATCGGCCAAGATACTCTTTCACTGCTAAACCCTAACAGCTGTGATTAAAACTTTTAGAATATTTCAGAATAAGTGCAATACAGGGCTGGGGGAAATTTCTGAAAGTTTACATAGACCCCAAGATTCCTTTCTGCTGCTTCACCAGGTCAGTCACTAACTACCTTCCCTGAACTGGCCCTTATTTGCCAGAGCTTATTTCTCAATGGAATTTTCTGACTTATAGTTTACAGATACAAGTCTTATGAAAAAAAATGTATCTTTTTTATTTGTTTGTTTGGCATAAGGGTTTCATTGTGTAGACCAAGTTTACCTGGAACTCTTGATCCATTTTTCTTGCTTCTTTGCTACTGTATGACAGATATGTGCCATCATGTTTAATCTTTGTGATCAAATTTTATTTCAATGAATCCCTTATGTTTGCTAATGAAATTCAATAGCTTCAAAATTTTTTCATAAACAACTCTGTTTTAATTTATTATGGGAGAGAGTAAATTGGCTTGAAATCTTAAGGTCAGGACTACTATATGTGTTCTCCTAACTTACAGTTGGTACAAGTTAAAGAAAGGAGATTATTTTTCTTTTCAAATTTAGTCATTAACTTTGTGTGATGTCTGATTTCTCTCCCCAAGAAGTGATCAAAGTCCCTAAATTGGGCTTATTTTATTACTGAATAAATCACTTTAGACAAGGATAATTATAAAAGAGATTGCTGGTATTTATGGCCAAATACATTTATATTCTCTGCAGACTGGATATAAAGAAGTTTTAATCAGTAAGCAGGAAAATATGTAACAAATAAATAGACATTTTGTTAATGCATTTTCTCCTAGGCTTTCCTCTAAATGCCATTAAAGTTGATTCAAGGAAGACTGATAAATTTCCTACAGGATGCAATTCCAAAATTTAGGACTAATCTTATTATTAGTAATATGATCATTGCATTTCAAATTAAGATAGGCTTAAGTCATTTTGCTTTAATGTCAGCCTATCAATTACTTTTGCACCATATGAGCATTATGTAATTACAGTGAATTATACAATTATGAGATGTGAGATGGCTTAGTGAGCTTCACATCTAAAAATGGAATGACTTAATTTGAATTGATTGTTGTTTATATACCATTTAACTACATGCATGAGCAGATCACATCATAAAAAATTTAAAAACATAAAAGCACTTTCTGCAGAGGAGATAAAGAACATTTGGTTTAAAGAAAAGAACAGTGTGTCAAACCTGAATTCCTCCCCTTTACTGGTACGTGGATCAACTTTTCCCCTGAGTTACTGATTTGTTGTCCTTATTCAAATGAGACCCCAAAGCTTGACACTTTACATTCCATATCAAAACCTAATCCAGGCAGAGATTCAGTCAGAGAAAAGAAAATTTTTGATAAAAAGAATAGATTCTACAAACTGTTCTTATTATTTTAGTGCTTTGTGAAGACATTCATGCTGTGATCATGAGTTTAGTGATAATAACCTAATCACCAAAGTGAATATCCTCTGCTCTGTAAATTCTTTTTATAGCTCAGCCAAAGTTTGTAATGTAACCTCCACTACCATAAATTCTTTTTTGATTGATAAATAGATTGTTTCTAGTGTTAGCTTTTCTGGCATTATTCTCTTTAACTAAAATCTTAAGTATATAAAATAATATATGAAGCTGTAAAATTTCATATATTATTTTTATCTTTATATATTTATTTATAAGAATAGTATATTTTATTATATATTATATACTCTTAAATATTTTATATATATTCTTAAATATATACTTTTGTTATTATATATATGTATATTTAAAGCTATTTCCAAGAGATTTACATGGAAATAAGGAATATGGTTAATGATAATTTTCCATGGTAGATTTTTCCATCAGTCTCTCCTTCCTGCTTCTGCTTCTTGGATATAAACACATTTTACAATTTACAATTTCTGACCTAACTTCTCTCTCTCAAAACTCCACGGAATCATAGGATATTGGCTACTATATCCCCAGGGCTCAATTTACAAATTTAAATCTGCAATGTTTACTTAACACTGATATTTCTGCTTCATCTTCAATTTCTATAATATTTTCCCACATGCAAACCATTATGATAACTTCCAATATGACAATCCACTTATTTTCTACTCCCCAACTCATTCTTATACATTTAATAGGCCAAATATAAGAAAAATTAGTTGGTTAAAAAACCAGAAAATTTGATTGTACTTAATTATTAACACTTCTTTATCTCTTGAGTGAATATATAACCACAGACCAGAATATTCTTATTTTAAAAAGCAATTATTTATTTTTCTTGCTTTAATTTCTGTTGCAACAAATTTAGCACAAGACTCTAAGCACTCCAACATTCCATTGCCTTTATCCTCATATGCTAGTTTTCAGAGTCTGTCCATGGTGATGACTGCTTATGAGATTAATTTGTACAAAGTGACATCATATTAACTTTGACTTGAAAATCCTGAGCTATATCACTGCCTTAGGCATATAACTATGTTTCCTGTACACATGAAATTCTAACCTTGCTTATTATAATATTACAAGATTTATCCAAATATCATAATCACTAATGATATATAATTTTGTTCAAATTAGATAAAACAAATATATATGGAACAATAACAAATATTTAAATATTCTATTGCTTATAAATAAAAATTGTCATTTGAAGAGCTGGGTGACATATAATAAATAAATTGAGAATGAAATATACAATTTGTTGAATACAAGAAAACGACTTTTTTTAAATTTTATTTATTTTATTTTACAATACCATTCAGTTCTACATATCAACCATGGGTTCCCCTATTCTCCCCCCTCCCACCCCCTCCCCTTACTCCCATCCCACCCCCCATTCCCACCTCCTCCAGGGCAAATCCTCTCCTGAGGACTGCGATCAACCTGGTAGACTCAGTCCAAGCAGGTCCAGTCCCCTCCTCCCAGACTGAGTCAAGTGTCCCTGCATAAGCTCCAGGTTTCAAACAGCTAACTCATGCAATGATCACAGGACTAGGTCCCACTGCCTAGTTGCCTCCCAAACTGATCAAGCCAATCAACTGTCACACCTGTTCAGAGGGCCTGATCCAGCTGGGGGCCTCTCAGTCTTTGGTTCATAGTTCATGTGTTTCCATTCATTTGGCTATTTTTTTTTCAATAATTGAGTAAAACCGAAATTTATTATAAGCCACAGTCGTCCTAGGGACCTCCATGCTATATATATAGCCTTCATGGTTCTATGGGTTGTGGTCTGATTGTTCTTTATTTTATATCTAGAATCCACTTATGAGTGAGTACATACCATGACTGTCTTTCTGGGTTTGGGTTACCTCACTCAGGATGATTTTTTCTAGTTCCATCCATTTGCCTGCAAATTTCATGCTTTCATTGTTTTTCTCTGCTGTGTAGTACTCCATTGTGTGTATGTACCACATTTTTTTCATCCATTCTTCCATTGACAGGCATCTAGGTTGTTTCCAGGTTCTGGCTATTACAAATAGTGCTGCTATGAACATAGCTGAGCATGTATCTTTATGGTATGAATCAGCATTCCTTGGGTATATGCCCAAGAGTGGGATGGCTGGGTCTTGAGGTAGATCGATTCCTAATTTTCTGAGAAACTGCCATACTGATTTCCACAGTGGTTGTACAAGTTTACATTCCCACCAACAGTGGAGGAGTGTTCCCTTTGCTCCACATCCTCTCCAACATTGGTTGTCATTGATGTTTTTGATCGTAGCCATTCTGACAGGTGTAAGGTGGTATCTCAGAGTCGTTTTGATTTGCATTTCTCTGATGATTAAGGATGTTGAGCATTTCTTTAAATGTCTTTCAGCCATTTGTATTTCTTGTTTTGTGAATTCTCTGTTTAGCTCTTTAGCGCATTTTTTAATTGGACTGTTCAGTATTTTGATGTCTAGTTTCTTGAGTTCTTTATATACTGTGGAGATCAATCCTCTGTCAGATGTGGGGTTGGTGAAGATCTTTTCCCATTCTGGTGGCTATCTTTTTGACTTATTGACTGTGTCTTTTGCCCTGCAAAAGCTTCTCAGTTTCGAGAGGTCCCATTTATTAATTGTTGTGCTCAGGGTCTGTGCTGTTGGTGTTTTATTTAGGAAATGGTCTCCAGTGCCAATTCGTTCAAGAGTGCTTCCTACTTTCTTTTCTATTAAGTTTAGTGTAACTGGATTTATGTTCAGGTCTTTGATCCACTTGGACTTGAGTTTTGTGCATGGTGACAGATATGGATCTATTTGTAATCTTTTACATATTGACATCCAGTTATGCCAGCACCATTTGTTGATGATACTTTCTTTTTTCCATTGTATAGTTTTGGCTCCTTTGTCAAAAACCAGGTGTTCATATGTGCATGGATTAATGTCAGGGTCTTCAATTCGATTTCGTTGGTCCGTGTGTCAGTTTTTATACCAGTACCAAGCTGTTTTTATTACTATAGCTCTATAGTAGAGTTTGAGGTCAGGGATGGTGATGCCTCCAAAGGTTGCTTTATCGTATACAATGTATATTTTATTTTGTACTAAAATGTTATTTGTATGTTAATAAATAAAGTTGCCCGGGGGTCAGAGCTATTAGCAAGCCATAGGAAAACTGGGCGGTAGTGGTGCACACTTTTAATCCCAGCACTTGGTAGGCAGAGCTAGGTAGATCTCTGTGTGTTCAGGGATACAGCTGGCATTGGAGACACACGCCTTTAATCTCAATACCAACCATAGAATATCTGGAGGTCTGTACAGACACGCAGTGATAAGGCGGTCATGTGGTTGGGTTTACAACCAATGAGAAGGCAGAACTGAAAGTCTTTATAAAGACTTTAACACAGGAAGTAGCTCTCTTTTGGAGAGGTAGGACCACTGCAGGAGGAAGGGTAAGGTTTTAGCTCTTAGCTCTGACCTCTTGGCTTTCTTCTTTGCATGGTTCTGTGTTTCTTATTTAATAAGATGGTTGGTTACATCTACACCAATGAGTTATGATGTAATAATAGATACAAATTCTAAGCTTTGTAGATTAAGACTAAGAAAATATCAAAATGTGTACACCATGGGTTCTAATTAAAATGCCATGGAAAAGTACTAATGATGTGGAAGAATATTACCAGTGAACACTAGATAAAAGATATCCAGTGAACAACGTCAGTGCTGATGAATGGATTCATGCAGTTATGTCTCAGAATTAGGATGAGGTAACTATTAAAGGAAAAAATAAGCAGAAAAGCAAATATCATATATTTTAAATATAAATAAGAGAACAAATTACAATTATACAAGAAACCTCAGTGCCTATATTAATATACTTAAAATAGTGTATTTCCTAAACTTTGAAACTAGAGCCACAAGGTACATGGATATTGCATCTTTTTCATTCTTTTTAAGTGACTAACCTAGAGTATCACATAAAAAAGCTTACAGTAAACAATAACTTGAAAAAAAAACATTTGTTAGTTCAAACCCCCTCTGTGGTAATTTAAGAATGCTCTCAGAGGCTCAAGCATTTAACTATTCTGTTCCTTCTATGGGGACAGTTTAGGGAGGATTAGGAGGCATGGTTTTGTTTGAGGAGGTGTGCCCCTGGGGGTAGGATTTTAGGTTTCAAAATCTAAGCCCTCAGCTACTGTTCCAGCTCCATGCTTACCTGCCTGACGTCATGCTTCCCACCATGATAATCATGGACTAGCCCTCTGAGACAGTACACAAGCTTCCAATTGTTTCCTTTCAAAAGTTGCCTTGGTCATGGTGTCTCTTTACAACACTAGAACTATAACTAATAAATTCTACCAAATCTTCAGTTACTTAAATGGCTTGCTTATATTTAAATGTAATTCAAGTTTCTGTTTCATTTACTCAAGAAATTGAAATTCAAGTTATGAAAATAAATCCAACCCATGAATTACTACCTTTGACTTGATTAAATTGTGTTTATAAACTGATATACCTATGAATTTGTTCTACCCAGCATATGTTACCTTTTTATTCATTGATATTTCCATCCACTTAATTTCAACTAACATAGTCTTTTATTGAAAAAAGTAAATTTGTACATCATTTAAAATAGTAAAAGTGTATAATTAAGTTAGTAGATAGAAAATACCAAAAACTTTAAAAGTCTTAGATGGTTTGACCTCTATGTACAAAACTAGTAGGAAAGAGTCCATTTAAAAAATGAATAAAACAAAATATTAAAAGGTACAAACAAAACAAAACAAAGGCAGTGGTGGCACATGCCTTTAATCCCAGCACTCGGGAGGCAGAGCCAGGCAGATCTCTGTGAGTTCGAGGCCAGCCTGGGCTACCAAGTGAGCTCCAGGAAAGGCTCAAAGCTACGCAGAGAAATCCTGTCTCATAAAACCAAAAAAAAAAAAAAGTTAAGAATAAATAAATATCAGATTGGTAAAATAAATATAACAATTAATTTAATTAGTTTAAAGACATATTTGAATGTGACTTAAGTTAGACATAATGAATCTAATTTATTTACAATGTCGATACTAACATCTAAGTGCTTAAGAACCCTGAAAAGAAATGAGAAATGTTATTCTACTAAAGTAGAAAAATTCTATAAATATGTTATAATAACTTGAATGTCTCATTTGTACTCAATGTATATGTTTAACTTATCTTCATTCACATGTGATTAAAATAATTGCTATATAATAGAACAAAAATATTCCCAATATTTCTAAAGTAGCACTAAAGCACATGACCCAGTACTATGCTCACAGCAAGAAAGCCAGTACCAAACACTATGGCCTTCAGTGGGACAAGGACCCACTCTATTTAATGATCAACAACAACAACATGGTCTCTCAGTGTCTGTGCTACTGGTATTATATTTAGGAAGTGGTCTCCTGTGCCAATGTGTTCAAGACTACTTCCTACTTTCTCTTCTAGCAGGTTCAGAGTAACTGGATTTATGTTGAGGTTTTTGATCCACTTGGACTTACATTTTGTGCATGGTGACAGATATGGATCTATTTGCAGTCTGCTACATGCTGACAAACAGTTATGCCAGCACCATTTTTTGAAGATGCTTTCTTTTTTCCATTGTACAGTTTTGGCTTCTTTGTTGAAATTCATATGTTCATAGGTGTGCAGATTAATGTCAGGGTCTTCAGTTTGGTTCCATTGGTCCACATGTCGGTTTTTCTGCCAGTACCAAGCTGTTTTTATTATTGTAGATCTATAGTAGAGCTTGAATTCAGGGATCATGATGCCTCTAGAGGTTGTTTTATTGTACAGGAATCTTTTGGCTATCCTGGGTTTTTTGTTTTTCCATATGAAGTTGAGTATTATTCTTTCCAGGTTTGTGAAGAATTGTGTTGGTATTTCTGATGGGGATTGCATTTAATCTGTAGATTGCTTTTGGTAAGATTGCCATTTTTATTATGTAAATCATACCTATCCATGAGCATGGGAGATCTTTCCATTTTCTGATATCTTCTTCAATTTCTTTCTTCAGAGATTTAAAGTTCTTTTTATACAGGTCCTTTGCTTGCTTAGTTAGAGTTACCCCAAGGTATTTTATATCATTTGTGGCTGTTGTAAAGGGTGATGTTTCTCTGATTTCTTTCTCAGCTTTTTTGTCATTTGTATATAGGAGGGCTACTGATTTTTTTTTTTTAGTTAATCTTATATCCTGCTACATTATTAAAGGTGTTTATAAGCTGTATGAGTTCCTTGGTCAAATTTTTGGGGTTACTTATGTACACTATCATGTCATCTGCAAATAGTGAAAGCTTGACCTCTTAGTGGCAATGGTGAAGAGAGTGCCTGACCTGACTTACTCTGGTGATTGGATGGCCGAACACCCTAACTGTCATGACAGAACTTTCATCCAGTGACTGGTGGAAGCAGATGCAGAGATCCATGGCCAAACCCCAGGTAGAGTTCCAGGAGTCAAGAATCGGCAAGAAAGTCAAGAATCAATCGGCAAGAAAGAGGAGGGATTATATGAGCAAGAGATTTAGAGACCATGATTGGAAAAGCACAGGGACAAATAGCCAAAGTAGCAGAAACACATGAACTGTGAACCAATAGCTGAGGAGCCTCCATGGAACTGGACTAGGCCCTCTGGATAAGTGAGACAGTTGATGAGCTTGAACTTTTTAGGAGGCCCACAGGCAGTAGAACCAGGACCTGTCCTTGGTGCATGAGCTGGTTTTTTGGAACCTTTGGAACTTTGCTCAGCCTTGTTGCAGGGAGGAGGGGACTGGACCTGCCTCACCTGAGTCTATCAGGCTAGGCTGACTCCCCAGTGGAAACCTTGCCTTGGAGGATGTGGAAATGGAGGGTGGATTGAGGGGGAAGGCTGGGTGGGTGGGAGGAGGGAGGACAGGAGAATCTGTGGTTGATGTGTAAAATTAATTATAAAATAAGCATATTTATAAAAAAAAAACAAAAACAACATGGTCATGCCTTAATGTCAATAATGTTTAGATGTCAGTGGCCCTCTAGTGACTTCACCTGATTTTTCTCCCTAGGCTTGATTCTGTTCACCAAAATTGTTAAATACATAAAAAAAAAGGCTTCCTAAGCTGATGGCTGACAACAAATTGATAGCAGTGTATGCTTAGGGCTCACTTACAAATAAGAAGCTTGAGTCAAATTTAAATCAATGGTGTAGGCCATATGCTCTCTTCATCAAAGGCTGGAGATATGATCAACTCAGAGGACCCAGGACCACAAAACATGGCCATCATGTATGGAACATATCAGAGAAGCAATCTGGGCAGATTTGGTATGATGAGTGTGCGGGCCACACCCACAAGCCATTATGTGCCCAGGTATCTTCAGGAGATCCAGTACATGATTTTGTGCATGTTTGCCAACACCACAGCCTCGGAGGTATCTGAAATCACCACGATGACAAGTGTTGGTGTTCTGGTATATGACATCACCCTCACAAATGTCCAGACTATGGTCCAAACCCTCATGTCTTGACATCTTGGGTTTCACACCCTTTCATTATTTACTTTGGCACTCAACCTGATCTGATTAGAAACACTAAGTAACCTGGTAGATTAAGAATGTCATGCCCCAGGAGTACAGACACACTTTAATGGAAATCCCTGAACTTCCTGCTCTGGAAACATGTTTGTTGGCATGTTCAATGGCTCGACATAGTTCCCTAGCCTTCCTTAAATTCTCACTGGATCCTACCAAGGAGAAGCCAGAATTATAATATGATTTCTCTAAATATATTATACAGAGCTAAAGCCTTGTAGTAATCAGTCTTATTATACATGTCTTGCCCTAACAGTGTGTATATAGTTTTCAATTCAATAAATATAAGATTTATTGCAAAAAAAAAAAATACAAAGTAGTAAAGAAATGAATAGTTTGTTCTCAGGCAAATCAACAAGACTGAGAAACCCTTAGCCGAATTAGCCTAGGAAGGAAGAAACAGGAAGAAGTTTCAAATTAGTAAAATTAGATATGAATCAGTAGACACTATAACAGGCTCAGGAAACTCAGCTTTAAATATTTTGTATTCAGGCAGGCATGGTGATGCACACCTTTAATCCCACCACTCAAGGAGCAGAGGCAGATCTCTGTGAGTTCAAGTCTTGTCTGGTCTACAAAACAAGTTCTAGTACAACCAGGGATATTATACAGAGAAACCTTGTATCAAGAAACAAACAAACAAATATGTATTTTATTGAACTGAAAAACCTGAGAGAAGTGAATGAATTTTTGATATATATAATTTCCCAAAATTAAATCAAGATCATAAACAATTTAAACAGACCACTAATCCCTAGTAAAATAGAAGTAGTCATTAAAACTCCTATCTCCCAAATTTCCAAATACAAATGGATTCAGCATAGAATTCTATCAGACATAAAAAGAAGAATTAATGCCGATAGTTCTCAAATTATTTCACAAAATAGGTACTGAATGAACATTGCCTTCTTTTTAAGGTAACTATTAACCTGACACCCAAACCATGGAATGATCCAACAAAAGCAAGAAAATTATAGATTAATATAACTTATAAGAATAGATATTAAAGTTCTTGATAAAACATTTGCAAATTCAGTGTAAGAGCACATCAAAAGGATTATCTACCATGATCAAGTTGGACTCATCATAGATGTGGGGATGGTTCAATATATGTAAATCAATAAACTTAATCCACCACATAAAGACTGAAAAACAAAAACCACCAGATCCCCTCTTTAGACATAGAAATGACCTTTGACAAAAGTCCAACATACTTTCATGATAAAAGTCCTTGAGAAATAGAGATTCATAGAACATATCTCAGCATAATAAAGGTGATATACAGCAAGTCCACAATGCATATCAAATTAAACAGTGATCACTCAGGCATATCCATTAAATAAGATGAAGACAAAAATGTCCTATACCACCATATTTATTCAAGATATTACTTTATCTTAGCTAGAACAACAAAACAATTTAAGGGGATCAAAGAGATACAAATGGGAAAGAAAAAAACTTGAACTATCTTTATTTGCAGATAACAGAGTCATTGATCAAGACCCAGATATAATTGTGCACATCTACATACACCTAGTTTTTGAGAAAGAAGCCAAAAATACACACTGGAGAAAATATAACATCTTCAACAAATGGTGCTGGTCAAAATGTATGGCCATATGAAAAAAGATCCATATCTATTACTCCATACAAGTTCAACTCCAAATAGATTAAGAATTTCAACATAAAACCAGACACCATTGAATATGACTGAAGAGAAAATGGGTAATATCTTTGACCTCATTGGCTCTGGAAAGGACCTTCCGAACAGGACATAGCCTGGGCACTAATACTGACAATTAATAAATTGGAACTCCTGAAATTGAAAAGATTCTATATGATATATGATGCTATTATTAGAACAAAGCAGCAGGCTAGAGAAGGGGAAACAATCTTTACCAATTATACATCTGATATAAAATAATTATTATCTGAAATATACAAAGTACTGAAAACAGGAAAATAAATAATACAAATGAAAAATTGGCTACAGAACAATGCACAGAGTTCTCAAAAATGTGAGACACTTGTGGCTGAGAAATACATAAATTTTTCAATATTCTTAGCAATCAAGGAATGCATACTAAAACTACTTTGAAATTTCATTTACACCAGTCAGACTAGCCAAGATTTATAAAACAAATGTTGGCTCATGCAGACAGGAATGCCCAAGGGGAACACTTATTCATTGCTGGTGGGAGTACATACTGGTGCAAAACTATGGAAAACAGTGTGGAAATTTCTCAGAAAGATGGAAATCAATCTACCTAAGACTTGGGCATCATATATGCAATGGACTCTACATCCTTGTATAGAGGTAGTTGCTGTCCATGTTCTGTGTACTACTCATAGCGGTACATTGAAAACATCCCAGATGTCCATCAAATGATGAACTGATAATGAAAATTGGTACATTTATAAAATGAAGTATTATCTGGCTGTTAAGAAAAATGAAACTTGTAGGTAAATGGACTGGGCTGGAAAATCATCATCCTAAGTGAGGTAACACAGAATCAAAAAGACAAATCCTCCCTTCTTTGTCTTGTATATGAGTATTAGCTTTTAAGCTTTTAATATGTATATTATCATGTGAATAATCACAGAAGTTAGGTATCTAGTCATTGACAGCATCAAGGAGCAGGTCTCTTAAGGAAGGGGAACTAGAATATAGTGTTATATAGAGATAATGGGGGAAAATTGAATAGGAAACTGGAATAGAATGGGATAAGAGTGAAGGTAAAAACGGGGGTATAGGAGAAGGATAACCCACTCTAAAGGACATTTGAAAACCATGTGGAAACATGGTAATGTAAAAGTCTCTGAAAGAACGTTAAATTGAGTCACCAAAGAGTAAGAGAAACAATGCCCCAACTAGACATCTTAAGCCACAAAGTAAAATGTCCATTTCCAGGAGTAGATTAAAATCTCTTGGATTCATTGGCTAGAGGGATTCCATGGAAATTCCCAAACATCACAGGCTGTTGTCAAGGCTATTGGTTGCTCTCTACACCCTGATGGTAGGACCCTATAGGTGAATATAGCACTCCCTTAGGTCATTGTATGCAGAGAAGATGAGCTGGTACCTAACTAGAAATTTCACCTTAACTCACTAGCTAAGGGTACCTTGCATGGTATTGAAGAAGAAAGGCAATGATCAAAACTACCCAGCTATAGTCCCTGAAACCTACAATAGTAATTTACCTTCCTGTAAGATATACTAGTGCTGTGGGATGTTCTGTATGTTGTGAATAAATAAAACACTGATTGGCCAGCAGCCAGGGTGGAAGTAGAGGATAGGAGGGACAAACAGAGAGGAGAGGCAGGGAGGTGGAAGTCTGGAGGAGACGCCAGCCTGCTGTCCAGGGAGCAACATGCAAAGGCTACAGGTAAAGCCACGGAACATGTGGCGACGTACAGATGAACAGAAACGGGCTGAGTTAAGTGTAAGAGCTAGTCCATGGTAGGCCTGAGCTAATGGCCCAACAGTTCAAATCATATAAACGTCTGTGTGTTTATTTGATTAGTGGGCTGTGGGACTGCGGGGGCTTGGTGAACCCAGAGAGAGATTCTCCAGCTGCAATACTAGGGCAACAGTGGCGAGAATGTTACAAGAGTGGCCAAGCACTCTTTTGTTAGATTTAAAGCTCTGTCTATGAGATGGAGCCCATGTCTGACATGGGTAAAAGGAACAAGAATCTGAAATTAGACGGGTCATGGGCCTCAGGGAAAAACTACTAACAGTATTCTGTTAAAGGAAAATGATGATAAAAGTACTCCTCATAACTACTATCCTCACAGGTCAATGCTTTGCTCAACTCACACGAGGGAAATGTCTTGTAACGGATGGGAACTAACACAGAGACCCACAATTAGACAACGTGCAGAAATTAAGAGACTTTGTAATACGAAGTTCTCAGTGAGATGTCTTCATCAATCTCCTCCATATAGGATCAGGCATTTCTGCAAGAGGATGTGGAAAAACTGTAATAGCCAAAGAAGATGGATATCTCCGAGGACACAGTGTCCTCCGGACACAGCATGACTTATGCACAGATGAACTCAGAGGGAGTGTAACGTTATGCGCAAGACTTTCAAGATTCAAGCCAATGGGTATCCCAGCACTGAAATGGGGAGTGGACACAGGACCCTACTTTTAACCAAGAAGCTATTTGCAGATCATGTGCACTGGCAAATGGAAACATCAGTTTGCTCTAATGGAGTGTCACTTGGTATAACAATCACTACAGGGCAGGCCCCTAGCCCAGGAGTAGTTGGATAACACAAAATGAACTCAGTGCTAGTTTTGTGGATTTTTCCTTTCTTTTTTCTCTGTTTTGAGAAATTCTTTTTGTCTTTTGTCTTATTCTTCTTCTGTTTATTTGTTTAGATTGTCATTCCTATGGGATTTTTGTTTGATTCTCTTTGTTTCTCTTTCTTTTGCTTTTTGTTATTTTATAAGAGAGTGAAGGGACAAGAGATGATTAAAAAAAGAAAACTCAATATTATATGGCTATAGAAGTATGGAGGATCTGAGAGGAGCTAGTCATGGGATAAAAAAATTATAAAAACAAAACATATGAAAAAATTAATTAAATATATTGGATAAAAACATATAGATCAATAATGTTATTAAAAAGTCTCCATTTAGTACTTACTATTGTTCAATAGTTGAATAATAAATTTCTTACATGAAGCACAACATTTACAAAGCTGGTCTTAAGCTGTCCAGAAATACAGATAGCTGAAACAGTTAATGAGGAATGAGAAAGTAAGTTTAATGTAAAAGAGTAATAAACTGAATGTATTGAAATGCAATGCAAACATTAAAATAATATGTAGGTAACAACCCTAAATTTTCTCATGGTAGCAACTGATGAAAATATAGAAGTAAAGCCGAGCAGGGGTGGTGCACACCTTTAAACTCAGAACTCCAGAGGCAGAGGCAGGTGGATCTCTGAGAGTTCGAGGCCAGCCTGGGCTACAGAGTGAGTTCCAGGAAATGCACCAAAGCTACACATAGAAATCGTGTCTCAAAAAAACCAAAAAAAAAAAAAAAAAGAAAGAAAGAAAGAAAGAAAGAAAGAAAGAAAGAAAGAAAGAAAGAAAGAAAGAAAGAAAGAAAGAAAATATAGAAGTAATTACTTGTAAGCTTATGATACAATATACTTAGTGACATGTAATGAAGGGTCACTTTATAGAACAATACCAGGTAATGAATACAGAAAAATCTAACAATTATGCAGTATACTAATAAACAATATAGTTTGAATTAGTGGATTGACTATATAATATTTAGCTAATTCAAAACATGTAGGGTATAAATAGGAAAATTTTAAATAATGGTCAAAATCTAAGCTCAGAGGTATAAATTTAAATTTCTCTAAAATTAGATAGTAAAAGTCTTTATATTCCCTTAAAGCTAGTAAGACATAGAAAAAGCTTATGGAGTATACACCTGAAATTTTAATACAAATATGGCAAAAATGGCCTGATGGTTACTTTTAATTTAATAAACTTAACTATACTCTAGATTCATCTAGGAAGTGAGTCTGAATGAGGGCCATTTCTAGGTCCCATATAACCTGTGGCCATGTCACTAGGGCATTTTCTTAATTGTTTAATTGTTATGGGAATACTCAACCTAAAAGTGGGTGACATGGTTCCTAGATTGGGCTCTGGACTGGATAAGAGCAGAGAGCAATTGGGAGGCAATTATGCCTGCATTTGTATGCATGCATTTATACCTCACTGCTCCTGACTTTGATGTGGGGTCAGCAGCTGATTTAGATTCCTCTGCTTGATCTTCACACAAAGATGAAATTAAATTAAAGATGAGTTAAAGCAAACCTCCTTCTCATGAAATTGTTTTTTTTTTTTCAGTGTATTTTATCACATCAACAAAAATAAAACAGGGACATGGCCTAATAACTGAGAGAAAATGTCAGTCCTTGGAAATAGAGTTAGTGATAACATGAGGAGGGGATAAAATTTAAAACAGGTATAGATGATGTCCTTTTTATCAAAATGTTCTACAAATAGTAAAGAGGGGCAGGATGGACGCCATGAGTTGAAGTACATAAAGGAGAGAGAGAAAGAGGTGAACCACATTGAGACCCTAACTTAGTAACTTGGAAAGTTTTGGTTGATGAGAAATTTTTGAATTTTGATTAAGTAACAGGAATAAAGAACATACTATCACATCCCGCAGTGAACTTGAGGGAAGACTTTCCAAATATTACTCACATATTAGACAATGAGTTGCCAATAGAAGATGTACTTGATTTTTTTTCTTTAATTATCTAGAAAAATAGAGAAAAAGCAAAAACAAAACTAAATTGGAAGAGAAATTGTTAGGAAATTTAGAGATTACTACCAAACTCCTCTAATATTTTAAATCCTTTAATATTTAAAAATTATGAATTAAATATATAAAATGATTCCATGTCTCAAAAAGGAAAACAAATGATCACAATCAGATTAATTGTTGATTTAATATTAATAATGACATTCATTTCACTCTTATCCAGTTTCTTGACTTTTTTGACAAATGATCTAGTTCTGCACTGACATGCAATTATTTTTTCAGAACCAATTTAAATCCATTTTATAGATTCTAAGACTGATAAAGCTGAAAATATTTTTTTTTTTGGTTTTTTTCGAGACAGGGTTTCTCTGTGTAGCTTTGTGCCTTTCCTGGAACTCACTTGGTAGCCCAGGCTGGCCTCGAACTCACAAAGATCCGCCTGCCTCTGCCTCCCGAGTGCTGGGATTAAAGGCGTGCGCCACCACCGCCCGGCTGAAAATATTTTTAATATTACAATTAACACTCAAATATTTCAGCAAGATAAAAACATGTCACCAGTGTATGAAATCCATCATGGTGTCCTAGTGATGAAGCTTCTGTTATGTTGTTATTGAAAACTGTGATAATGAAAGCAAGGAAATGCTTTTAAAGAACTGGAAAGAAATACAGATGGCTTCTCACCAGGCCATTTTGTGTTTCTCACCACTCTATCTAGTCAACCATTGTTTCATGGAGAGCTTGCAGATGTAATTAATCATTGTACTTGCATTTGAACTTATTGAGCGATTTGGAGATGGAGGAGTTAATGATGCAACAACAGCAAAGACTGAAATTTTCTATTTATCTAATATTGGAAAATAAATTTAAAGCCATTAACTATCATCTTTGCCTTAGAGGCGGCCAACTTAAGTTATATTATTTGGACAACACTGGAAAATATCCTACTTATTTTTAGTTGATGTGTAGCTATGTGTACCCAAATTTAAACATCAAATAATTATAAATATGATATGTAAAAAGTAGAGGATAATATTAAAATCAAACATATAAAGCAAGGCAAACATTTTAACAGAGGAGAAAACTCAAGATGAATGATGGTTCTATGATCCATTTCACTCCAAAATCCAATCTCTGTATTTACACTGATCCACTGAAATCAATGCTTCAATTCATTGAAACATTTTCATTGATTATATTGAAAATTTTTGCCATAATAATGTCATATAGTTGTTAGATTTTATATAGCTTTATTCCCCTAAGAGGTATAATATGCCTATGATCTACATCCTTCTGTTTCTTATTTCATATTATTTTGCTGGCCATAGAATATATTTGCATGCTGCTATCAAAAGATTGGGTCTGCTATCTTCAATCCATATTTTAACTTATCAGTGACCTCAATTATCTCTTTCTTCTATAATCTTTTTTTTTTTTGTAGTTGTAACTAGAACCTGCTGACCTTAATATATTTTCTCAGTATATTGTGCCTT
This sequence comes from Peromyscus maniculatus bairdii, assembly GCF_049852395.1. Lineage (NCBI taxonomy): Eukaryota > Metazoa > Chordata > Mammalia > Rodentia > Cricetidae > Peromyscus > Peromyscus maniculatus. The sequence goes on from NC_134861.1 coordinate 79,699,368, forward strand.
ATCTTTAGGTGTGTTTATTTCCAAGCAAAGAAAAGCCACACATTGTCATTCAACTGTTATAGAAAGTATTCATATGCTAAGTACTTTTTAATGAGATGCAAGCTGAGATTCTTTTGTAATTTTATTTTTGATAGTACATTAGCATTTATAATCATAAATTTACTTAAAATTATTTTTTGATCATATTTATTCATCAATGCCCCTGTCTCATCACCTTTCCTCTTCCTCTTGAACCTGTCTTCTCAAAGTTTATCCATACTTCTTTCATGTCTTATTTTTGTATGGTGTCCACTGAGTTTAATTAGCATCTCATGATACTAATTTACCTAGAACTTTTTCATGAGTACTAGGTAATTCACTGTTGCAAGGGCAGCTTATAGGTGCTACACCACTGAAGAAAACAAGGTACTTTCCTCCAACAACTGTTAATTGCCATTGGTACTTAAGAAGACCATCAATAGCTACTGTGCTGTTGACCATGCCTCATATGGTAGCTCTGGCTTCCAGCATTCTTCTGGAAAAATGTCAATTCTGTTAGCTGCTGTTTTGTATCTCTTATTCATTCTTGACCAGATTCACAGTGTTTTTTTTTTGTTGTTTGTTTGTTTGTTTTGTAATTCTGTTAGCACAAAAAGTGGAGTGGAGTTGGTGACTAGTTGAATCCTTGCCTTATACCAATCCCATAACTTTAAGGATATGGTCTTTGACTTACACTATGAGACCCGAACTTGGATGTGCTTCTTGTCAACACTTACCCACCTCCCTCTCCAAAGCAAAATAATGAGTCTCATTTTGTCTATAGCCTAGTTTGGTCTAAAACTCAATGTGTAGCCCAGGCCAGCCTTTATCTTATATCAGTTCTCCCATGTCAGCCTCCCAAGTGCTGAGCTAACAGCCACCAAGCTTGTCTGTCTGTCTGTCTGTTTTTTTTTTTTCTTTTAAAACGTGGAACAATTTTGCTTGTGATAGGAAGTATTTCAGATACTTTGAAACACAAATCTTCAAATTACTCATAGTTTCTCTTCTACTTTTGGAGGGTTGGCTGTGTTGAGGAAATCAGTTTTTGACTGGATTGCTTTATTTTTCAACTTGTTTCCTTGTACATATTCATTATGAAATGCCTAAAATGACAACAGCTATGTAACACCCATTCTGACATTGTTTCTGGAAAACTAGAAGTTACTGGTTTACAAATCCTCATTCCTCTTTTTCTCCTTCAATTTGTCAAGAAGTTCTACATTTTAGACATTATCAAATGTGCATAAAAGAAGACAAAGTTATTTGCTATTGGGACAACAGGAAGCATATCAAACAAAAACTGACATTCAGGATGAATAATCTTGACATTTATGTGTTCCTCAAAGACCTGTACAAATGCTCAGACAAAACCTGAGCTCCTGTTCAGAGGAGAGTCTTCTCATTTGGGGAAGAAGTTCCTGTTAGGTGTGGTCATGGTTCCCTGCAGATTTTTTTTTTTTTTTTTTTTTTTTTTTTTTTTTTTGCCTCCTCCGTGCTTTGGAGCAATCACAGTCTGATAAATGTCTGTCTCTCGGAACCATGAACATTCTTCCCTAGAACAGGAAATCTTCACAGCAATTTCTCCACACCATTTGTCTTGCCAAACTTTTCCAAACTGACCTTTGTCAATGCTTTCTGGTAACACATTGGTCCTGGCAATTCTTCTCTGAACCAGCAGCAGTAACCTCTTTGTCCCAGGTAGCAACATCACCACAGTCACCAACATGAGTAGAAGAAGCCAGCAACTCAGAGTAGCAGCCACTGCCCCCATGGTCCCACTGCTGTATGTGATTCTGCCCTGGCCAAAGCTTCTCCTTAGTAAGCCTCCTAAGCTGGCCACAAACTCGGGATTCTTCTGCCTCTGCCTCCTTCAGCAAATCCAACTGGCATGTACCACCAGAACCGGCTGAGTGTAGCTCGGGCCTGAGCTGGGGCCCACAAGGCCCATAGGCAAGTAGCTTTTTCGAGTATTCGTACCACAAACGTTGGGCGCCAAATGTAGCATTAATCTTAACAGTTCTTATTAATAAGATCAAACACAGGGCCAGTTATTGGGGTGAATACTGGAAGATCAGAGAGTCAGAATGAGCCACAGCTAACCTCACCTGGCCAACTTCTCAGATGGTCCTATTTTCTCAGACTGGAAGCTTCTGTGTCCTCATCCCAATGGCTCTCAGCTGAACTGCTGCTCAAAAGCCTGAAGCTTAACCAGCTAAAAGCTTAACCAGCCATATGCTTCTAGTTTCTGGTCCTCATGCCTTATATACCTTTCTGCTTTCTACCACCACTCCCTGGGATTAAAGGCTTGCTTTCTGGGATTAAAGGTGTGATGAGTCACCATGTTTGGCTGTATCCTTGAACAGATGGATTTCTGCCTCTGGAATGCTAGGATTAAAGGTGTGTGCCACCAATGCCTATCCTTTATGTTTAATATTGTGGCTGCTCTGTCTCTGACCCCAGATAAGTTTATTAGCATGCACAATATTTGGGGGAATACAATACCACAAGCCATAATTATTTTTCCTCTGTCCATAATAACTGGAGATAAATTTCTTCAAATCAAGACCTTTCCTTCATTGTAGCCCATATCAGGTACTATACCTCTCACAATGAACAATGACTTGCCAATCTGAATGCTCAGAGTATGTCTTTAATGAATGCTTAGTAGCATTCACAAATGTATGTGTGAATATGCATCCTCACTTTTATTATTCTATTACTACCTTAAAGGATAAAGAATAATCCTTATGGGAACAACACAACATGGCTTTGAACATATTATGCATCTTGCCTTGTGTCATGAATAAAAATCTACATAGGTAGATACTGGCATGAAGAATGAATAAATAAATTTATATGTGATAATGCTCTTAATCTGCACAAGAAATAATGGGACTTAGTACCAATTACTTGATGTTAGGAATTAGTGAGGAGTTGCTGATGAGACAATGTTCTGAGGGCAAATATTTATTGAAAAGTAAACTCATGAATGTGAGGAAAGCAGGCAGAGGGTAAAATCATACTAAGATGAGATCATGGCAATGCAGCAGCCCTACGCTGAGAATAGGTATGTGAGTAGGATGTCTACCTCATGTTACCCTCTTCTTGCTGAATCATAGTTAAAGTGCCCCACTCTAATGGATCATGCACTCAAATTATGAACCAAAACAAACCTTTCCTTCTTTAATGCGCTTTGGTGAAATATTTTGTCTTGGCAATGACATCCTGTCATCACAATGGGGCAGACATGATGGCAGCATCTTTAGACAGCTGGGGAATCGTGGGCAGTCAGGACCCAGACAAAGATTAGTGCTGATTGTGTTGTTCATCTTGACCTCTTATTTTTATTCAGTCTGGAACCACAGCCCAAAGGATTGTCACTCTAATGTCAGGGGGTGTTTACCTACCTCAATTAATCTAATCTAGAAACCTCCTCATAGACATGCTCAGAGGGTAGTGTTCATGGTCATGCTGAACCCTAAGGGGAAAATCAAGAGTTACTATCACAACTGCTTAGCAGTGAAGTTAGTTTTAAGATATCCAATAGAACTCTAGTCAATACAGATTTCCTTCAACCTCAAGTGCTATTCTGATTAGTTTACCTGCTGGTGTGAAATAAACCTTCATTCATGAACTCTCTGACATTCTAACACTGTTGAAGTTTTATATATAATTGCTGCTATGTATTTAGTTTGGACAGATAGGACCAAGAGTAGCCCAGGCCATCAAATGAAATATGTATACATGTCCTCCATTGTGGAAAGCCTTCCTACATCTTATAAATTTATGATGACCAGTTCTCCTTTCTACGAATATGAATCTTTTCTTGTCACCTACTAAATAACACAGAAAGCTCTAATGGAAAATACACTGACTGAGTCACTCTTTCTTCTCAGGCTTTTTCCCTTCTCTGTAGCACAGAACTATGTGCATCTTATAATTCTATACAATGATAAGTAAAAATTGCTAAGCACTTTTCCTTACCAATGAGAGATAAGTGACATGATCCTCTCAGGTTTCAGGCCCTCGATAGGATTCTATGAATATGGAAAGTGTAGACTGTTAGAATATTTTAGCCATGTACTCTCCGGAAGCAGCATGGAATCTAAATTAGAATCTGCTTTTGATTACTTAAATTCTTCTCTACGACAATTTTTCTTAAAAACATAATTTTAATTAAAACAAAGACACATTACTGAAGAAGTTAGCATTCAGAGTGTTAGCCTTCAAAGAAGGTAAAGATCATTCAGTAACAGAAAAGTTTTTCATTTTTTTAAAGTGTCATATGTATCCTTTTACTAAAGTTAGTTCAAGAATGTAGTGCTTGTCCAATATGTATTTACTTCACATACATCTCTTACTGAGCAAATAATAACATGTATTAACTCATGGTTGTTAGAAAGCAGTAGATAAAAGCAGTATAATAGGCGCTTTCTATGTATGTGGAATTGAAAGATTTAATAGTCACAGGAAAACACACTCTGATGAACATCAAATCCCTTTTCCCCAAAGTATTAGTCCAAATTAAGAAAATGTCTGAGCATTTCCTGCCTCTGCCCAGGAAGATTTTGTCCTCTGATGAACACACTCATCACAAGGTTTGCTTAGAGAATAGATATGTCAGAGGACACTTAATTTCTTTGATGAATACAATTGAAATAGAATGATTAATCACCTGATGAACAACTATTATTCATGCATCCATTGAGTAAAATATACCATGGATACTCCCCTTCTTCTGGTTGGCCTCTGGTGACATGATAAAAGCATTATAATTATAATTTGTGTGCACATTATCCTAAAATGTAATTTTTTGTATTTAAGCAATTATAAACACATTCAAATAAAAAATTATGATAGGCTCAATTTTCCTCTTGAAATTAGCTTTCTTTAGACAACAAAATTTGGGGTTAATATATTCCATGGACATTTGTGTAGTTGCCTGTTCATTCCTCTTCTGCTTTTTTGCAACTAGCCTGCAAACATTGTAGGGGGAACAACATTGCCTTGGTGTTTTAGCTCAAACATTCAAAAATGGAGAAGCTTACGGTTCAAAAGCATCACACAGCATGTTAGCATTGGATATAAAAGGAAGGTGCAGGCAACAGAATAATAATCTGTTTTTTTAATATTTTCTGGTAATTTAAGGAAATATTTAATTTTATTATAAAACATATGGAAAACAGAGTTAAAAGTCCTCTAAAATAAATCTACTCTATGTAGCAATTTAAGTTCTCAGGATGTATACAAAGCAAATAAAATAGAGCCTTGCACAGATGTCTGCAAGCCTGTGTTCATTTCACATTATTTATAATACTCAATATATGCATACAATTTAAACATCCACAAACAGGTGCATGGGTGAAGAAAATATGATTTATACATACCACAGAATGCCATTCAACCTTCAGGAAGAAGAAAAATTTTCTGTTTTAGGTAACACTGAGAAAATACATTCATTGAAATAATTCTAATTCCACCAGCTGAATACTGAAATACACTTGTATAAGCTGTCTAATGAAGTCATCATCATCATCATCATCATTACCTTAGTTAGTTGTTAGTTAGTTAGTTAGTTAGTTAGTTAGTTGAGAAAGAGTTTCTCTGTGTCATCTTAGCTTTCCTGGAACTTACTCTGTAGACCAGTCTGGCCTTGAACTCAGAGAGCTACCTGCCTCTGCCTCACGAGTGCTGGAATTAAAGGTGTGCATAATTGTTTAAAGAGAAACAGAATGGGAGGTAACAACTGGACAAGGCACAGATCTACGATTATAGCAGAAATATCATTAGGGATCATTTTATCTTTTTGTTTGTTTGTTGTTTGTTTGTGTAGTTGCTAATCATATTTGATTCTACCTTAGGTCATGGGCTATCCATTTCCTGGTCATCAAAGCAGTGTAGGACATGGGCTCCCTCTGATGACATGGGCCTTAAGTTAAAACAAACATTGGTTGGCCACTCCCACAAACATATTACAGACAAGATAGATTGTAAATGGAGGGTTTTGTGGCTGGTTTGTTGTCCAGGTTTCTCTTTCCATAGCCTACAGAGAACCTTTTTGAGGCAAAGAGACTAGAACATAGGGGTGAAGGCTCCATGCACGTACCAGGTCAACCTCTCTACCTTCAATGAGCTGTGCAGACATTGTTCTCAATTGGGGCTGATGTCAGTTTTCAGAGAGCGACCCTCTGTTCTAGCATCATCCTATTTAGGAATCTCCAATGGACCCCCTTGGCCAACATTTCAACCAAATGCACATCAGTCCAATCACTGGAAGCTTTGCCTGACTGCAAAAGATGGCCAGTTCAGATTCTGTATCCCCCATTTCTAGAAGTTCACCATAAGATTCCAGAAAGTTTCCACTGCACTGGATTTCCACACCACCCCCTAAATGCTCTCCAATTCCAGTGTTCTCTCCTCTGCACTCTCTCCCTCCATCCCTTTCCCACTCGACCCCAACCTGATTCTTCACATTCTAAACCTTACCTGTCCAAATAATGCTACCCCTGCCCTTTTGGCTGTAGGGGCATACACTGGAACATGGAGACACTTTTCAGGATTCATATCCTTAAAGAAAATAAACCCAGTCTCCTGACACCTATGTATTTCCAATAGCTCATCAGTTAGAAGTGTGACTTCATTTGTTTTTTTCCCTCTCCATGGTGGTAATTTCATCTGGCTTAAACTTGAGCAGATCTTATGCTGTCAGAGTCACTGTGAGTTTGTATGTGCACCTGCCTTTTGTGACTGGAAGAGGATGTTTCTTTGGAGTCATCTATCACCTTGGCTCTTACAATCTTTCCAACTCCACTATGGTCCCTGAGCTTAGATGGGGAAGATGTGATATAGATGTCCCATTTAGGGATGAACCGTCTTCAGTCTCAGTCTGTTGTTCTCTCTATCTTGACTGGTTGTGGCACTCTGTGTTCGTTGTCATCCAGTGTAGAGAGGAGTCTTTATGATGATGATACTTGAGATTTTTTTTTTATTTCTTCTTTTGAGAACTCTTATTTTTTTCTATTATACAACCATGTGGCATTTCATTCTTTTTATCAATTAAAATTTTTCATTTATTTTATGCTGTGGTTGCAGTTTCCCCTCCCTATTCTCCTGCTGTTTCCTCCTCCCACCTCCATTCTATCTTCTTCCTATTCACTCATCAGAGAGCCTTCATCCAGTAACTGATGGCAGCAGATGAAGAGAGTCATAACCAAACACTGAGCCAAGCTCCAGGAGTCCTATTGAAGAGAAGGAGTAGGGTTTTTATGAGACAGGGGGTCAAGGTCATGAAGAGGGACCCCATAGAGACAGCTGACCTGAGCTCCTAGGAGCTCACGGAATCTGGACCAACATCTAGAGAGCCTGCATGGGACTACCCTAGGCCCTCTCCATGTGTCTGACAGTTGTGTAGCTTGGTCTATTTGTGAGGCTTCTAGTAGAGGGATCAGGACCTGTCCTGGTGCTGCTTGAGTTGGTTTTTGGGGACCAATTCCCCATGCCAAAAACTCTGTTTTATAATCAACGAACAGACTGGATTGTTTATTTTCTTGGTGCTTAGGTTTTCTAATTTTTATTTTTGTATAGTTGGTAAAAATATTTTCACATTATATAAGCTACTCCTTCGAATGAATGATGGTGTCCTTTGATACAGAGAAGCTTTTCAGTTTTACAAAGTACTGTTTGCCAATTGTTGGTCTTGAGATGCCTATGTCATATAGAGGTGATGTTCAGAAAGTCCTTCCCTGTTCTTGTAAGTTGAAGTACACTACCTACTTTCCTCCATTTTTTGCATTCAGCATATCAGAGCTTGTGTTGAGTTCCCTGATCCATTTGGATTCCATGTTTGCTTTTTTGTTTTGTTTTGTTTTTTGTTTTTACAGTGCTAAAGACAAGGATTTAGTTGCATTTCTTCTGTGTGTAGATCTCCACCTAAAACAGCACCAGTTGTTTAAGATGCTTTTTCTCCAGGGTGTATAGTCAATTTTTTTGTCAGAAATCAGGTCACGGTTATTGGGACCCTCAATTCAGTTCCAATGCTAAGTGTGTCTATTTATGTTCAGTACCAGGCTGATGTTACAGCAATAGCTCTGAAGTATAACTTAAAATTAGGGATGATTATCCTTCTAGCTGTGGCTTTAGTGCTCAATGTTTTCTGGCCTATCATAGGTGGGTCTCATGTTTCTATGTGCTTTTATAGACTGATTTAAAAATCTTGATAATGTTTAGTGGATCTGTTGAAAATTATTTTATTTCATTTTTATTGAACTACAGTAGGTAATATACAACTAGAAATCTGTCTCTTTTGGTTTTTCCAGTTTAGTAGGAAATTATAATAAAATTTATAACTATGCACTCATGATTATCTGAATTTCCTCAGTGTTTGTTACAATGCACTCTTTTTCATATTTAATTTTTTGATTTTCTTTCTTGGTTAATATGACTATAGGTTAGTCAATCTTTTCAAAGATCCAACTACATGCTTAATTGATTCATTATATATTCTTTCTTACTTATCATTTCTGTTCCATCAATTTCACCCCTAATTTTGGTGTATCTTAAAATTTGCTTTCTTGGTGTTGTTTGCTTTCATTTTCTATACCTTCAGATGCAGCATTAAGGTATTGAATTGAAATCTCTCACATGTTTTGATGTAGGGACTTGGTTCTATCAAATTTCATCCAAGGAGTGCTTCATTAAATTTATTGACTTTGATATGCAGTACTTTTATTTTTCTGCAATCCCAGGAGGTTTAAATTTTTTATTCATATTTTGTACTCTTTTTATTCAGTATTGTGTCTGTTTGTGTCTATGAATTTTTAACATACAACAATGAACCAAGGTGACTCGGACATATATATCAATACTGAAGTAAGGAAGAAATCATACCATCTATGATATGCTGAGTGTCAGAAAAGAGGCTTTCAAAATAACTTGCTATGTAATTTGAGCTGGTTTTAGGTCATTTAGAGTAGAATTTATGAACTCAGGATTTGGCTTAAACTAGTAGCTGCAAAAAGTTGGTAATTTTTTTGGTCTGTACATAATGTTTAATACACACAAAGAGAGATAATCAGTACAAACTAAACAACTTGAGGATTTAATAAAATGATGTGTCAAAGTTATTATTTTGTATAAATCTTACATGAGATGCCTTGCTTATATTATATTGATTATGGAATGTTAAAAACGTTTTGTGGCCATAGTTGAGGGCTATTGTACATTTGGTCTTCTCTGTGACCAAAGCTTCAGAGGTGTGGCCTTTCACAGATTGTGAATGTTACAGTAGATGTCACTTTATCTGTGTGCTTATAGGAAATTCAAATTGGACTTAGTGGGTTATAAAGGGAAATAATCATATATAAAGTTTAGAGGGAGATGTGGAGGATGATGTTTGAAGTTGGAGCAAAATAGGTATGATCAAAACATACCTTATATATTCAAAAGATATATAATGTTCATAAAATATGTAATATGCATGAAAATTATCATACATATAAATAAATAAAATTAAATTTTTCTAAGTACTTCCTTTTCAGTAACTGAGTTTTCTTATGCTCTATGCCTTGTAAACAAATGAAAAAAGTCATTTTTTTTATGTTATAATTTAAATTTAGTGATTATTTTCATACAAAGCATTTCAAGTATTAATAGGAATTAGACTATGTGAACTGATAACATGTTTTGGATTTGTCACTATATTGTTTCAATTCAATCTTTTATATCATATGTAATGTGTCAAAACATTTAACTATACACAAAAAGATAAATTTACACCCTTACATATTTCTCAGTAGTAAAATAATGACTTTCAAGAACTCAGTCCTGATATTTCAGTTCTTTTACTAGAGTAGACATTTTAAAATAGATTATCCCTGGGTTTTATTAATCCTTTTATTTTGAGAATGTAAAATAATTAAATCATCTTCTGCCCCTTCCTCCCTCTTAACTCCTTTTTCCTCCCTCCCTGCTCTCTTTATATTCATGGCCTCTTTTTTACCTTTTTTCTTATTATATATTCCTAAATACAACCTGCTCAGCCTATATAATGTCATTTGTCTGTGTATTTTCAGGCCTTACTCACTAAGTTTCATATCTTGTCCTATAAAAATCAATGCCTTTAACAGTGTCTTATAGCCAAAATAAGGGTATGCCTTACTTAGAGTTTCTATGCTATGTTAAAACACTATCACTAAAGTATTTTGGAAGTGAAGAGCTTATTTTTTATTACACTTCCAAGCAACAACTCATCATAATGGAAATAAGAGAAGTAATTGAAGTAGGGCAGGAACCTGGAGGCAGGAACTGAATCAGAAAACACAGAACAGTGCTGCTTATTGGCTTGCTCTCAAGTGGTTGCTTAGCCTGTACTTACATTATCCAGGACCACCCATCTATAGCTGGAAGCATCCCCTGTGGGATGGGTCCACACACATAAATCATCAATAAAGATAATGCACAGATTTCACAGATTTGTCTACAGCCCAATCAAATAAGGACATTTTCTAAATTGAGGTTTGGTTTTCCAAATTACTCTAGTCTATTTCATGTTAACATATATACTAGCCAGTACAAGTTTTATGATACAGTGCATTTAGTATCACTGTCACATGATACTTCTTTATTGAATATATTATTTTATTAGTAAATACTTGAAAATTGGCCATTTTAGAAAGTTAAAGTACTATAGGAAATAAAGAGTAAGTTTGTTATTTCTTTTTACATTTTCTTTTGAATTGTGAATTATTTAAGATATATTTTTTATATAGTATCTAAATACATTACATTCTTAAAGCAAAGTATAAGATATTTATTTGGTGAATGAATAAGTAAATGAATGAAAAAGGGCTACAAGTGTTTATGAGCAATTCAACAGCTACTACTGAACAAATCTGTATTTCCTCATGTAAACCATTAATACAATATGTTCAGAACATAGCATTGCTTATGGCTTGGGCAGGCAATATGCTCAGAAACATACTATTATATAAATAGTATAGATTTCATTGTCACCCAGTAAGGCCTTGGACAATGAAAATGACATTTAATTATTATTTTTGTTGCATATATTGAATATTTCTGCTAAGTTTAAACAAGCCAAATGAGCATAAATGATTGTCTACAAGGTACTATATTCAATTAAAGTCACATTTGATGCTGTTAGTTCAGTTTATAATAATTTTACTTCAAATTAGTTATAAAATTGATACTTAAAATAAGTAAATAATAGAAGCAAACATCCGATTTCAGTACTTTCCAAAATTGTATAAATTATAGATATTACTTTCTTAAAACAAAATTTCTGTGATCAAGCTGGTCATTGGTGGCACATGCCTTTAATTCTAGCACTTGAGAGGCAGAGGGAAGGCAAGCATACAGTGTAGAGGAGTCTACTCACCAAAATACACCACTCAAGGGGGCACACAACCAGTGCCATGCATAAGCAAAGGGAGCCAAACAGGTCCCTCTTCTGGTGCCAGAGATGGCTGGGTCCTGTGCTGTTCCCTTTGGGGGAGGGGGCCAAGTAGGTGCAGAGTCAATGACACAGACTCTGGGGGGAATGTTGAAACAACAAACTCAGTTTATTCAGGAAGAGGCAAGCCTTATATACCTTCCATCCCACCCCAGAAGAAGAGCTGATGAATATGCATCTGCTGGTGTGACATGGCTGCCTCTCACTGGTCCAGGTCATCTCCAGATCATGTCTTAGCTGATGTTGCTAAGGCCCTTAGGCAGACTCAGGTTAGCTCTCAGAGAGTACCTTATTACTGGTTTGGTTTGGGCCTGTTAGGGATGAATCATCCCACAGTGGCACATGCCCTTAATTCCAGCACTCATGAGGCAGAGGCAGGTAGATATCTGAGAATTTGAGGCCAGCCTGGTCTACAGAGCACGTTCCAGGACAGCTGGGACTGTTACATAGACAAATCTTTTGAAGATAGATAGATAGATAGATAGATAGATAGATAGATAGATAGATAGATGATAGATAGATAGATAGATAAACAGACATAAATAAGTAAGTAAATAAATTTCTGTTATCTAATTATTATTAATTTTTATATTTAAAGTATGTTTATTTTCTGTTATTAAATGTATCTTATAATTTTAGACCTCAGATTTTCATCACATAGAGGCATTCTTTTATGAGTTATCTATCCAACATGGATGCCCTGTATTCTTTGTTATTTGACAATGATTTCATGTTTTCCTTCAAGAGCATTCTGTATAAAGTTTGGGGTATTAGTCACTTTTCACATAAAATGAAATGTTTTAAAATATTAATTCTTTCACTTTATGTATTATTTTAAATAAATGGTATATATCAATTTTATCTAGGATATGTAAATTAATTTTTCCTTTCATTCACTTGTTTATTCATGTTAAATGAAAGATGTTTGGACACCCCAGGGCTTCTGACGCATTCTGCTACTTTGGAGAAGTTCATCTTACTAGATATTCACTACGTAACATTGAACCATTTTATATAGTTATATCAGTTACAGATTGGTTATAGGTAAACTCAATCTCTAGAACCCAGCTAACTAACTCATAAAATAACAGCTTTTCTTCTCCTTTCCTCTTTCTGTGGGTTGGGGTATATGTGAAAATGATTTTTTACAGATTCTTCAGAACTATTTTGAAACAGTCTGGAAAATGTTTTTCTATAACATTATTTTCTATGGCTTTTCTTCAAGAGAAAGAGGCTATGAAAAAAGGAAAAAAAGAGCTTATGGTCCATAATAAACTCCTTCTGTAGCACTGCAGAAAAGGAATTAAGGTGGTTTTCTTTCCCCAGTGTGTGGTTGCAGACCACCAACCTTGCCCTTTAGTTTTCTACATATTACAATTTGATGTAGCAACTGAAAAGCAGCTAGCAAACAGGAAACAGAAGTAATCAAATTGTTCAGAAAAAAAAAATCAATGTACTGAACAGATTTCAATCTCATTATAAGACCAATGCAAGCAAAGACAAGCAGTGGTTCTCTGCTATCTCTGTGTGAAGGGAGGAGGGAAGAAAAGAGAAAAAATGTCTGTAGGCTGCAAAAGAACAAGGTGTCACTTTAAGGTCCCTGTCTAAATAAATCTTTGAACTATCAAAAATTAAAATGGATCAAAATGCACAGATCACCCTTTGAAGGGAAAAGAGATAAGATATCCTGGGTAAACTGGGAGGGGTTGGGGGGGAGATGGGGGATGAGAATGGATGGTCGACTAGGGAAAGGGACATTGAAAGAGAGCAAGGAAAGGGATATCTTGATAAAGAGAACCATTATGGAGTCAGGGAGATACCTGGTGCTAGAGAAACTCCCGGGAATTCACAAGGATGACTCTAGCTAAGACTCCAAGCAATAGTGGAGAGCGTGCCTGAATTGGCATTCTCCAGTAAATAGATTGATAATTATCCCAATTGTCATCATAGAACTTTCACCTAGTAACTGATGGAAGCAGATGCAGAGATCCACAGCTAAGCCATGGGCCAAGCTCCTGGAGTCCAGTCTAAGAGAGGGAGGAGGGATCATATGAGCAATGCGGGTCAAGATCATGACAGACTGGGAACCCACAAGGACAGCTGACCTGAGCTAGTGGGAGCTCATAGACTCTGAACTGACCCCTGGGGAGCTTACACAGGACCAAAATAGGCCCTCTGAATGTGGGTGACAGTTGTGTGGCTTGGGCAGCTGGACCAGGATTTATCCCTAGTGCATGAACTGGCTTTTTGGAGCCCATTGCCTATGAAGGGATACCTTGCTTAGCCTTGATGCAGCTGGGGGGGAGCGAGGGGAGAAGGGGCTTGGTCCTGCCTCAAGTTGATACGCCAGACTTTGTTGACTTCCCATTAGAGTCAACTCTGAGGAGTTGATGAGAGATAAGTTGCGGGGGGTTGGTTTGGGGTGAGCGAGAAGGGGAAGGAGTGAACCTCTGGTTGGTATGTAAAATGAAAAAACAAATTAAATAAAACAAAATAAAAAATAAAATGGATAAAATTCCATTTCTGTGAGATGTGAATTAAGTGCTAGTTATAAAGTCACATTGGCAATATTATAACACTGTAGTCATTTGTGTGTTAAATGATAAGAAATTTGATTATAAACAGTGTTACAAAGTTATAAGTAACCCAGAAAAAGTAGCTTGGTGTACTAATATTCTTATATATCAAATGCTGGTGATTTGCTAGAAATTCCCTAATTTCAGAAACTTTGCAAATGAATTTTTAAAACACTGTTCATCCATGTGAATTGAGTCTTCCTCTTATTCACTGGAATTCTGTGCTACCCCCAACCCTGTCTCTGGTTAACCTTAGGAGGAAAAAGGAAAAAAAATAATTATATAAGAAAAATAAGAGGAGAGACATAAATGAAGGGAAGAAAAGAAAGAAGAATTATGCATAAAAATTGTGTAGACTGTGCTCTTGGGGGCAGCTGAGTCCTCAATCAATCTAAGGTGCTCTTGAAATGCAGGCATACGATCCAAGCATTATATTAAAATTTCATGATCAATAACGCTGAAAGCTGCAGAACACACAAGCAAAATAAGTGCTGACAATTCACCAGCATACCGACTTAATGAAATGTCATCCTCCAGCCTCAGCAGCAGTGCCAGGAGGAGATGACCATTCTGATTACAATCTGTCAAATAAATCTCCATTTGTCACGTAATAATAAAGCAGGATGCTACCTTTGTTCCAAGTTGTGTTTGTTCTCCAAAACACAGCACACAACTCATATGCTAACACAAATCCACAGAGTCAGCACATCAGACTCTTTGGTTTCCTTTCTTGTCTGTTTTCTGTTTTGCTTTGTTTAAATATGGAACACATCTAATAGTTTTTTGGCTACTCTGCCTCAACCTATAGAGTACATCAAGATATCAGGACCAGTTCTCTCTGAATTAGGCAGGTTTTAATTCAAAGGCCTTTCATAGGTCACATTATTGAAGGAAGCAATCTTACTTTTTTTTAATTACTGCTTGTTAAGAGCAAGACTTTTCACACTTAATGAAATATTCTAGTCAATGGATATAAAGTAGCAGATACAGAGGACTGACAAGTCTAGATATATGCAAAAGATAAAGAATGAAGTTATTAAAACTGAATCCTAGGTAATGATTATGCTAATGATGTGTATTTTTAGCTTTTCTGATCATAGATTCACTAGGAAATTGGTGACTATGTTAGTTATTAGACATTAATCACTTATTTTGTTACAATATTTCACTGTGAATATATCTGCAAATAATGATATACAATGTGAATACAATCAATAAAATATTATTAAAATACTCCTCTATAAAAATAATATATTTCAAAGTCTTTTAGAATCTATTGCTAAATAGTGATGTAATCTTGCATTTACTTTTACAACAGGAAACAGAAATATTCTTGAATTATCCTTATCAGTTTTCTTACACAACTTGTTTCCATTCAAGGTTAGAAACTAATGAGTTATTTGGTAAGTTCATTCATTTAGTCGATATCCATTTGAGACCCTGAACTGCACAGCCTTTACACTCCACTCCTGAATCATATACAATTCAGGGATGCCCAGAAATGCCTATTTTTATGCTCTTGTCTGTCTGCCATTATTAGGGCTCTGTTGCAAGAATAAATATTTGAATCATCAAAGGTTTATAACTATTAGAAATGATCTAGAATAGAGTTAAGCAAATGGGTCAAGATAAAAAATTCAGCCTTGAAATTCTTGGTTTTATGAAAATAGAATACTATGTGAAAATGAAAATATTTTTCTCTTTATTGAAATATAAAGTCAGCTCGCAATTACTTTTGCTCCATCAGTAATGTGTATTTTCATGACAATAGAGTAGTGAGTTTCCAAAAATAATTATAAAAATAGTAATTGAATGGGATGTATGCAGACTAAACACTTGAATATATTGCTTGAAAAAATCAACAAATTAGACAAATGAAAGGATAAATAAGTTGGCTATAACTGATGAAATAAAGTAAAGCAGAAAATGAAATATTGAAAATTTACTCAAACTGAAACCTATTTCTTTCATTTACCAAGATACATTTTATTACCTTCCATGATTATTTTAGGTATGACACTTTGACTGGCATTCTGGAGTGTTGGCACATCATAATGACTGAAACAGACTATGTTAGAAAGTAAACTGCAACTTTATTTATTCTGTGTCTGTAATATGTGTACATTTATGTGTGTTTGTCATTGCAGGTACACACATGACAGTATGTGGGTGTGCAGGGAAGTCAGAGCACAACCTTAGGTCTGTGCTTTCTACCTTCCATGGAACAGGATCTTTGGTTGCTGTCTGCAGTACAGCGAGATATTTAGCTCATGAACTTCGGGGGATTCTTCTGTCTTTGCCCCATCACACCACAGGCACACTGGGATTGTAGGTGTACCCTGTCATGCCTGGCTTTTCCTGAGTTCTAGGGATTCTATCCTGAGTCTTCTGCTTGTGCCCTGTGCCAATCTCCTCAGCCCCTAACCTCCAACTTTAGGAGATTACTGATTGGCCTTATCCTCACATAAATAAGTTTTTTTTTTATTGATTCTTTGGGAATTTCACATCACACACTCCAATCCTACTCATCTCCCTGTCCCACCATATCTGTCCTTCTTCTGCCCTTCACTCTTGTAGTTCCCCACAAAGGAAAGCTAAAAAAAGAATAAAAATAAGATTAAAAAATTAACAATACTAAAAAAGAGAGAAGCAGAAAAAGAAAAGCACCCCCCCCCACCTTTCCCACCACTCCATTACATCTTCATTCATCTTAGTGGCATTGGGAACTTTGCTGGCCAATGGTGGCAGACACGCCCTTCCTTTGATCGCTACCATGGACACAAGTGACAACCCAGAACTCAGGCATCCTTGTGGCCCTTGGTAGTGACAGAGCCTTGATCATCATCAGAATCCCCAGCTGCTATAGGCACATAGACACAAATATGGTCCTCAGAGCAGCCTGGCCCGGATGCCAACATGGACACGGGTAGTAGGGCAAGTCTCTCAGTTAGGCATCACCCTGGCTCCAGGGTGGCCCTTGGTCCCCAATATGATTCCCAAAGGAGCCCAAACACTGGGAATGTACAAGACCCTTGATAGTGGCAAGTGCTATGAACATCATCACAGTCCTAGCCACGGCAGGGCTACACACCCAGAATGGTCCCAGGCCACAGCTCAAGCCTAGATGACTCCATGGCCCCAAGTGTCAGCCCAAGCCATTCAGACTGACATAGTCCCTGCAGTGGTCTGCTCCTCCGGCACCTATGTGGCCACTTGTGGCAGCTTCAACCCCAGGAATACTCATTGCCCTCAGTGGTAACCCGCGGCATAGGCATCTACATGACCGTGGCTGAAGTAGGTTCAAGGACCCAGACATGGCCCTTGGCAGCAGCCTAGGACCAGAGGATATTCTGTGCCCAAGTGGTAAGCAGGCCTCCTGCATTAGTCTGTTCTTTCCAAAAAAAAAAAAAGCTTCCCAAATAAAAACCAGCTTCCCAATAAAAACAGGGAGACATTATTAATTATGAATGCTTGACCTTAGCTTAGGCCTGCCCCACTAGCTCTTTTAACTTAATTTAACCTGTTTCTATTCATCTACATTTGGATCTGGGCTTTTTACCTTTCTTTCATTTGGTAGGTCCTACTTACCTGGTTTGTCCATGGCTGACTGGCTGGTCCCTTACATCTCCCTGTTGTTTCTTGTTTCTTTTTCTTTCTCCCTCAAGCCTAAATTCCTCCTCCTCCTTGCACATCTTACACATCTGATTCAGGAACATCTGCTTATTGTACACACTTGAACAAGGACGCAGGGTTATCATGTGCAGGTGAACAATGAAGAGGGTGTAGCTGACCTTGATAAAGGGTCTCTGTAGTGGAGCAGTTTCAGGTTAAATACACACTGGAGGAAGAAGAGTCAGTAAACATTTTCTGCACACTGTCAACATCTGCACATTAGATCGAGGGATGATTTTGCCACTTCTCTGAGCCTGATGGGAGATGCTTTTGCCATCCTCATGGGTCTGAGATCATGGAGTCCTTGGTATGACTGTAGTCATGTCACAGCACAATTGACTCAGAATGTCATATACTCTTTACACATTCATGCTGATCTTCCTCTACTCCCTCAAATAGCCCTTCAACACCATATGAATTTATGTATGTAATGGAACTCCATCTGAGACTTAGAAAATTAAAATTTAAAGAAAGAATATATAAACTTAATTGCTTTTATAGTTCTGATTCATTTTGTTTTTAAGTAGTTGATTTTTTTTTTCTTCATAAAGGTTGTTTCATCTACATTTTGATCCCGTTCTGCCTTGGGCTACCAAATTTACTCTTTAGTTACAGAAGCATCTTGACAAAATTTCTATGTCACTTTGATAGAACTATGACTAATGAGCTACTTTAATGGGCTATCATTACTTCCTAAATATTGCATGTGTCTTTCATTTTGCTTTCTTACTGGCAGCCTTGTCTAACTCATAGCTTTGTAATGTTAGTGGATAACTTGGTTACTGATACCTTGTTTTCTACCTACTTTGCTGGTGACTGTGACATGTTGGAATATGGAATATCTGGCCTGTGATTGTTCATGACTCTTCTTTAGTAATTTTTAAGGGTAATCTGTGGTGATATTGTGTTTCCTGAAATATTGTGCATCCTAATAAACTTATCTGGGGTCAGAGCCAGAACAGCCACAATATTAAACATAGAGGATAGGCAGTGGTAGCACATGCCTTTAATCCTAAAATTCCAGAGGCAAAAATCCATGTATTCAAGGATACAGGCTAGCATGGTGACTCATGCCTTTAATCCCAGACAGCAAGCCTTTAATCCCAGGGAGTGATGGTAGAAAGCAGAAAGGTAGATAAGGTGTGAGGACCAGAAACTAGAAGTTTTTTAGCTGGTTAAGCATTCAGGCTTACGAGCAGCAGTTCAGATGAGAGCCATTGGGATGAGCACACAGAGGCTTCCAGTCTGAGGAAACAGGATCAGCTGAGGAACTGGCAAGGTGAGGAAGCTGTGGCTTACTCTGTTTCTCTGATCATCCAATGTTCACCCCAATACCTGGCTCCAGGTTTGATTTTATTAATAAGACCTTCTAAGATTGCTGCTACAGTAATCCTAGAGTTAATCATTACTAGGTAATTAGTTATGTTAATTTATAGGAATTGGATTGTTAGAGCCACAGGTGGTGGATGAAGCATTGTCTTCTGGATACAGCAGGACACCCATACATATGAACTCACAGCATTTTTGACATCATACATAAGATTTGTAAACCCCAAGCCAGACCAAAGTCCAGTATGGAAATGGAAGTTGGACACAAAGTTCTACTTCTAGACAAAAGGCTATTAGGAACTGTCAACCGCTGGGAAAAGGTGATTTCTCTTAGAGAATAACTGACCTTATTTAGCTCCTTATAAGTCAACCAATATATGGTCCAGTGGAAAGCAACCCATTCAAGAATATATAGTCAGTACAAATTGTCCTTTATCATGACCTTCAAGATAGTTGCCTTATTTGCTTTTGGTGCTCTTTGTCTTCATCTCAATTAGTATCTATTTATAAATATTTCTAGTGAATTTCTTTCATGGAAATACAACTTAGAAAATGAAAAGTCATCTAGCTTAAAAGTTGGTAGTCTATTTTTGAAATATAAGTTCATATTTTATGGTTTATAATTTAGTCACTTCGTTTTGAATATTATATGTTTCCCTCCTGTCCACCCCATCTATGCTCTTTATGCGGTATACATAAAGTAAGATATTGCTTTACCATTAAGCATGAAGTTAAAAGTGACAATGAGCCAATAATAATTTATGAAAATCAACAATCTATGTCTTGCTATACCACATGGTTGCTAGAGTCACAGTGGCTCTTGTTAATTTTGTGTGATCAGGCACCATTTTATGTAACTAAATTCTAATCTTCATATCAAAGAAGGTGACAGACACATCTGTCTCTAACTGGACATTATGGACTGCTTATAAGTCTCAATTTGTTTTTGATTTAATATATAAAGAATGTAGAAGCCATCTCTTCATCTCAATGGTAGTTAACATTTTTAAAAATTAAAATAATTATTACTATACTTGTCAGAGAAGACATGCCATAGAGCAAATTGTTGCTGCCAAACTTGAAAATATAGACAATCAAACAGAATTAAAACTTATTGGACAAATTTCTTGATAGAAAAACCTCCACTGCAATTGACAAATTGTTGAACGCTTGGGATGAAGTCTGATTTATCAGCTCTACTGAGGTCTGGCTTGGTGGCTCATGAATGTAACCACAATACTTGAGAGCATGGGGCACGTGCATTAGTCAGGGTTTAAAGAGTTCCAAAACAGCTTGGGCTACAATGTGATCCCTGCCCAACAGAGGGACAGACAGACAGATAGATAATAGAAAGATGATAGATAAATAGATAGACAGATAGATAGATAGATAGATAGATAGATAGATAGATAGATAGATAGATAGGCAGGCAGACAGATAAATGCTACATCAGGAGAGAGAGAACTTCAGAGGTTGCTTTCATTACAGTTCACAAAGTTAGTGTTTGGGCCAGCTATGCTGGACTTTTTACATTGAGAAAGTAGCCAGATGAAGGATTGCTGTGGGATGTTCTGTATGTCCTGTGGGAGCCCATTCTCAGGTTCCTCATGGCTTTACCCAGCAGGTCCGCATAGAAGATGATTAGGACCGCGGGCCTGAGTGCAGGTGTCTGAGATGGTCTGCACTTGGCTGTACTGGGGGATGGTCTGTATGGCAAATGTGTTGCTCTGATTGGTCAATAAATAAAACCTGATTGACCGTGGCTAGGCAGGAAGTATAGGCGGGACTAACAGAGAGGAGAAATAAAAGAACAGGAAGGCAGAAGGAGTCAGAGCCAGCCACCACCACGACAAGCCACATGTGAAGATGCCCGGTAAGCCACAAGCTACGTGGCAAAGCATAGATTTATAGAAATGGGTTAATTTAAGATATAAGAACAGTTAGCAAGAAGCCTGCCACGGCCATACAGTTTATAAAGCAATATAAGTCTCTGTGTTTACTTGGTTGGGTCTGAGCGGCTGTGGGACTGGCGGGTGACAAAGATTTGTCCTGACTGTGGACAAGGCAGGAAAACTCAAGCTGCAAAGGTTGTCCAGAGAATTTGTTTTTCTAACAAGTTTCTAGACAAACTATTTGCCCATGACCCTGATAAGGGAAATGTCCAACACCAGTCCTGCCAGAATTGGGTAGGATGAAAGGAGATTACACAATGCAAGGGGAAAATAAGAAACAATAAGGAAAACAACTTTAGAGCATTATGTCATAGTTGTATATGTTCACTATACACGAGACAAGAATTTAAAAAATACAAAAGAGAAAAACAAAAACAAACAAGGATATGTTAAACTCAGAGAGCTTAGAAGAGAGAAATTCCTTGCAAATTTACTGAACGATATCGTCAGCTTGTCTTATGAATGATTCAACTGTTGTACTTGATTGATTCAATCATGTAGTAATTGTACGTTTCTAAGGAAAAATGTACCACAATAAAATGTTATGAAAATGTTTCACTTTGTAGACCTGGCAATGTAATATATGAAGTTAATTTTTTAAAGTTAATAATTGTATTAACTCAATGTTTCAACTAATACTAAAGCATGTACCAGTTTATTTTCTGTGAATAATACTTTTATCATACAAAATTTTGTCATAAGTGATATGAAATAATTCTTAATATGCCTTTGGGCAGTTTGGAAGACAGACTGAAGAAATCATTGGAAATGAACAAGAGTAATGCTTTAAGCAAAATGAGGACAAATGACATAATAGGTTATGAATGTAAATGATAAGACTATTAATTTAGGGCATATTTTGTAGTGTGTAGCAGTAAACGTACATGCTTTTTATTAAACTCTAGCTGCTATGCAACTAAGAGACTTTCTAAGTTAATGGGAGAATTACACTAAGACATTTGTTTTGCATTATACTTTTTGTACTTCAAATGAAACTGACATAACTTTTCAGAGAGAGTGGGAATGTATATTAGCTTTGAAAAAGTACTGGGTTTATTCTTTTGATGCTTTACTTCATACTAGTTAGTACTCAAATAAGGAATTATACAAACACTATGTCATTGGTCCTGCTTTATAAATAGTCATATGGTCAAACATCAAATACCAGGTAACAACTTTTGTATCTTATTTTTTTTTTAGTTTCTCAAGACAGGGTTTCTCTATGGATCCACCTGCAGTGGCTGTCCTGGAACTTGCTTTGCAGATCAGGACGGCCTCAAACTCATGGAGATCCGCCTGCCTCTGCCTCCTGAGAGCTGGGATTATAGGCCTGCACCACCACCACCCAGCCTTAATATATTGACTTATTTACTCTCTCTTTCGTGTGTGTATGTGTGTGTGTGAAAGAGAGAGAGAGAGAGAGACAGAGAGACAGAGAGACAGAGAGAGACAGAGACAGAGAGACAGACAGAGAGACAGAAAGCATGCATGTGGAGGCCAATGGACAACTTGTCAAAGTATATTCTCTCTTTTTGATCATGTGGATTACAAGGTTTGAACTCAGGTCCTAGAGTTAGGCAGAAAGCTTGGCTTACCAGCTGAACAATCTCTCCAGCACAAGTTGAGACACTTAGCTAAGAATAAGGAAAACACTTTTTTATGTAACATTAGTTGGTCATTGGACAATGAAATCTACTTTTTTTTTTTTTTTTTTTTTTTTTTTTTTCGAGACAGGGTTTCTCTGTGTAGCTTTGCGCCTTTCCTGGGACTCACTTGGTAGCCCAGGCTGGCCTCGAACTCACAGAGATCCGCCAGCCTCTGCCTCCCGAGTGCTGGGATTAAAGGCGTGCGCCACCACCACCCGGCTTGAAATCTACTTTTGATACATATTAGAATGTTACTTTGATTAGCAGGTTACAGTGCATTCTTGGATGAGAATTTACTTTGTACATCTTTCAAAGTATGGAATAAAAAATGAGATGAGGAAGTCTTGTCTGGGAAATCTGATGGTCTCCACTATGTTTATTCAAACCTGATATTATTTACTCTAGTAGATAAGCTAGACATACCCTGCTGCAGTGTTTGAACTTTTTTGTTATCTCATGATTTGAGGCTCATAAGCAGTTTAAGGAAATTGATTCTCTAGAGGGCAGTAGCAATCGTACTTATTACTAGAACTTTACTGGCTTAACGGAATAATAGTAATTAAGATCAAAGATCAATGAGTCTGTTTTACAGCTGTAACTTGTAAGATTCATGATGTTTGTATAAATTGCTTGTTATTTTAGGTTAGTTTTACTGGTTCACTTTAGAAGTTGAGTTATAAAAATGCACACATTAGCCCTTACTAACAATTTCACATTATTGCTACAACTAAATAGTATTGATTGTGACCCTTTTTGTTCCTGATTTTATACAATGTGACTTACTTGAAAAGCTCTTTATTTATTCTGTTAATACTCTAAGATTAAAATATTACATTAGCCTTTGTAATTACCAATTAGTAGAATCAAGGAGAAAAAAAAGGGTATGTATATTTCTGAGATGTGTTTGAAGGTGTGGTATAGACCTTTGGTGTTCAGAACTCAGCACATATACCGAAGGCTCTAAGTTTTATCTGCAGCAGTGTAAAAATTAAAAGAAAATAAAATAAAGCAATGGCAATGATTATGAAAAGCAACAAGTGATATAGTGAATGTTTTATATAAGTTAAATTAGAAATAACAACATGTGTTATAAGAAAATAAAAGACATGAGGACTGAAGTTGTTTTTACAATAATATATTGAAAAATCGCTAGTCATTTATAAAACACAGACATCCTAAAACACTTGAAGTTTTGCTTCCTAGTACTCTATGTTAGGCAGAAGCTTAAGAAGAAAAATTTGTATTTTTTAAGTTAGTTCAGCAAAAATTCATTAATTCTGATATCTTTGACATATTTTCTACTTGAGTATCTGAGTAAAGAAATACAGCCAGTATAATACATTTACTTCTACAATTTTGTGTTTGTAAAAATATTTTCATTGTTTCCTTTACATTTTCATACACTAAATTTGAATCATATTAACCCACACTTTTCTACCTCTTCCCAGTTCTACCCAAAAGCCTACACCCACTCAATTTATTGGTCTTTCTATTTCTCATTCTTTAAGTACACATAGTCTAGTTTGTATTGAACTACTCTTGTGTGTGGGGTCAACCCTGCAGTATGATTTTTATCGAATGTAAACATATCTGAAAGCATACTTAATTGTTAATAAACAGAAATATAGAAAACATCCTCACTGGATTCTGGAATCAGCTGAATGAGTTCAAATCACATCTGTATCATTTCTAGTTATAAGATCTTTGGTCAGATATTGCAAAAAAGCTATTTCCTCATTTGTAAAGTGAGTAGATTCTGGTAGGATATTTTAATCCATTTCTGCCATTATAAAAGAAAACATGAGATGAATTTATAAAGAAACAAGTTTATTAAGCTCACAATGGCTAAGGCTAGAAGTCGAAGTGTAACAAGAATTTCTAATAGGTCTTTTAATAAAAAACCTGGAGCCCAATATTGGGGTAAATGCTGATAGATCAGAGAGACAAAGGAACAAGCCACAGCCACATCTTACCTCTAGGACTCCTCAGCCTGAAAAAGCTCTCTAGCCGAAAGGTCTCTAGCTGAGAGGGGTTCCTCAGGCGAAAAGCTTTAGTTCCTATCTCATCATTCCTTGTATACCTTTCTTTGGCCACCCCTATCATTTTCTGTCTCAACTTTCCTAGTGCTGGGATTAAAGGCTTGTAACTCCTGAGTATTGGGATAAAAGGTGTGTTTAATCCTACCTGGCTCTGTTGCCTCTCCTAGACTAAGTCAATCTCATGTAGTCCAGGGTGGCTTTGAACTCACAGAGATCTAGATGGATTTCTGCCTCCAGAGTGCTAAGATTAAAGGTGTGTGCCACCACTGCCTGGCCTCTATGTTTAATGTAGTGGCTTGTTCTGGTCTCTGATCTTCAGACAAATTTACTAGAGTATACAATATACCACCTTCCCCTTTTTGTCTAAAATAATAAAAGGTTATAACTAATATAAGAAAAAGTATATACAATAAGTACAATAAGTATATACAATATATACAGCCAAGAATTATATTAACAATATCCAGACCAATAATATTTGACAGATTGAGAGAAAATATTCCATTATTTATTTTGGTAAGTCCAAAATATTATAGCTAATTCCCTTTCTATTTTGACTTGTATCATCAACCAAATACTATCTTTTGATGTCTTTGAAACTTATACACTTTATACCTCTTTAGTGAGTTCCTTTTCTGAATTTGTTAACAAGGAAAACTATAACTATAACTATCTAATCTTCAACTCTATTAGAGATCCGAGAAGGAAATAATATTATGTAAGGAAGCAGGAAGTCCAAGCAAGTGACTTCCAAAAAATGTGAGAAATGACAGAAACAGTTGGCTGCCTGGACAGTCACCCAGGGTTTCTCTGCAATGTTGGGGCATCCATTTTTGGCCTATAGGCCTGGCATATCTGACAGACTCATCTGTGAAACAGGATTTTCTGAAGGGATGTCCTACTTTGTCTTGGCAAAGTTCAGTAGGCCTTTCTTTGGTGTCCTGCTTTTGACCATTTAGACAACATACTGTCAGCAGTCAAGGCAAGGGCATTTTCTTGCACAGTGGATGGATAACTTGCCACAAAGAAAGTAAACTTAATATGGAGTTTTCTTCAATGCCCATCATCTTCTCTGAAGTAGATTGGTGCTGCCAGGAGCAGACATGTCTCATTGTCATAAAAAAAACTATGTTATTAAAACATCTTAAATGCCATATTCTGTAGATTTCTGAAGTATTTTAAGATGACCTGCCTATCTAAAATATATGTGTTTGACCTTGAAAACATACCTAATCTGGCTACAAGTTTGATAGTAATAACTAACTACTAACATTCAATTCTTAATATTAGAATTAATTGGCAATAATAACTTTTAAAGACTAGCAATTTGCATTACATTATTAAATGAGATGTTGAGGTACAATACCTTGAACAAGATTAGAAATGTATGTACAGTATGTTCTAACAAGATAATCTCAAATTTGTATCAATATACAAAATTTGTATTTAATATACAAAAATACAATCCCATGCAAAATATTTAAAACTAGTAGTTACTTTTAAAAAATAGATTCCATAATCTACCTTTTTACCTTATCATGTCCACATTCTGACCTTTTCCTTGTCAGAGTATATTCAATAATCTACCTTTTCTCTAGATCCTCTTTTTTCTTTTCAAAGTAGATTCAACAATCTACCTTTTATTCTAGCATTTCTATATAATACAATTCTTTATCATCAAAGGCCAGATGGCTTTTCCATGATGAAAATGCAGAGGGATACGCAGGCTTAAGCAGAAGAGGCAAACTGAGCCATGGCCTCACTTTGCAATAATCTGTGCTCAGAAAATCCAAGTTTGTTGTTTACAAAAACTAAGCTTCCATAGATATTTTACATTCTCATAATTTCACAAACTTGTCATACTGAACATCAAATTTTAATACAAATTTTGGAAAGGAATAAACCACAGCAAAACTATTGCCTAGATTTATGGTGAGTATTACATGAGTTAATTTGCAGTGTATTTAAACAGTAACCAGAAGTTATTTAAAAAAAATCATTGTGTGTGTGTGTGTGTGTGTGTGTGTGTGTGTGTGTGTGTGCCATATAAAATGATACAGGTTGAAGATTTTAAAATATAAGGGTATTCACCAAATGTATCTAAGACAATAACTGATATTCAACCTTGGTAGAAATACAAAGTATGTTTTACAATTTGATAATTGAAGTCAATAAACTGTATATAAACCTGTGACCCATATTTAGCATAGTTACATGTGAATACAAATGCATTTATCTCATATAAAACTTCTTCATTGACATAGTTCTGATAAATCTATATGGTGCACCAAAACAAAAACTTTATAACCAGATGCTCTTAATATCTGAGGTGAATTGGCTGATAGAAATTTTCAGCTCTTTAAAAAGTGTGTGTCGTTCCACCATCATTCAAGAGTTACTTCAGTTCAATTTATTTATTTTCTGTGAATGGTTTATAAAAATAATGTTTCAAAACCTCCAGAATACTGTGGATACTTAATAAATGAAGATGATATACTGATAACAAAATTTTACCATGTAGTGTGTAGCATTTCCCAAATGCCTTGGACTAGTTACAAGCACTGTTAAGGACCATATGATTGCTTAATCAGATCTCAGGGGATCACTGAGAACTCCAATGAAATGGAAATTAACTATGTTTATATCTTTACACAGAGTGATTTCTTCTTGTATCCTTTTCTCGACTAGGATATTTGTGACCATTAATTAGGTAACTGAATACAAATTAGGCCATTTCCCAAAAGAGGAAAGCTTAATTTCCCAATATTCAATAGCTGTTGACCACTGTGGTATTCAGGAATTGAACTGGATATCCTACCAATTAGCAGTGTTTCTCTGTGGTAAAATATTCATTCACTCAATTAAAACAAATTCAGCCAATCACAATCCTTCTTGAAGTCACAGAATCGAGAAGTCTTAAAGTATAAAAAAAAAATCTTAAATTATTTAAGATTTACAAGTATCCAATTCTCAGAAAAGCTCACAGATACTGAATTATATTGTCCAGTCTTGGATATGTAAGTACTATAGACAGAATTCCACTACTGTAAAATAATAATACAAATGTGTGAGTGCAGAGATCCTAACAGATGCTCTACATGTGGTTTTTCAATCAGCCGGTTTGATAGACTTTTTTTTCATTTTTTTTTTACATTAATTTCAAACTTCACCCTGATTTAAGCTTGAGATACAAGTTTAATGTTATCTATGGAGAAAAATGAAAATCAAAGGATGAGAGGGCATGGTGAAATTTATTGTCCCATCCTAGCAATAATAGCCATCTGTTCTAGCCTAGCATTCAAACATAAGTTCACTTGTGCAGCGTGGATTATAGAATTGCTACTGGGGTACCAGAAGAAAAACACACCTTTAGTGAAATAATGAGCAATACAACCAAAGGATTAATTCATACAAATATATCCATTGAAGTAACAGATATAAGGAACATATTGTTAAAAGTAGTGAAAAAAATTGGTTACAAGATTGAATAGAAAGGAGGAATAATTCACTGTTACCAACTGGATATACTGTAGCCTGGAAAGTTCTATGTGTGTAACGAGATTCATCTGTCTAAAACCTTCACAAATTTTCTTCTATCTTCAATTGTTTTTTTTAAATGTATGAAATAGAGAATAGGTATTGCTGGAACTATTTTTTAACTTTTTTTGAGTTGATATTTCTAGCTACTCAAGGATCTGTTATGAGAATGCAGTTATTAAAGGTCCCACAATAGATCATGTCTTCACTCTGAGGCCAAGCCTCCAACACAGGAAACCTTGGGAGGGATAACTTATATTCAAAGAAAAACAGCCCTAAAATTTCTATAAGTAAACCAACCTTGAATTTGAAAATATCCAGCTGTTGAATGCAAATTCAAAATTAGATTCCCCTACTTAGAATCTTCATGGAATATCCCCTAGTTATGTGAATAACAGTTTTGACCCTTCAGAAAATGTAGTGCTAATAAAATATCATGTAATGATGGAAGCATATCATGTATCTGTGAGTGATAGGTCCCTTAGGGAATTTTTTTTCATTTACAGTTATTTCAGGAGTACATCTATATATGATTTGTATGTATAACTTAGATATTTTCTTAGACAAATATGAGGTTAGTAATTCATGCTTGACATCAGAAGTAGCTCTATACCTTCAGGTTAGGAGATAACATCAGAAATGGTGTGAAACAGAACACCCTTAGCCAAGTGGCACTATCAGTGGCTGGGGACATGAGTACAGAAGTGAGTGAAATGACATAGATCTGTGAGAAATTTCCAGAAATGTAATCAAATAAGTTGAAGACAGGCAAAGGTCCAGTTGTAATGCAGAAGATTTATGTCATGGAAAATTATATTAAATTAAAAAATAGTCTACCAGATAACATCAGTAAATTTAATCAATAAACAGTAGGTTATTTCCAAAAATATTCTGAGAAATATAGTAGGGTGCTAATTTCAAAGACATAGTATTATTGTTTAAATATAAAATGACTCCATAGACTCATGTGCTTAAACTCTTGGCACCCTCTTTTTTTTTTTTTTTGGTTTTTCGAGACAGGGTTTCTCTGTGTAGCTTTGCGCCTTTCCTGGGACTCACTTGGTAGTCCAGGCTGGCCTCGAACTCACAGAGATCCACCTGGCTCTGCCTCCCGAGTGCTGGGATTAAAGGCGTGCGCCACCACCGCCCGGCCTCTTGGCACCCTCTTGTTGGCGATATTTAAACCCCTTAGTAGATGGAACCTCATAGGAGGACTGGTTCAGGGGCAGACCATTTGGCTTTACACTTCTGGTTCTCTCTGTGCTTTATGATTGAAACAGCATGCATTGTTTAAGTGTTTCTTGGAAATAGAAATTGTGAATGATCTAATAGATACTTATTGAGAGATTCTGAGTGTCTTAGTTTACTGGACCCATTGTAGTAAAATTCAAGGAAAGCTAAAAGAACCGAAGAAAGAAATTCTCGGCCAAAGGAAAATAAGCTTAATGGTTTTGAATATTAATATAATAAAGAACGCTAATAGTATATCAAATAAAATCTGATATTTCTTCTCTGAGAATACAACATATCTTTCAATTTTATACAATTTGGCTTGATTTTGATATATTTCTTGTAATTCTATACATAGAAAATAAGTAGAAAAACACATGAAACAAACAAAAGAATTCCACAGGATTAGGAGTTTATACTTCTATGTTTTCCTAAAATTGCCTTTGATAACATGTTTAGAAGTAGCACTATAAAGGGCTCCCTTCCAAAGATTTCATGCCTAAGTTGGTTGATTGAAATTACATATCATCATATGTGCACATACATATATCAACAATAATCAATTAAAATAGGCTATCAATGTTTCATCTTATATATAAAGTTTGAAAAGTTTTGGCTTAAAATGTGACTCTAAATGTAATATGTCTACATTTGTTTGAAGTAGTTTCATCTATTTATCATATGTTTATTCAAAAGTTACCAATAAAAACAACATAAGGAAAATATTTTTAGCTACAGATTCTTCAAATATAGTTCTCTATAAACTAATACAGCTCTGCTCATAATTATAGTCAATTGATGTGTGTGCCTATTTCCTACCTCCACATATTTGTGTATCTCTTAAAATTTTGTAGAATTAATGACTCAAGATTTATGAGATTTTATTGTCTACAAATATAGGAAGATTTATAGAATATAATTTATTAGGGCCAAAATGAAGTATAATTGTCTTCACTTGTTTTAAAGGAGAGGATTCAAACATTGATCTACCAAATGGACAGACTGTTGAAATTTTATTGCTATTCTTGACAAGCCCACTCCCATCACAATAAATCCAGTCTTGGTTGACTTCTCATTCTTTTAGCAATTAACACAATTTATCAGGTCATGAATATGCAGCAAAAATAACCCTTGACAGATTTTCCTCCATCCTGGTTATGAAAGCAGGCTTCATTTTTCCATATGGCACTCCAACTGCTGGCACAATTGTCTTATTTCGCTTGGCACTGATGGCCCTATTACTGTATTTATTGCCTTTTCTTATCAGTGTGCATCCAAATTAACCATTTTGCCACTAAAAGCAGAACTATTCAATCATTTCATTTTAAAAGTGACAAGAACTTTTTCATCGTCTGGAGCATTTTAAGCAAAGAGCTGAAATTAGATTTGTAAGTAAACAGAGTATGGGAGAATCATTCTCTCCACTGTACTAACTTTTTTTCTACATATCCTCCATCTTACACAAAATTAGTAGAATTGAATGTATGGTACAGGAGGATTTCAGATTTGGGGATCCACTTTTGCCATTATAGAAAGCTTGCTTTCTAATCTCCTACCAGCCACAGAAAGAGGCTTTGTGTGTCCTACTATACACTCAACATGGACACTTGTTATTTGTACAGTGCTATTAAGCAGAAGAAAAGAAAGTAAGGCAGACAACTCATCATTCAGGGTAGCTTAAAACATCCCAGATGTAACAAGATGACAGTGATCCTGCCCTTTGTTATTTATATTTGTTTGCTGTGGATCAAACCCAGGGCCTTGGGCATGCTAGGTAGGCACTGTACCACTGAGCGACATCTGAAGCCCTCTGCTGCCTAATGATTTAAGGATGTCTCTTCAGTTTAGGAGAAACTTGGTGACGATCCAAGATATGCAAACTTTACATATTATTATCATTTCAGTTATAAGAGTATGTAGAAAAGATTTGATTTCTTTTTTATAAATATTTTTATTTTATAATTAATTTAATTTTACCTATCAGCCACAGATTCCCCTGTCCTCCCACCTCCCAGCCTCCCCCCGCAACCCACCTCACCATTCTCACCTCCTCCAAGGCAAGGTCTCCCCTGGGGATTCAGCTCCGCCTGGAAGATTCAGTTGAGGCAGGTCCAGTCCCCTCCTCCCTACACCCATGCTAAGTAAAATGTCTCAGCATAGACCCTAGGTTCCAAAAAGCCAGCTCATGCAATAAGGACAGGTCCAGGTCCCACTGCCTGGGGGCCTCCTAAATATTGGAAAAAGCACAGGGACAAATCGCCAAACTAGTGGAAACACATGAACTGTGAACCAATTGCTGAGGAGCCCCCATGGAACTGGACTAGGCCCTCTGAATGAGACAGAAGATTTGATTTCTAAGGCAGTGGTAAAGAACTGGTATTATAGGGCAATAGAGAAAATTATGTTCATATATGAAACAGACATTAAGGACCACTCAGATCTCACACATCAATAATAAAAGGAGCAAAAATGAATAGAAAAAAAAACTAAAAAAACTGAAACATTCTTAACTTCCTGTGTAGGAATAGCAAATGTGAGGAATGTTTAACATTATTAATTATAATTATCATCATTATTATTAATTATTAGAGTAAATAAATGATATTTATTTTTTGAGTCTGACTCAAAACTTGATTTAGCATTGGGTATAAATGTGTTTGTGAAAATTTTTAGCACTTACAATCATACCATTTTAGGTTTATAAGAATTTAAAACCAATAAATTTATAGGAAGTATCTGTTATCTTGAGGTGGATAGGTATTTTATAATTCTGTTTTATTGTTCTAATTTCATTAAAAAAACCCTAAAAGTATGAAAAAGATAATGCTTTCAAAGATTAGGCCAGAATTAATGCCATTTAACAGCTTTGTATGCATTGTATAAACAATATAATAAAAATTATTTCAAAGCAAAAAATTCTGAAATTTGAAAATATTATTTTAATCCTGAAACATTTTTAGAAATTCTCTACTCCTTGTAATAAGTCATTAAAACGGCGTTTAATATGCCAACCGTGTAAGTCTTGATAGAATTAAGTGGAGTCCACTCAGTGAGCTCTTGGACAGAAACAAAGTATGAGCAAATGCAAAAAGACTGTAAGTGAAGACGAAGAACATTTATGCAGCGACAGATGACTCTCCCAAGTTGGCCCTTCCACAGAAACTCTTTCCCCCACCATTACTTGGTATTTGGCTTGCTAGCTGTTAAGTATGGGCATTTGATGGCTTGCATGCATCATGCACACTTCTAGATATTTTCAGATGTTAGGTTTTGTATATATTCAATATGAGTCTTTACTGCATTCTTGATAACACACCATTATCCTCTATGAATGATTGTATTTGAAAGACAAAATAGAATGTTATAAACCTGAAAGGAGCAATATGACTGCATCCCCAAACTGATCATTGAGTGTTTGCTCTTGTGGTACTCCCTCTTTCTGTGTCTGGGCTAGAAGAATGGAAGAGACTGACAGTGTGCATTTGCTAGCTGATGTCCCAAGTCCTTTTCTGTTCATTTTTTATCTGAACTTGAACTATAATCCCTTTTTCCAATTTACATGTTTTCTCCAAAGTTTTAAAGGGAAATGCCCAGAGTATTTCATAAATATCCCATTTCTTAGAAGGTTAAACTTCAAGTATGAATATAAAACAGAAGAATAAGTAGCTAAAAAATTAACATATTAGTCAAGATTCAAGATGAATTATTTGAGCAAATGCATAGGATTTTGCTACTTCATCTAAAACTTTAGAGCTTCTAGTCATTTTCAAAGTCTTCTTTTATGTATTTTAAGTGATTGTTGTTAAAATTTAACTACCAAGGACTAAAAATAAGTTCTAAGAAATAAAAGAGGGAAAGTTCAAAGGAAAAAATTCCAGGAAAGAGGGGGGAACTAAGAAAGGAAGAAAAAAGAACAATGATTCAACAAACCATAGGTGTGGAGCCTCAGTGTAGTCTCACAGAAACATAGTGGGCATTGATTCACGTGTCTACTTCATTACTGTGAGAATAAGGGCACCTGATATATATGTGACAGAGTCTGGCTAGGGTTCACTAAAGTACAACTACAAGCACAGCCATTCTTCCTCTTAATTCCCAGTCTCATTTGAAATTTAAGTACACTTCCAATAAAGTGAGACAAATCCCTATTATCCCATGAAAACACGGATTATGTTACAACACATTTCCTTCCAATGGGGAAAAAATTTTATTACTTAACACTGAAGTGCTGAAACCATTAGTATACCCTTTTAGACTTAAAATAAAATGTGTGTGTTATGTGCCTGCAACTCCCAGGGGGGATTATAAATGGTGTCACAATGCACCGCAGACCCATTAGCAGCAGCACGGTATTCAACCACAGGTCTCGCTAATAGTTTAAAGTGAAATAACGTTTTATATGTATCTGTTTTAGTTCAAACGGAAGAGCAAGATAGTGACAGAGAGAAAATGAAAAAAAAGGAAAAGGAATAAAACCAAGGAAAAAAAGAGAAGAAAGGAAAAAATTCTTTTCTTGTATTCAGGAGCATATTAAGCTTAAAGTTTTGTTTCTGGAAATCCAAGTAGACACATAAAGAGGAAAATGAACGAATACTTTATGGTCCAGTATTTTGAAAAGTCATGCAAGAATTAATAAAAAAAAAACATGGTCCTTGTAAACTTATTCAACATAATCTTCTTTGATATAACAAATGAGAGTTGTAGCATTTTAAAATTGGGCATATAACCTAATTTGGGATAGATATATCAAGACATGCTAAATCCTGCTTAAATAAATTCAGTACAGAAAATGCTAATTGGCTTCTCAATGTGACTTACCACATCACCTTTGCAACAAAATTGCTATAATTACTATAACAAAAGGTGAGTAGAAACTTTATAGTTATGAAAGACAAAACTGCCCCATTTCTGGAAAAATAAAAAACAAAATATGGTATAATTTTTAAGTGAAATAATTTATACCATGAGTTTTTCTCTTTTTTAAAAAAATCTATTTTCAAAGGTTGGAAGGTAAATAAGTAATGGCCTCCTTACTTAGAATGTATCACATGCAGCCCCAAACATGGCTCTCTTTGACTGCTAATACGACAGATGGGATAGTGATAGGACCTTTGTGGGAGAGAATCTTGCCTCACAATGCTTATTTTATTCATTTATAACAATAATAATTAATTATGACTATAATAATTATTATCCTTGGGGCGTGTGTGTGTGTGTGTGTGTGTGTGTGTGTGTGTGTGTGTGTGTGTGCAGAACCCAGAATTTATCGAAGAAATGTAGCTCCACTCTTGGCTACTGAATAGTGTCCTAAGGCCACTGAGATCCATTAACATTGCCTGTTGTTTTTTTTTTTTTTAAGAGCCATGCTGAGAGTAGAGATTCTGATCATTATTTTCCCAGGAAAATATAGGCATATGTTCACTCATTCTGCCATGTTGCACTTAAGTGATTAAAAATTCATGTTCCAAGTAAGAAGCTGTTAAGTATCTAATTATTTATTCTGTTTACAAGATATGCCTCAACTGGTTAGGGGAAATGGATGCTGGGGATGAAGCAAGCACTAACTTTATTTAGGGTTAGAAGGGCAACCTGTGTCCTGGTGAATATACTCTCAAGTAGCCCAGGCTGATAGACAGGCATAGGCACATAAACCACCCATCAAATAAATGAAGCATTCATGTTTGGGAAATAGGGAATATCTTTCATCTCCTGATGATACCACAAACAAAACCTATTTGAAATTCATTATCAGAGAAACTCAATTCATTATGTATCCCGAACTAGCTTGTTGAATGGAAGAACATTTAAATAAAATTGAATACGTATCATAGTAATGAGTTTTCAAAGGAATAATTTGGGGAATAAAATATCAGAATAAAGTATAATAAACATATTTTAAATATAATGTGCACCCATAAGTGTGCATACTGAACTGTTAAAATGCAGTTAGAAGGATATTTAACATGCTGTCTGAAAACTGCTAATGAAAGGCATTTTATAAAGTCCTCAAAATTAATAAGATGGATACGGATTTCTCCAAAGAAATTCCGTAGCACTGTCAATTGTCTTTTTATTCCTGTGATTTGCATGAAGGACGCCCAAGCTATAGAGATGATGGTGACAGAGAGTGCTGAGGAGTGTGCATGCATATATTCTCAGAAAGCTGTCAGTGGGTTTTCATAAATCTGTTCTCCAGGACAAAAGGTTTCAGGACCAACAGGAGAAGGAGGGTGGTCTGGGAATGTGAAGAATCTCAATGGTAGTTGGATAAGGCTTCAATCATTTATTCAACTTCTGTTAGCAAGCTGAAGGTCACTTAAGATTTCTGCAACTTGAAATTATATATTTCAAAATGAATATGTGATTAACATATTCACTGAAATGTCTGGAAAATAGACTCCTATCTATTAAATAAATAAAAATAATTAACATGATACAATTAAAAATCACATAACATTTACATAGAAAAATATAATTATATTCTTGTATGATCACATCTTTATTATATTTTGGTAGTTTAAGAGAGCATATTGCATTCTTTTGGATCAAGAGAAGAAAACAGATTAAACTTTATCATAAATGATTTTCCTTTATAACTTATGATACAAGGTTGCCAACATTTTATTTGTAATACAAAAAGAGATGAGAAAAGAGCCACTGATCATAGAGAGAGATGAAAAGTACTGATTTAGGTCCCTGTGACAATAATGCCAACATGAGCCAATTCTGTTATGTCATGTTTTAACATGCATTTATTAAAAACATTAGACTAATATAAAATAAAATGAAAGGTACTGGTTAAAATTATAACTGCAAATGTTCTGTGTATTTATTTTACCTGCTGATAACTTCTGCTCTATTCTTTTTATATTTGCACAGCTCTGTGAGAATACTTTTTAACTCTTTCTGTTGACAGGTTTCAAATATATGAAACATCTCAGAACACTGGTGGAATGTTTATCTTTCATTAATGTGCATTTTATCCTGTCAAAATTTTCATTTATCCTACTTGTAAAATTGTTAATGGTGACATACTTAGATAAATGTATAATGTATAAAATATCAGATTAATTATTTCAATGTTATGAAGCACAATACTATTAGGATTATTCATAAAACCACTTAGTGCAGTAGCCAAAACAAGTCATCTAGAGTACCTCAGAATGTATTAGACAGGATTTCTGTTATTGGAACAAATGCCTGAGCTAGATCAATTTTAAGCAGAAAAGTTTTATAGTTGCAGATCATATTCACTTAGTCCTTTTGCTTTGCTCTTGTACTAATACTGTAAATAAACAAGATTACAACAGTAATGGAGGATGCCTGATCACTCATGATACCCATAAAGCAAAAGGGAAATGGGTAGTAACTATTTCCCTCACATGTAATCTCTCAGTGACCAGCTTCTCATTTATCCCTAATTACCAAAAATTTCTCAGTTTACTCTATGCACTCTATGCAATGGCTTTAGAAGACGGTCTTTGTAAACATTGAAGTTACAAACTCCTTACTCACCTGCCTTTGTAAAGTTTTATTGGATCATCAGTCTAAGGACTCAACTAGTGTTAGTGAAAAATAACTTGTATGCACAGCACTTGGGTCTGTCCAGTCTGCTTTGTAGGGTTGTTGGTGATTTAGTATAGCCAGGGAGAGGCCACTTGGTTCTTTGGAAGAGTGTTGAGTTATTTTGATATTGGTTAGTATATGAATCAAAGTGCATATTTTAACATATAATATGCAAAATATTTATATTAATTTAATTCTAACAAAAGAAAGCTATACATTTAGTTATTGCCTATACATCTCTAACTTTATATATATATATATATATATATATAAAATTTCTATATGAAAATTTCATAAAGCAACTGATAGTAGAATATATAGGTAGTAAAGATGAAGTGTAACTGGAAATGTACAGACCCTGAAACTAATTTCTGGAAAATTTCCCGATATTCAAATATTCAGAAATATAAATGAAGTTTTGCCACTCAAACTAGAAGACCTTTATGTTCCAAATTGGCTTGAACATTCATCATATATAATTATAACTACCCATAACAACATTCTGTAATAATCAAACTAATTCCATGCTAGAGAAGGAACTGACTTATTTACATCTGTATATTTAAAATTGTGCAATTTACAATTTAAAACTGCACATTATACAATAAAACCATTAAACTTACAATTTTAAAGTAATTATTAGTGAAGTAACCAAATCATGATGTCACAATTAGGAGGGAAGTGTTACACCATGTGTCATCTGGTTAACTCTAAGACAACTGTTTTTCTGGACTTTAAGTTTATTATTAGAGTTTACAAGTAGAGAGAAGTAGCCACTTCTCTGAGACTAGCAGCATAGAAAACGCAGCTAGATGATGTGGTGGTATTGTGTTCTCCAAAATATTGTGCACCCTAATAAATTTATCTGGGGTCAGAGAACAGACAGCCACTAGATACAGAGGCCAGAAAATAGTAGCACTCACGCCTTTAATCCTAGCATTCCAGAGGGAGAAATCCATCTGGATCTCTGTGAGTTCAAGGCCACATTGGAAAGAGCCAGGCATGGTGACACATGCCTTTAATCCCAGGGAGTGAGCCTTTAATCTCAGGGAGTGATGGTAGAAGGCAGAAAGATATATAAGGCATGAGGACCAGGAACTAGAAGCAATTTGGCTGGTTAAGCTTTCAGGCTTCTAGCAGCAGTTCTGCTGAGAGCCATTAGGATGAGGACACAGAAGTTTCCAGTCTGAGGAAACAAGACCAGCTAAGAAGTTGGCCAGATGAGGTTAGCTGTGGCTTGTTCTGTCTCTCTGATCTTTCAGTGTTCACCCCAATAACTGGCCTCAGGTTTGATTTTATTAATAAGAACTTTTTAAGATTCATGCTACAAGGTGACACGAGATATTTGAAAATATCTAGAAGAGTGCCATTCCAGTGTGAGTGAATTTTTTTAAATTGAATAATTGTCATTTTAAGCACTGACTTCAAATATTTTCATGTAATTTTTTTTTAACAGATAACTTTCTTGAAATAAATTAAGCATTGTCAATACTCTGTTAGGCATCATTTTATCTTGTGATTAGTTTCTAGTCTTTCTTAATGTGTCTTTTACAGTGGGAAAGAACAAGATAATGTGAGTTCAGTGAGGAAGTAGTGATGTTTAAGCAATACCAGAGAAGGAACTGCTCGGTGGAGCGCTAGTGCTAACAACGAATTATTTCTTTGTATTGGTGGTTGACGGGAACACATCTTCTGTTACAGAGCCACTTCTGGGTCTGGAAGGGGTCCTCAACCAAGTCATTCCCCTCAGTATGATCACGGCTGCCACTTTCTTCCTATAACTGAATTGCCACAATTCTTCCCTTTAAACACTCGTGGCAGCAGTTATTCCTTGCTGACTAGCACCACAAAATGTCTTAGGATATTTGCTCAGGATTATCTTTAACTTCACAAATGTAGAAAGAGTCATAGAGTTTCTGTTGTTGTTTTAATTGGTGACAGTTGTTGTTTTGGAGATGGACTTCTTTTAGGCTGAAAAATGCTAGGTCTACATACCCAACAGGTAGAAAACTCTACTCAATCGTTCCCCACTGTTTTCCAGACTTCCCATTTCTTCTCAGAACACTATTTCCTTTTAAAATATTGTAATTTTACTTCACAGTTTCCAACTTTCATAAAGTTTACTTATTGAGTGAATCAAAACATGGAAGATCAAAGCAAAAACTACAATTTAAGTTGACAAGTGATTGAAAGGCATGGTCATCATTATTCATGTTTCTATATATTACCATATGAAATACATCAATGTTATGTGAAAACAAAATACCAACCAATTATTTTTGATCACTCAGTGTTGCAAAAAGATAGATTAAAAGTAACTAATTATTTAATCCATAATCAAAAGTAAAGACATGTAAAATATTCCCAGTTTTTGATTATTCTGCTTGGGAGACTATGTAATCATTCAAAAGAATCTTGCCTCATTCAAAAACTGTTTTAACTTCCTATAGTGCATTGATTGTTTCTTCCCTGTCAGAATTTATGGCACATGCTTTTGTACATCCTCAATGGCAAATCCATATTCATGGAAAATGAGTTAATTGTGAAAAATACCAAATGATTTAAAGTCAAATTCAATGAACACTGCAAGGTCATGTGATCACTGAAAAAACACTTTAATCAGATGTTTAAAGGCATCTGAAAGTAACGTAATAAAGAACGCACTCTCACCATCAAAATGGAATAATTAAAGAAGAGCATTATTCAGTTTAGTATATAGCTTTTAAAAGTTGCTGCCTTGAAGCAAGAGTCTAGTATCAAGTTTGGCTGTGAAATTGTAATAGATTTACACAACACTCTTCATGGCTTCGTGTCATGAGACTATACTCTAAAAGTTACTATTCACTGACTAGCTATTGTGCTCATATTATTTTTCTCTTTTTTCCTACTTTTCTTAATATTTTCACTTTTCATTGTGAATATTCTTTGCATATTTTACCCTTAAATTGTGACATTTAACATAAGTGTGTATTGTACATTTAATGTATATCTCCACACCTCCCTACCTTTCCTGTTTGAATACTTCCCATTCATTAGTCATTTACTTTTTCCTACTTTCACATCTATTTTAAAGTCACATATACATGCATAATTATATATATATATTTGATATCAATGATCATTAATGAGAGAAAACACATTTGCCTTACTTACACTAGCTTACTGTATGTAGTATGATTATCATAAGATATATCCATTTGTCTGCAAATGACATACATTTTATCTTCTTTATATTTAAAAAAATATAGTCTCTATCACCTATCTATCTATCATCTATCTATCTATCTATCTATCTATCTATCTATCTATCTATCTATCATCTATCTATTTATCTATCTACATATATATATCCTTATATGCATGTATATTTATACCACATTTCTCATCCATTTCTCTGTTCTTTGATACAAAACTTGTTTCCATAACTTAACTATTGTTCACAGTATCATAATAATCATTGATATGAAAGTATCTGTGTGATAATGTTGATCTCAACTTCTTCAGGGAAATACCTAGAAGTTACATTTGGTCATTTGAGAAACTTCTGTAATGATCATCTTACTGTCTTTGTTATTGTATTCTGAACAAAGAGGTGTGAATCCCAGGGTTCTTTGGGAAAACAGCTTTTAATTATGCTAGCAGATTGGCCAAACTTCTGTTAGGAAAAAAAAAACATTTAATTATATGATATTTGCCTTTTTGTCTCCCATACATGGCAACATATAATTTTATTTGCTACTTTAAACAAAGCATAGTGGGGGAATTTAATGTGAAGGGAGATGGAGGGAAAAGCTGCAAGGAAGATTTCTTGTACACTTAAGAACAAAAATCAGCCTATAAAGCTGATTTTGTTTTCATTGACTTTCTTGGGGATCCCTATCATGTTCCCTTTTTAATGCTCTGATTCCTTCAGGGTCAAAGAGCATGATACTTTCTAGGGGCTTATATTTCCATAACATCATTACATGACAAGCTGGGTTTTTTTTGTTATTTTTTTTAATTCCTTTACCAAAGCCTTAATTTAGTTGGCAATTATGTGGACTATGACAGACAGAATATGTCAGGCTCATAATACAAAATCATGATACTTATGAGGTTCCCCTGCAAGTTCAAAACCATCCTCCAAGTAAGTTATCTGGGTTCCAACAGTTCATATCTGTATTAGCAGGATGTCTGCATGATTCTGATATGTGATCTGTTAGTATCTATCTTCAAGGACTTAATCTAAAGTGGCTGAACTCACTACTATTTTATAATGTTTTAGATGATGCCAAGGTATTGTGAAAAATAAAACTCCAATACCATACCTGGCCAGGCATCCAATGTAGGGCTGTGACAAGCTCAGAAGCAGTTTTCCAGTATTGGATGACAGAAATTCTTGAAGTATGTGTGGGGGGGAGTGTCTCAGCTCACATAAATCTGCCCACCTTTGTCTATATTCTTCTTCTAAGATAAGAGTAGCAAATTGTTTGCCAGATTTCATTTCTCAGAGCCCCATAGCTTTA
The DNA here is from genome assembly GCF_049852395.1 of Peromyscus maniculatus bairdii. Taxonomy (NCBI): domain Eukaryota; kingdom Metazoa; phylum Chordata; class Mammalia; order Rodentia; family Cricetidae; genus Peromyscus; species Peromyscus maniculatus. Next base: position 79,740,908 of record NC_134861.1, read on the forward strand.
CATATATTCAAGAATATTTTGATTGGTTAAAGAGGGAGGGTCAGCAATCTGAGCCCTGGTGATTAAGATTTTCTCCTCTCTGTGGACCTCGATCCATTTCCCACAGGGGGATATTGAATGCATATTGACCCTTACAGTCACAAACAGAATGGATTGTCTATTGTACACACAAGTCCACTGAATTTCTTCTTGGCACTTCAAGAGGGTATAGTAAAATATAGTGTATTCATAGCCTGCCTTGGTCATGTGGATGCATGGGTCACAAGAAGGAGCTTCATGGGCCTTAGAGGGGATTCAAATGGGAAGACAGGTAAATAACAATTAATTGTAGTAATATGTACTATATGAAAAGATAAAAGAATTCTAAAACATGATTTTTATCATACTTCCAGTAAGCCTGGGGTTTGGCAGTCAGACTGTGGTGAAGAGTAAATGAAATAGTTACAATACATAAATGTTGAGGGATGACAAAACACATATGTATTGTACATACATATATATATGTTCATGGTGACAATATATAAAGAAAAGTTGTGGGTTGACAATACATAAGGAAATCAACAAAACAGTCTACTTGTTTCATTATGTTGTCAAATCCTCAAGCATCTGCTAGTAGCATGAATCCTAATTGGTCTTAATAAAAACCCAGAGCCAGATATCAGGGTAAAAGTGGAAAGATCAGAGAAACAATGGAGCAAGCCACAACCACACTCTTACATCAACTCCTCAGCAGAAAGGAGGCTTAGCCCCTGTCTCCACCCTGCCTTATCACTTCCCCTCTCTGCCCAGCCATATCACTTTCTGTCTGTTCCCCTTTCAGACCTCCAAACCTCTATGGTTAGCTAATGGCTAGCTCCACCCTCTGACCTTCAGGCAAGCTTCATTTGTTAGTGCACAAACAAAATAGCGCCACATCTTCTGAGTGTTGACTGCTTCTAGACTATCAGTGCAAGGAAGTCTTCTGGAACCTCCCCAGATGGTCAGTCCATACAATATCAACAGACAGGAGCCAACTCTCAGTCCTGAGACACTGGCTTTATTCTGTGATGGGCCCCTATCAGATAGTGACTAGATTACATTCACAGTACCAGTTTCTGAGGGTTCTCCTTGGTCCACATATGTTCCAGCATGCATGTGCTGCCTTGGTTTTATTAATGACGGCTATTCTCATTGGAGTAATATGGAAGGTAAATGTTGTCTTAATTTCATTTCTTTTGTTGTGTTTTATTTCTTTTCATGGTTTTTGAGAAAAGATCTCACTATGTGCCTCAGACTGGCCTGGAACATTGTTGTCCATTTTGAAGTCAAATATATGGCTCTTCTTCTTCCCTATTGATAATATTTACACTATATTATCAGTAAGTCTCATTTAAATTCTAATACCTATTAGCATAAAATGGTGACAATAATTATACATCCTACCATAGCTATAAGTATTAATTTAATTATAATTAACTTATATTATATATAATTTATTTCACATTATTAAATACATAAATTACAATAATATATGCACATACTCTCAGAAATCCTTTTAATCCAGTAAATAATGTGGAAAATTATTAATATCCATATAAATGATATATAGTTTCCACAAAACTGTCATTTCAGGATCCTGTAGTTAGTTCTATTGTTTTTTTCATGCATTGATGCAGTTAGAGAACGCTTCTCATGTTTGTGATAATTTGACTACAGTCAGTAACTCTGGAAACTTGTGATTCTTTCTTAGCTTTAGAATCTTCTCAGCTGGAGGTTATGGACGTTCAGTCACAAAAACACTTCCTTAATTAATGTAATTTAGTGAATAGAAGTCAAAATGTTGTCAATTATATATATTTCAAATATTTGTAAAGAATTCAAGAACACAACAGGACTAAAGAGACTCAGTTTTCTCTCTTCTGGGAAGAATAGTACACTGATGAGATTTGATGTGTGTGCGTGTTCGTGTGCGCGTGCGCGTGCGCGTGCGTGTGCGTGTGCATGTGCGTGTGCGTGTGTGTGTGTGTGTGTGTGTGTGTGTGTGTGTGTGTTTGGTTAAGTGACCTTTTTTCCTTGTGGAATGTATTTTACTCAGTAACTAGTTTATTTTCACTTGTCACTCACATCTTCTATATGTGTCCCTGAAGTTAAATTGAAAAGATTTTACATTATGACCAAATCTGTATGCCATAAGCCAAAGTCACCTTTGTAATCAAAGGTGGATACTACCAAGAAAGATGGAAAAGTAGGAGCTTCCTAGCATTTTTCATGCCATGCCATTGCTTTGGAAATACCTCATAAATGAAATTTTTCTTTCATTGAAGTCTTACTTCCAGAAGAAACATTCTAGCACACAAATGAAGTCTGAGTATGATGTTTTTAGTTCCAGGAAGTTTATGACCATAAAACACACTCATCTAGCTTAGAACAAGGGCGCAGTTTGAGAAATGCATCATTGGGCATCATAGAATGGACATATTTAGATGAATATTTAAGGAGTGTAAAAAAAAACTAGACTTAACCTGTCACATTGGTGTGCTGACCATTAGGCCACAAACCTGTATACCATACAACTCTACTGACAATATAAACTATTATAAAAGCTAGTAAATATATAATTTAATACCAGTGGTTTTAATGATAATACTGCATTGTGTATAGTGCACAGTAAGCTGATTTGAGACATTTTGCCACTTGAGAGTGTGGTATATTTTGTTATACAACTATCACCTCAAATATATTAATAATGTTTTGCATTATGGCATTAAAACACAATTAAAAATCATAGAAAATATGAATATTTTAATTTATTATTTCATAGACACAACTTCTTTCATATCATCCACTATTTATTAGAATGTCATTATTTTATGACAGTTTAGTCAAATTAATAATGCAATAATACTGTAATTATGGCATATAAGTATTACGGAATTCACAAAATGATAAAAATTGAAAATGTTGCCAGTTTAAGTATTTACAGTTTTTTTAGTTATTTCACAATGTGCATGTTCTAATTTTTGCAAATTGATCATGAAACGGCATGTATGTTACACCAGCAGCAGTCTCAATCACTGGATGTCTACCACTTTTCTTGATTGCATATTATCTCATGTAATTGACTTTATATGGTGCTGTTTTGTTCATTAGGATACCCACATGCACAAAATTCTGTTTGAACTTTTGCCAGGAAATGACTATAATGAATGATTGAATTTGAAATAAGGGGTCAAATTAGAAAAGTGTGCAATATATGATAAGTATTATAACCACTACACTTTTGTACATATATTATATATTAACTAGATTTTATAATACTTTTATTGTAAGTAGAGTAGATATTTGGGCACAAACTGTAATAAATTGCTTTTGCAAGATATTCCCAGTTGTGCAACAGAGGCAATATCACTTGTCTAATGTACTTAGGCTCTCTTAATAGGAGGGAATTCCTTCTGTAACTATAAGACTAGCCAATAACCTATGGCTAGAGAGGTAAAAGATCCTAGAAGTGAACATCCTACTTTGATTTCCTGATCTAACATATATATATATATATATATATATATATATATATATATATATACACATTATAACTTTGTTTGATATGTTGTGCACCCCAATAAACTTATCTCGGGATCAAAGAACAGAACAGCCACTATATTAAACATAGTTTTAGGCAGTGGTAGCACACACCTTTAATCTTAGCATTTGGAAGCAGAGGTCCATCTGGATCTCTGTGAATTCAAAGCTACACTGGAAACAGCCAGGCATGATGATCCACGCTTTTAATCCCAGGAAGTGATGATATGAAGCAGAAAGGTATATAAGGTATGAGGACTAGGAACTAGAGACTTTTTTAAGCTTTTAGCTTTTAGCTGCAGTTCAGCTGAGATTCATTCAGATGAGGTTCAGAGGCTTTCAGTCTGAGGAAACAGGATCAGCTGAGGAATTGGTGAGGTGAAGCTAGCTGTGGCTGGTTCTGTTTCTCTGATCTTTCAGCATTGACCCCAATACATGGCTCTGGTTATTTCATTTATAAGGCCATTTAGCAATTTGTCTTACATATAACTTATAAGTATAATTCTCATACCTTATCAAAGAAGCTTCTTTTCACAGAGCTTGAGGCAACTACAGGTTTCCATCAAATGGCCAAGTGAAGAGAATAAGTGATGGTGGGCTTCCTAGTCTTGACCGGTGTATTTGTCAGCCAATCTCTACACTTGAGGGTCAGTGAACATTGTGGAATGAGAGTTGCACAGATCAAAATAGACAAAATACCGGGACACCTGCTGGGAGATAGTATCTTGTATCTTCTAGAAAACACAGGGATACTGTACCCATGAAATTCCAATAATATGGTTGCCCAAACATGACTTTCATAATGGCAACATCACTAGGCACACCAACATGGATAAAAGTTTCATAAGGGCCCGCCCCCAGATGAAGAGATACAGGAAATCAATGGCTGTTTAAAGAGAAACAATAAGTATTCTTCAGAAAATAGAACGCTGATGAATTCTCCAATCCAAAGTAGCCAGCCTTAAACATGTGTATGTAAGAACAACAAAAACGGACTTAGAAAGTTGTGTTTGTGGAGGTGGGGATTGGAAGTATAACAATGATAGTTACAGAAGAAACGGTCCTAACTTCAGATGGCATGGGTAAACAAAGTGGGTGCCAGTGGAGGAAGGTGTGGACATAAAGTAAATACAGCACTCATGTATGAAGTTCTCTAAGAATAAAAAAAAATAATATAAAAGTAGAAAGGTAAAATGTCCTTGCTGATTATTATTCCCAAACATGCTGACTTCCACAATAACTGTGATTTTAAGAAAAAAATAATAGGTACTATTCTAGAACTGGTTCTCTGAAGGTAAAGAAATAAAAATTGGGAAAGGCTTATTTCACATAGCAAAAAAGTTGGAAAGACTGAGCTGAATTCCAAATACAGAAATATATCCCTCTTAGCACAATGATGATTGTGATCAAGGGAAACTGTTTCTGTCTAATGTTAAAATAAATTCCTTAAACTGTTCATGATGTTGCACTTATTTCTAGGTATGGATGATTTAAATAATTCCAAATCATTATTCTTTATGCATTGCTAAAGTTGTGAGTTGTGAGTCTGCCAGGGTTGATGTGAAGATGGTTGAAGAATTTTCTGAAAGTATATATAACTTGATAATTGGTGAAAACTACTTGCCAGAGAAAAGCTTGAATGTAGATGAAACCCCCTTATTCTAATAAACAGTTTCATGAACAAACTTCTTCTCACAGGTAGGTCAAGTCATTACACGCCTTACTGTTTTAAGTAATAACAATTTAAAATGAGCACTATGTTCCCCACAACAGATAGAAACTGACTATTGCTTGACCTAGTAAGAATTCTGGTTTCTTTAAGTTGGCGCAGAGTTATATGCCTCCTGTGGATTACAGGGGCAAGGCAAACTTCTAGATGAACTCCATTTCTCCTGGGATGCTGTCATGAATTATAGTATCAGTGATAGAAGAAGTGCTGTTAGAAAAATAAAAAAAAAATCAAAGTTTTGACCACGGTTAATAATGCTCTCACACCGTCTCATTTCTTTGGATTCAATTCAATAAAAAAGGATATTTTTCTTCTTTTTAAATGTTTAACTTAAACACAATAGATCAATAAGCAATTGCTATTTTTAAGTCTTACTGACTAAAGAAAATAGGAGGAAGCACTGAGGCAAGTATAGAAGACTTGCAATATCTTTGTCAGCACCAAGTGAGAGAAGTGATATTCCAACCGGTATCAAAGAACTATAATGGATTATTAAAGATAACTAGGAGCAACTCTCTGTCAATAGGTTGAATAACCTCAAAAAGAGAGAAATTCTTTAGACAAATACAGCCTATTTAACACTAAACAATGAGGAAAAAGAAAAATCATACATCACAATGAGTAAGTGGGTTGAATCAAATCAGGAACTCTCTGGATGAGAATCCAAGCATCTGACCTACTCAGCTGTAAATTCACCATACAGGAGATGCTAAAGAGACCATTGCCCATGTTCTTTAATGTTGGAAGAATAATGTGTGAGCCAACATTATAAAATGAATATAACCGAAAAATGGACATTAAAGAGCCAGCAAATTAAATTAAGCACTGTATTAGAAAAGCTCATACCCCCAGATCAGGTAAGAATAATTTGGTATAGGAACACAAATATATCTCAACATACATACACACAAAAAAAAAATACAGGGTGAAAGAATATAAGAGCCAGAAGAAGTGGATGTCTGTTGGAAAACAGTAGCTGGGCAGGTATGACATGGTTATTATAAACATGAACTCACATCAGCTGTGATTGCTTGCATATTTCTTTGAAAAGCTCAAGCCAACAAAAATCCAATTATGGGGATGGGAGGTAATCGTGAAGTACCACCACACTTTAGAAGTTACTGGAAACTGATCATGTGTTTTTTTTCTTTGAGTTTGTTTATATGGTGTATTACATTGACGGACTTTCGTATGTTGAACCACCCTTGCATCCCTGGAATGAAGGCTACTTGATCATGGTGGATAATTGTTCTGATGTGTTCTTGGAGTCTGTTTGCCAGTATTTTATTGAGTATTTTTGCATCAATGTTCATGAGGGAGATCAGTCTGTAGTTCTCTTTCTTTGTTGTATCCTTGTTTGGTTTGGGAATCAGGATTATTGTACATCACCAGTGAGGCTACCTGGAAAACAGGACCACAAGAAAGACACGGGGATCACCCAATGATGGAGAAATGGATGAGATCTACATGAACAGCCTGGACATGAGTGGGAGCAATGAACGGAGAGGGTCGAGGGAAAGGGAGAGGGAGATCCCAGCTGGATCAAGAACAGAGAGGGAGAACAAGGAATAGGAGACCATGCTAAATGAAGACCACATGAGAAAAGGAAGAAACAAAGTGCTAGAGAGGCCCACAGAAATCCACAAAGATACCCCCACAAAAGACTGCTGGCAATGGTCGAGAGACAGCCAGGACTGACCTACTCTGGTAATGGGATGGCCAAATACCCTAATAGTTGTGCCAGAAACCCCATCCAAGTACTGAGGAATCTGGATGCAGACATCCATGGCTAGGCCACTGGTGGAGCTCTGGGAGTCTAATTAGCGAGAAAGAGGAGGGTTTATATGAGCGAGAATTGTTGAAACCAAGGTTGGATAAAGCACAGGGACAAATAGCCAAACGAATGGAAACACATGAACTATGAACCAAAGGCTGAGGGTCCCCCAACTGGATCAGGCCCTCTGAATAGGTGAGACAGTTGATTGGCTTGATCTGTTTGGGAGGCATCTAGGCAGTGGTACCAGGTCCTGGGCTCGGTGCATGAGATAGCTGTTTGAAACCTGGGACTTATACAGGGACGCTTGGCTCAATCTGGGAGAAGGGGACTGGACCTGCCTGGACTGAGTCTATCAGGTCGATCTCAGTCCTCGGGGGTGGCCTTGATCTGGAGGTGGTGGGAAAGGGGAGTGGGCTGGGGGGGAAGGGGAGGGGGGCAGGAAGGGGGAGAACAAGGAAATCTGTGGCTGTTATGTAGAACTGAATAGTATTGTAAAATAAAATTAAAAAAAAAGAAGTTACTGGAAACTGATGGATGCTAAGAGGTAAGTTTTCTTGACTAATATGGGTCCTGAGAGGTCACTTATGTTCCAGTATATGATCCTACACCCATGCATTAGAGGTAGTAGTAAGTGAACTCAATATATTAAAAAAATAAGTAAGAAGGAGCAAAAGAATTTGGGAGGGAAAGGTGTATTGTGAGTGGGTATGTAGGGGAGAAATGGGAAGGGAGGAAGTGGAGAGGAAACAGATGAGATTGGATAAAAACATTATAAGCATGTATAATAGTATCAATAATATTCATTAAAAATAAATGTTATATAACTCATTAGCATAAAAAAGTACAAAATCTCTATAGCCTCAACATATGCAAAAGCATATTTGGATATTATTGTAATCTTTTGCTGACAAATACTTTTAACAAGATAAAAATAGGAAAATATATTTCCAATATCATGAAGGCCATATATCAGAAACCTATCACTAACATCACACTCAACACTGAAGAATATAAGCTTGCAAGACTCATGAACCTCCTCAAAATCTTAAGATTCACATGTCACTTCCTCACAATATGTAAGTAAAAAGAGTTATTGGAGGAGGGGACTCTCTAGCCAAACAGAATTGTGCAAGCAGCTTGAGGGATGCAGCTACCATACTAGGTGGCTTTTCTTGTGATACATTTGCCTTGGAAAAACACTAAGCCTGTGTAAGCACTAATTTATACTCCTGTGTGTTATCCCAAAACTCACTGCTTCACTAATAAACACTTGGATGGAATCATATCAAGGTCATGACTTAAAAACTTAAATACAAATAGTGGACAATAAAAGAGAACTAAGAAATACACTTAAGCAAGTACAGTTAACTAATATCCAGCTACGCTGTCAAGAATATGCTATACAGATGTGATATATTTTCAATAAATTAAGGTGTGAAACTAAATTTTTTCATGTAGTAAATTAAATCAACCACATTGTACACTGTGCCCAAAATATCTCAAAATGAATTAAAAGTCTTAAAAATAAATCCCCAAATAATAAATCTCTGAGAACAAAAGCATTGGATAAGCACGGTGATTTGATCCTGGAAATGATTTTACTTTTGGATGTAACAAATAAAGCTTAGAAATGAAAGTAAAAGTAAGCAAGTGTTGCCACAAGCTAAGCATTTGCTGCATATCAAAGAGAAGAATCAATGAATGCAACCCATGGAAAAGGAGAAAACGTTTGCAAACTGTATGTTAAAAGCCATTAAACAAAACAACAAAGTAACTCAAGCAACTCAGTCATTAAATATGAAGTCACAACAGGATAAAACATGGACCATTTCTGGCAAAGGACTTGGTCTTTTCTCTCCTACCTGACCAGTCATGTGGCTCTGTATTGACTGCTACCCACCACATAGAAACTTCTCTAATGAAGGTTGAGCTCAGCCCAGGCATATGGGTATGAAAATAAATATGTAGAAGAAGATTTGATAACATGACCATTTAGCAGAATACATAATTTTCTTTCCTCCACCTTTCCCCTTCTAGGACCAGGGCTTAGGGAACATCATCAAAGAGCAGGAGGCAGCAGGAATGTAAAGTCCAGAGGATGGGACATAGTGATACAAATAGTGGCATGACTCTTGGATATAAAAGGCCACTGCACTCATGAACTCATGGGAGCTATAGTGACCTACGCAAGGTCAAGGCAATTGAATTCTAGTCTTGCCAAATTTGTGAGGCCATTTTCCTTATTTGGGAGCTAGTGGCATTTGATAGGTGCTGCGGGAGGAAAAATCATTCTTTATTATTATTATTATTTTGAGTTTTTAATATAATAACATCATTTTACTATCACTTCCTTCCCTAAGTCCCTCCCACATACCATCTTTGCTCTTTTTCAAATTCATGACTTCTTCTTTTGAGGGTTTAATAAATCCATAGTCAGTTTCCTATGTTACAGTAGATGGTCCCACATACATGCAGGCATGAGCATCCCCAACTGGACATAATAGTTTGTCAAATTCATAATAATAAATATGGGCTGGAAAGATAGGTCAACTTTTAAGAGCACTTACTGTTCTTTCAGAAGACTCAAGCTGTATTTCTAGCACCTACATGGTGTGTCATAAAGGTCTGTATTACAGTTTCAGAGGACTGATACCATCTTCTGGCTTCAGATACCACTGAGAATACACACAGTACACATGCATACATGGAAGCAAAACATTCAAAAAATAAATGTTTTCACAAATGAAAATAGTATGAAGTTCAGAAGGAGTGGTATTGGGAACGATTTCATGGTAACTGGAGGGAGTAAAGAGAGATGGATATAATCATGGCCATTGTATACATATATAAAATTATCAAGAATGAAGAAAAATTATTTGATAAAATGAAAGATGTGAATAAATGCTTCTCAAAAATAATGTGAAAAATGTGTTAATAATCACTACTAATGAGAGAAAATTTAATTAAAACTACAGTGATTTGTCAGTGCATACCTATCATCATGGTTATAAAAAATAAGTAAAAAGATATATGTTGGGAAGTGTGAAAAATAGAGCCCTTAAACACTTTTGGTGATTATGTAAAATGACACAAATATAAAGAAACAGGACAGAATTTTCTCAAAATTGAAAAAAAGTAGCAGGTCATGGTAGCCCATGTCTGATAGAATCTGATAGCCTGTTCTAGCATTTGGGAAATAGAAAAAGGAAGATAAAGGATTCAAGGATATATTCAAGAAAATAGTAAGTTTCATTTTGTGCTACAAGGCTATCTTGGGCTACAAGAGATCCTGTCTCTCTCTCTCTCTCACACACACACACACACATACACACGTGTCATATAATCTAGCAATCACACTTTTTCTCTGTTTCTGCAATGAATGCAGCTACTATCTTGAAGGAATATCTACATTTTCCTGATTATGACTGTATTATTCATAATACTCAGGATATAGGAACCTAAATACTTGTGGACAGATGTAATGGTTACTAGTCAGACTACAAGGATGAAAATCTTACTATTAACAACATGGTTGAACCCAGATTTTTGCTCAGGTCAGTGAAACAAGTCAGAGACAGAATGAAAAGTGGCTACTGTTTGAGTACATGTATATAGGAGTCTAAGAATATGTAAGCAAAAAGGTAACCAGTAGAATTATGGAGCAGAGGAGGCTAAGAAATAGATGTTAGTTAAATGGTACTAACATATTTGTAATAAAAGTAGGCATGGAAACCTAAAGTATGGCATGATGACTACAATAAATACTGGACATTTGCTAAAATATTAGATCATAAGAATTCAATACCCCCGTCACACAGTAACACTAGTTGTTAGGTACATTAATTAGCTTGACATTTGCAATCATTTTGTAAGTTACATATGTATATATGTGTACACATCATATTGCATGCCTTGAACTTAAGCAATTTTGTGGATAAAACTGACTGAAATTGTGGACATTCTCCTATCTTTAACACTGAAATATATTGTTATTGTAAATGAAGCATTGTGTCTTAGAGTAATGATTCATTTTAGAAATATGTGTTATACGAGTATTTTTTTTCCAGTAAAAATACTGTTGCTTTTAAGATGAACATAGTAATGCTTATTCTAGCTGAATAGTTTTTAACAGACAAAACACCTGCCCAGATCCCATGATTCAAGTGATGGAATCATATTAAAATAAAACTGGGAGAAAGGACATTTGGTCTCTTGAGCCTCAGCAATGAAATCAAAGTTTGCAGAGAACAGTTTACGTTGCTGCACATGCACACCAGCCCCCTTAAATCATCACCTGGCTTGGTCTAGTGGTTCCAGTCTCAGAAAAGGGTTGGGATAGTCTGACTTGAATGAGCAAGCAGAACAAAGAGGAAATAAAAGTGCTAAGCAAATGTATCTTTAGGTTTGGTTTTAAGAGGGCAATGATTCCAGCATGATGAACACAAGTTGTGATACATGAATGCTCTGTTCCTAAAAAATCCCACCTTAGTCGGTGAAATAACTACACTTTCTTATAACTACACTTTCTTGGCATTTTCTCTTGTTTCACATACTTTCTTTGTGTTTAAGATGTTGCTTTAAGTTTCTCTCTCTCTCTCTCTCTCTCTCTCTCTCTCTCTCTCTCCCCTCTTTATCTCTCTCTCTCTGAATGTCTCTGTCTCTGATGTGTGCTTGTGTGTGTGTGTGTGTGTGTGTGTGTGTGTGTTTATGTCAGCAGGAGAAGGGGGAACAGTAAAAGAAACTAAATGGCTCTTTACTTTATTCCCCCTTCATTAGGCATTCTTCCTAACGATGGGACTTCAGGATGATATATGGTGCTTCTCCTTAGCAATCCACTTACTTTCTTGAGTCTTCCATCATTTTCCTAAGGAGCTCTAACACCCTCACAGGTACTCTTGTCTGGAGGAGGCCACCTCCAGATGAAACCTTCTCTGTTAAAATTAAATGATAAATTAAACTCTTTAACACAGCTTGATTGCCAGCAGGAGTTAACCAAATTTCAGTTGAATTAATTGCCTAATGCATTTTAGAGTAGAGGGACTTTTCTAATCAATGTGCTTTCCTTTAATTCTTCATTTTTATCCATCTACTACTGGAGAAAAGTAGAAAGAAGAATAAAAGAACAACAAAAAAATTTTGATTCAGAATTGCAATATTGAAATGAAACTAAAATTATATTTCATGTTATAGAGTATAATTAAAATGTGTGAGTAGGGAAAACTTATATTAAAGTATTAACTAGATAAAATTTGTCGAGAATACATATCTACCCAAAATAATATAGTGTAGATATTTCTGAGCAATATAATGTGACTGTGATTATTATATTTGATGAATTAATCATTCAATGCATAATTTCATCTATCAGAAGTTTTATAACTAAAGAAACACATTTATACCAAAATAGAACAGAAAAATACTCATGAGCACCTCATAATAAATAACAAATGGGATTATTTAGAATAAAGAACAATGCATGTAGAAAATAACAGTATGACCACAAAGGACATATGGCTCATAGGACTATGAATAATATCTTGAAGGCTACCTATTATTCCTGTTTTACTCTGGATGGCATTTTATTATGTTCTTTTGCAAACCAAATGAAATATAAATATTGACCATTACATACTTTTTTTTTTTTTTAAACAAGGATCCACACAATTCAAGATTGCAAGCTGCTCGGACTAATTATCTCCTAGAGAACTTTTTTTTGTGTGATTCATCTACATTTTGATTCAGGCAGAACAAAAAAAAACTATAAAGAATAATGCATAGAGAATTATATGAGCTATTACCCTATTTTGATATGTGGTCATTTGTTGATTAGTGCTTACATTATTTACATCCTGTAGTTACTGTAAATAATGTTTGTTTACAATTTGTTTAGATGAGTATGGAATTTCTGAAAACTATGTTAAGTCTATGTTCAGTGTTTGGTGTTATAAACAAACTTCCCTATAGTGGATGCCATTTCACATTCCTTTCAGCAGTGCATAAGAATTCCACTGTCTCCAAATCCTTTTTAAGTCTGAAGTTTTCCTTTTCACATTCATTTTGATTTTGCTGCTACTCTAAAGATAAATACTGGGTTTCTGTCAAATACTACCATATTGTATTTTCATTTTATTTTTCACTTTACTAATTACTGTTTCCAACAGTTTTCACTTTTTAAGTGCTCAGTGGTCTTTTATGTATACAAATATTGTGGGATGGTCTTTCTATATGGTGTGAATATGTGTTGCTACCACTGGTTAATAAAGAAGCCGTTATGGCTTATAGGAGGGCAGAATAGAACCAAGAGAGGAAGTCAGGCAGAGAGACAAGGAGAGAATGGTGGAATCAAAGCAGATGCTCAGTGCTGCCAGGGGAGAGAGATGTAATGGAACACAGGTAATGCCACGAAGCCATGTGGCAAAACATAGATTAATAGAAATGAGTTGAACTGAGTTGTAAGAGTTAGTTAATGATAAGCCTGAGCCATAGACCATACAGTTTGTAATTGATATAAATAAATCTCTGTGTGTTTACTTGGGACTGAGTGGCTGCAGGACATGGGAAAAGTTCTGGATATATATATATATATATATATATATATATATATATATATATATATATATTACATTTCTATCCAATTATTTATACATATATATGTACATATATATTTGAAAACTATTTATTTAAAATTTCTATCTACTTTGTGAAAAATGGACTGTTATCTTTTGTGAATATGCTGTAGAATATGTTTTTTTAATAATCTAGTCACTAAACTATTTTAGGTGTTCTTGTTGTCTGTTTATTTTTGAGATTGTAATTTAATTAAAATATGTTTCCCTTAAATTCACTTCTTCCAAATACTCCACTATGCCTCTCTCCACTCTTCTTCAAATCCATAACCTCCTTTAAATTAATTGTTATTGCATGCATATATTGATATGTCCATATATATATTCATAACTATAACCTGTTTAGTTTCTACAATGTCAATTGTGTGAATGAATGGTTTCAGAGCTGCCCCTGTGACCTTGAACAAACAATTGGTAAGATCTTCCCAGGGGAGGGCCACCCTTCCTTTTCCCAGTTTGAGTTGGTCGCCTGTAGTTCATTGTATAGCGCTGAAGCTTCCTGGGAATCTGCTTTAACTAATTCTTTAACAACAACTTTCATATCCGCACCCCTCTGGCGACTCCTCCCGGAGCCTACCCACTTCCCTACTCAAAAAGAAAAGGAAACTAAAAATCAGAAACTGAAAAACAAAGCAAGCAGTCTACAAAAAACAAAATGACAAAAATAAAACAAAACTAAAAGCACACAAGAAAATAATGGAAACTATTTTGTGTTTTCCAACTACTTCTGGGAGGAGACCTGCCCCTGGAGTGTGGTTGATTACATGCCATGACACTCCATTGGAGAAAACTGACTTTCCGTTTCTCAGCAGGTATCAATTTCAGAGAGCTTCTTGGTTAGGGGTGGGACTTTCTGTCCACCTCCCTTTCTCTTTCTCTGTGCTGTTTGTTTGTTTGCTCGTTTGAACTAGTAGATGTCTGGTATGTATTGTCCCAGTCCCTGTGTGTTGATAGTGTATCAGGCACCTTGTGGCTGGAAAACATGGTTTTCTTGGAATCATCTACCACCTGTGCTTCTCAGCATTTTTTCTGCCTCCTTTTCCACATAGAGCCCTGAACCTCGAGGAGAGTACTTTGACACAATCATCCTGTGCTGATTCAAAAGAAATGGCCTGCGTAGGCTCATGTATCTGAATGCTTAGTCACCAGAGAGTAGAACTCTTTGAAAGAATTGCAAGGAATAAACGGTGTGGCATTCTTGGAGCAGGAGTGGCTTGTTGGAGAAACTGTGTCACTGAGGGTGAGCTTTGACATTTCAAAAGCCTATGTTAAGCCTACTTTTCTCACTTTCTCTCTGTCTGCCTGTTTCTCTCCCACTCTGTCTCTTTCTCATCTATCTGTACATCTGCCTTCTATTATAGAGTAGCTCTCAACTACTTGTTTAATACTATGTTCGTCTGTATGCCACCATGCTCCCCACCATGATGATATAGACTAAACCTTGAAACTATAAGCAAACACCTAATTAAATGTTTTTTCTTATAAATGATGCCTTGGTCATAGTGACTCTTCATAGCCAAAGAACAGTGACTAACATGCATCTTATTTAGAATTGAGTGCTCCAAATTCTCTCACTCTCTGCACATTTTTCAGTTGTGAGTTGCTGTATAAATTATATCTCCTGCAAGAAGCTTCTCTGATGAGGACTGGGCAACCCACTGATCTATACATATAGCAATATGTCATTAGAAGTAATTTTATTGCTATGCTATTTTAGCAGAATAATAGTACTAGGTTTCCCCTAAGCCCATGCCTCTCTAGTTTAAGATTATTGTCCTCTTGAGCAGTGTCAGCTTTGAGTACCATCTCATGGAGTGGGCCCTAAATCTAACAAAAAGGTGGCTAGTTTTGTCATAATTGCGCCAATATATCTTTCAGGTAAGTTGCTGTAGTAGGTGGCAGGGTTTGTAACTAGCTAATATTGATGATTTCTTTCTACTCTGGTAGCATGCAAAGTCCCTTACAGAAACCTGAACTGTATTTAGTAAAAGTGAATCTTCTAGTTGGGCACCAGATCAACTTCAGCGTGTTTGATGACATTGGTGAGTGGTGTTTTCTTCAATAGCACTGTACCATAGAGTGTTGGAGAGTATCCAATAGTATTGGCAATTGCCTGTAATGTTCTGGAAGTCTTATGGAACCTTTTTGGACAATGATTCAACAAGATGTAGCCCATTCCTGGCAGTGGAGGTTTTTCTTAGTGGCATAGATTTCTAGTTGTAACATTCTCTCCACTATTATGTGGTAATTAGTCACTAATCTTTTACCAGATGTGTTACTGAAAAGTATTTTCATGTTCGGTTGACTGCCTTTCCACTTTGTAGATATTACTATTGTTCATTCCCAATTGACTCTTAATTTTCCTATTCGTCATCGTGACTTTGGAGTTATATATGAGGATCAACTGACAAACAAGTATATTTTAATTTGAAGAATTTTAGCATTGGCTCATATATATTTATATGAAATTTATATGAATCCAGCTCAACATGATTTTTGCATATACTGTGGAACAGGATTTTTTGTGGGTTTTTTAAAAATAGGGTGGGCTTTTTGTTTGTTTCGGTTTGTTTTTCTATCATAATGTTTCTTTTTAAAATTATTCTTATATATTACATCCTGACTTCAGTTTCCCTTCCTTCCACTCTTCTCAGTCCCTCCTCCCAAACCAGTAGGAGGAAAACAGTCCCAAGAGCAGGCAAAACACAACCCCCTCTCCCATTGCTGGGAGTCCCATAAGAACACTAAGCCACTCAACCATAACTTATATGCAGAGGATCTAACTCAGACCCATCCAGGCTCCATGATTGTCACTTCAATGTCGGTGAGACCCTATAAGCCCTACTTAGTTGATTCTCTTTTTATTATTTTTTATTAAGATTTTTTTCAGTCATTTTACATACCAACCACAGATCTCCCTTTCTTCCTTCCTCTTATGGCCATGTTCTCCTGTGTCCTGGACCCTACTTTCTCTTAATCCTTACTTTGCCTCTTCTGCAAGGTTCTCCTGGCTCTGTGTAATGTTTGGCTGTGGGTCTCTGCATCTGTCCCCATCAGTTGATGGAGGAAACCCCTCTCATTACAATTACGCTAGACACAGATCCTATGAGCATAACAGAATATCATTAGGAATCACTGACTTTTTTCTTTTTTTTCGCCCGACAGTCGTGTTTGGTTCTATCCTGGAACTCTGGGCTGTGCTGCCTCTGGTTCTTGGCCATCTAGGCAGTATCAATCAAGCATGGGCTCTTTCTGATGATGTGGGCCTCAGGTTTGACCAGTCATTGATTTCCCACTCCCAGAAGTTCTGTGGCACAGTTTCTGCAGCACATCTTGCAGGCAGGACAGATTGTAGGTTGAAGGGTTTGTAACTGATTTGATGTTTTAGTCCCAGCACTAGGAGCCTTGCCTGACTATAGAAGATGGTCAATTTGCACTCTGTATCACCTCTTACTAGAATGCTTAGCTAGAGTCACTCTCCTAGATTCTAGGGAGTTTCCACAACACTAGGCTTTTATATTCCCCCCCACAATTCCCCCCCAGTTCCAGCCATCTCTCCCAGTACTCTCTCCCTCTGTCACTCCCAACACCACTTCCCTGCCCAATCCCTCCTGTTCCTATCCCAACCCACCCTCAGCCTACCTGAAAAACCTATTATTATTTTATTTAACATGTTTTTCATTGATTTTCCATACTGACCATAGTTTCCCTTCCTTCCTCCCTTCCCTTTCCTTCCACGAAACTTCCATCTACTCTCTCCCTATCCACTCCTCCTCTGTCTCAATTCATAAAGGGCAGGTCTCCCATGGGCTTGAACAAATACCAAAAAGATGTTCAATCATACCACAAGGACACTTGCTCAACGATATTTATAGTAGCATTATTAGTAAAAACCAGAACCTGGAAACAACCTATATGCCCCTCAACTGAAGAATGGATAACAAAATGTGGTACATTTACACAATGCACTATTACTCATTTATAAAAAACAATGACCTCATGAATTTGCAGGCAAATGGATGGAACTAGAAAAAAATCATTCTGAGTGAGGTACCCTAGACCTAGAAAGACAAACATGGTATGTACTCACTCATAAGTGGATATTAGGAGTAAAGTACAGGATAACCAACTTACTATCCACAGCCCCAGAAAAGCTACATAATGAAGAGGGCCCAAAGAAGGATGCATGGTTTTCCCTGGGAAGGGGAAATAGAAAGATCTCCTGGGTGAACTGGTGGTAGAATTGAGGCAGGGGAGTAAGAGGGGGGATGGTAACTTGAGGAAGTGGGTTGGGCAGGATGGCCAGTGGAGGTGGGTTGGGGGTGGGACTGAGGAGGAGAGTACAGAAAGAGACTTCTTGATAAGTAGGACCATTTCAGGGTTAGGAAGAACCTGGTGCCAGGGAAACTCCCAAAGGATCCACAAGGGTGACCCCATCTTAGACTCTTAGTTAGAGAGGATGCCTCAACTGGCCATCTACTATAATCAGATTGGTGACTATCCTAATTGTCACCACAAGGTCTTTATCCAATAAATAATGGAAGCAGATTCAGAGATCCATACCCAAGCACTGGGCCAAGCTCTACTCTGGGAGTCCTCCTGAAGAAAGGGGGGAGGGATTGTACAAGCCAGGGGGTATCAAGGTCCTGACTGAGTAACCCACATACACAGCTAACCTGAGCTCTTGGGAGCACATGGACTCTCACCAACAGTGAGGGAACCTGCATAGGACTAACTGAAGCCCTCTGAATGTGTGTGACAGTGCTGTAGCTTGGTCTGTTTGTAAGGTTTCTAGCAGTGAGATCAGGACCTGACCCTGGCACACTTAGCTGGCTTTTGGAAACCCTATGCAAAACCTATTCCATTTCCCCTTCCCAGGGAGATCCATGTGTCCCACACTTGAACCCTTCTCATTAGCCTCTCTGGGTGTATAGATTGTGGTATGATTATCCTTTACTTAAGAGATAATGTCCACTTATAAGTCAGTGCCTACTATGCCTTTCTAGGTCTAGGTTATCTCACTCAGGGTGTTCTTTTCTATTTCTATCTATATAGTTGCAAATTTCCTAATGTTATTGTTTTTAACAACTGAGTAATAGTCACAAATCGAGTCTCAACAGATTCGATAAAATTGAAATAGCCCTTGCATTCTATCAGACCACAGTGGATTAAAGCTGGATTTAACAACAGCAGAAAGCCTACACACTCATGGAAACTGAGGAACTATACTGAATGACTGCTGGATCAAGGCAGATATAGATACATTAAAAACCATGTGATCATCTCATTAGATGCTGAAAAAGCATTTAACAAAATCCAACACCCATTCATTATAAAAGTCTTGGAGAGATCAGGGATACAAGGGACATACCTAGACGTAGCAAAGGCAATTTACAGGAAGCTGATAGCCAACATCAAATTAAATGGAAAGAAACTCAAAGCAATTTCACTAAAATCAGGAACAAGGAAAGGTAGTCTACTCTCTTCTTATCTATTCCGTATAGTAATTGAAGTTGTAACTGGAGTGATACAACTGAAGGAGATCAAGGAGATACAAATTGGAACCCCCAAAATTACACCAGGGAACTCCTATAGCACGTAAAACACCTTCAGAGAAGTAGCTAGACATTAAGATTCACTAAAAAAAAAAACAAAAACAAAAAAAAAAACTGTATCCCTTCTATATACAAATGTAAAATGAGCTGAGAAAGAAATCAGGGAAACAACACCCTTTACAATAGTCACATATAAAATATCTTGGGGTAACTCTGACCAAGCAAGTGAAAGACCTGTATGACAAGAACTTCAAATCTTTGAAGAAAGAAATTGGAGAAGATATGAAAGATGGAAAGATCTCCAATGCTCATGGATTGCCAGGATTAACAGTAAAAATGGCCATCCTACCTAAAGTAATCTACAGATTCATTGCAATTCCCATCAAAATTTCAACACAATTCTTTACAGACCTTGAAAGAACAATACCCAACTTCACAAGGAGAAACAAAAACCCAGGATAGATAAAACAGTCCTGAACAATAAAAGAACATCCAGAGGTATCACTCTTCCTGATTTCAAGCTGTATTCCTTTTTTTTGTTTTGTTTTTGTTTGTGTTTTTTTTTTTCGAGACAGGGTTTCTCTGTGTAGCTTTGTGCCTTTCCTGGAACTCACTTGGTAGCCCAGGCTGGCCTTGAACTCACAGATATCCGCCTGGCTCTGCCTCCTGAGTGCTGGTGCTGGGATTAAAGGCGTGCGCCACCACCGCCCGGCTCAAGCTGTATTATAGAGCTTCATTAATAAAAAAAAAAAAAAAAAACCACATGCTATTTGCAGAAAAATAGACAGGTTGATCAATGGATTCAAGTTGAAGACCCAGACATCAGTCCACAGAGTCACTGACACCTTATTTTAAATAAAGAAGCCAGAAATACCCAATGGAAAATAAAAAGCATCTTTAACAAATGAGACTGGTCTCACTGGATGTCAGAAAGTAGAAGATTGCAAATAGATCTATATCATCAACCTGCACAAAACTCAAGTCCAAGTGGATCAAAGACCTCAATATAAAGCCAGTTACATTGAACTTGATAGAAGACAAAGTGGGCAATAGCCTTGACTACATGGGCACAGGAAATAACTTCTGAAATAGAACAGATAGCACATGCACTAGTATCAATAATCATTAAATGGGACTTCATAAAACTGAAAAGTTTCTGTAAGGCAAAGAATACCATCAATAGGACAAAATAGTAGCCTACAGAAAGGGAAAAGATTTTCAACAATTCCACAACTGACAGGGGGCTAATATCCAAAATATATAAAGAACTCAAGAAACTAGACTTTGACAAGCCAAATAATCTGATTTTAAAATGGGTCATAGACCTAAATAGAAAACTCTCAACCTAGAAGTCTCAAATGGCTGAGAAACACTTAAGGAAATGTTTAACATCCTTAGCCATCAGGCAATGGCAAAGCAAAACTACATTGAGAATTTATCATATATATGCCAAAATGGCTAAGATCAAAATCACAAATAACAGCTTATCCTGGCTAGGATGTGGAGCAAGTGAAATACTCCCCCATTGCAGGTGGTAGTGTAAGCTTGTAGAACCAGTATAGAAATCAATATAACATTTCTTCCAGAAATAGGGAATTGCTCTACTTTAAGACTCAGCAATACCACTCTTGGACATATACCCAAAGGACACTCCATCCTACAACCTGAATACTTGTTCCACCACATTCATTGCAGCTTTATTCATAGTAGCTAGAAACTGGAAAGAACCTAGGTGGCCCACAATCTAAGAATGGATAAAGAAAATGTGGTACATTTACACAATGGAGTACTACTCAAGTGAGATAAAGGTTTAATCTGTTCTGTTAGAATGTAGCAATCCAGTATATTTTTGCATTATTGATTTAAGAGAAACATTCTTCCTCCTACTGAATTACCTAGTCATCATTGTCAAATGTCAACTGTCAAGACATATATGACTGTTATTTGTGGCTTTTCTATTATATTCCATTGGATTTTTTTAAAATCAGCATTTATACTCCAGTAAACAATAAACTTCAAATTAGGGAATTTTGAGTCTTCAACTTCTGATCTGTTTCCAAAATTAATTTTCTATTCAGGAGACTTAAAATTCCACATCCATAAACAAACTTCATACTTACTATGGAAAGGATAGTGGTAGTTTCCACAAAATTTCATTGAATTTGGAAATTATCTTAAGAGTTCTGATATTTTATTCATATTGCTTTTGTATTTTACTTTTAAGTAGATTTCATTTTTCTGTATGCTGTTATAATTTTTATTGTATATTTGCAGTATCTCCTTGGAACAACTGAATCCTAAATGTCTAAATTTTTTTTGGAAAATAATCCTTTTGTGTTTGAGAATATCCTACCTACACATTTGTTTTTATCGTTGAACTGCCTATTCCTTACAACCATGGTCTCCACTATATTTCCTTCCCTATCCCTTCTACCATTTTTTTTCCATTCCAACATCAAGAGCTATGCTTTTTGCTTATTTGTTTTTATTTAATGTGTTCAGGTGTTTTGACTTCATATATGTCTATACACCCCAGGTGCACAATGTCTCAAAGGCATAGGAGATCACTTCTTAAATATAACACCAGTAGCACAGACACTGAGACAAACAATCAATCAATGGGACCTCTTGAAACTGAGAAGCTTTTGTAGAGCAAAGGATACAGTCAACAAGGCAAAGTGACAACCTACAGAATGGGAAAAGATCTTCACCAACCCCACATGTGACAGAGGACTGATATCCAGAATATATAAGGAACTCAAGAAATTAGACATCAAAAGGACCAACAGTCCAATTGAGAAATGGGCTTTAGAACTAAACAGAGAATTCTCAACAGAGGAAACTCAAATGGCTGAAAGACATTTAAGGAATTGCTCAACATCCCTAATCATCAGGGAAATGAAAATCAAAACAACTCTCTGATACCACCTTATGCCTGTCAGAATGGCTAAGATCAAAAACACTGTAGACATTTTATGCTGGAGAGGATGTGGAACTAGGGGAACTCTCCTCCACTGCTGGTGGGAATGCAAGCTTGTACAACCACTTTGGAAATCAATATGGCACTTTCTTAGAAAATTGGGAATCAATCTCCCCCAACAAAGAATTGGTTCTTTGAGAAAATCAACAAGATAGACAAGCCCTCATCCAAACTAACCAAAAGACACAGAGAGAGAATCCAAATCAACAAAATCAGAAATGAAAAGGGGGACATAACAGTAGACATTAAGGAAATCCAGAGAATTATAAGGTCATATTTCAAAAACCTCTACTCCACAAAACTGGAAAACTGAAAAGAAATGGACATTTTTTTCTGGAGAGGTACCACATACCTAAGTTAAATCAAGACCAGATAAACTATTTAAATAGTCCAATAACTCCTAAGGAAACAGAAACAGCCATTAAAAGTCTCCGAACCAAAAAAATCCCAGGACCAGATGGTTTCAGCGCAGAATTCTACCACATCTTCAAAGAAGAGTTAATACCAATACTCTCTAAATTGTTCCACATAATAGAAACAGAAGGAACATTACCAAACTCCTTCTATGAGGCTACAATTACCCTGATTCCTAAACCAAACAAGGATGCAACAAAGAAAGAGAACTACAGACCGATCTTCCTCATGAACATTGATGCAAAACTACTCAATAAAATACTGGCAAACAGACTCCAAGAAGACATCAGAACAATTATCCACCATGATCAAGTAGGCTTCATCCCAGGAATGCAAGGGTGGTTCAACATACGAAAGTCCATCAATGTAATACACCATATAAACAAACTCAAAGAAAAAAACCACATGATCATCTCACTAGATGCAGAAAAGGCATTTGACAAAATCCAACACCCTTCATGATAAAAGTCTTGGAGCGATCAGGAATACAGGGAACATACCTAAACATAATAAAGGCAATTTATAGCAAGCCAACAGCCAACATCAAATTAAATGGAGAGAAACTCAAAGCAATTCCACTAAAATCAGGAATGAGGCAAGGCTGTCCACTCTCCCCATACTTATTCAATATAGTACTTGAAGTTCTAGCCAGAGCAATAAGACAACATAAGGAGATCAAGGGGATACAAATTGGAAAGGAAGAAGTCAAGCTTTCCCTATTTGCAGATGACATGATAGTATACTTGAGTGATCCCAAAGATTCTACCCAGGAATTGATAAAGCTTATAAACACCTTCAGCAACATAGCAGGATACAAGATCAACTCAAAAAAAATCAGTAGCCCTCCTATATACAATGGACAAAGAAGCTGAGAAGGCAATTAGAGATATATCACCCTTTACAATAGCCACAAATGACATAAAATACCTTGGGGTAACACTAACCAAGCAAGTGAAGGACCTATATGACAAGAACTTTAAGTCCCTGAAAAAAGAAATTGAAGAAGATATCAGAAAATGGAAAGATCTCCCATGCTCATGGATAGGCAGGGTTAACATAGTAAAAATGGCAATCTTACCAAAAGCAATCTACAGATTCAATGCAATCCCCATCAAAACCCCAACACAATTCTTCACAGACCTGGAAAGAATAATACTCAACTTCATATGGAAAAACAAAAAACCCAGGATAGCCAAAAGAATCCTGTACAATAAAACAACCTCTAGAGGCATCACAATCCCTGACTTCAAGCTCTACTATAGAGCTACAGTAATAAAAACAGCTTGGTACTGGCAGAAAAACCGACATGTGGACCAATGGTATCGAATTGAAGACCCTGACATTAACCCACACACCTATGAACATATAATTTTTGACAAAGAACCCAAAAGTGTACAATGGAAAAAAGAAAGCATCTTCAACAAATGGTGCTGGCATAACTGGATATCAACGTGTAGAAGGCTGCAAATAGATCCATATCTGTCACGGTGCACAAAACTTAAATCCAAGTGGATCAAGGACCTCAACATAAATGCAGCTACTCTGAACCTGCTAGAAGAGAAAGTAGGAAGTAGTCTTGAACGCATTGGCATAGAAGATCACTTCCTAAATATAACACCAGTAGCACAGACACTGAGACAAACAATCAATCAATGGGACCTCTTGAAACTGAGAAGCTTTTGTAGAGCAAAGGATACGGTCAACAAGGCAAAGCGACAACCTACAGAATGAGAAAAGATCTTCACCAACCCCACATCTGACAGAGGACTGATATCCAGAATATATAAGGAACTCAAGAAATTAGACATCAAAAGGACCAACAGTCCAATTGAGAAATGGGCTTTAGAACTAAACAGAGAATTCTCAACAGAGGAAACTCAAATGGCTGAAAGACATTTAAGGAATTGCTCAACATCCCTAATCATCAGGGAAATGAAAATCAAATCAACTCTCTGATACCATCTTATGCCTGTCAGAATGGCTAAGATCAAAAACACTGAAGACATTTTATGCTGGAGAGGATGTGGAACTAGGGGAACTCTCCTCCACTGCTGGTGGGAATGCAAGCTTGTACAACCACTTTGGAAATCAATATGGCGCTTTCTTAGAAAATTGGGAATCAATCTCCCCCAAGATCCAGCTATACCACTCCTGGGCATATACCCAAGAAATGCTCAATCATACCACAAGAGCACTTGCTCAGCTATGTTCATATCAGCATTGTTTGTAATAGTCAAAACATGGAAACAACCTAGATGCCCTTCAACTGAAGAATGGATAAATAATTTGTGGCACATATACACAATGGAATACTACTCAGCAGAGAAAAACAATGACATCATGAGGTTTGCAGACAAATGGATGGATCTAGAAAAAATCATCCTGAGTGAGGTAACCCAGACTCAGAAAGACAAATATGGTATGTACTCACTCATAGGAAGATGCTAGATGTGGAACAAGGATGACTGGACTGCTACTCACATCACTAGTGAGGCTACCTGGAAAACAGGACCCCAAGAAAGACACGGAGAAATGGATGAGATCTACATGAACAGCCTGGACATGAGTGGGAACAATGAAGAGCAACGGTTGAGGGAAAGAGAGCGGGAGATCCTAGCTGGATCAAGAAAAGAGAGGGAGAACAAAGAATAGGAGACCATGGTAAATGAAGACCACATGAGAAAAGGAAGAAACAAAGAGCTAAAGAGGCCCACAGAAACCCACAAGGATACCCCCACAAACGACTGCTGGCAATGGTCGAGAGATAGCCGGGACTGACCTGCTCTGGTGATCGGATGGCCAAACACCCTAATAGCTGTGCCATAAACCCCATCAAAGGACTGAGGAATCTGAATGCGGGCATCCACGGCTGGGCCCCGGTGGAGCGCTGGGAGTCTAATTAGTGAGAAGGAGGAGGGTTTATATGAGCGAGAATTGTTGAAACCGGGGTTGGATAAAGCACGGGGACAAATAACCAAATGAATGGAAACACATGAACTATGAACCAAGGGCTGGGGGGGGCGGGGGGGGGGGCCGGGCTGGATCGGGCCCTCTGAATGGGTGAGACAATTGATTGGCTTGTTCTGTTTGGGAGGTATCTGGGCGGTGGTGCCGGGTCCTGGGCTCGTTGCATGAGTTGGCTGTTTGACGCCTGGGACTTGTGCAGGGACGCTTGGCTCATCTGGGAGGAGGGGACTGGACCTGCCTGGACTGAGTCTAACAGGTCGATCACAGTCCTCGGGGGAGACCTTGGTCTGGAGGAGGTGGGAATGGGAGGTGTGCTGGGGGGAAGGGGAGGGAGGCTGGAGGGGAGAGAACGAGGGAATCTGTGGCTGTTATGTAGAACTGAATGGTATTGTAAAATAAATAATAATAATAATAATAAAATAAAATAAATAAAAATTTAAAAAAAGATATTCTTTTTTTTTTTTTTTTTTTTTTTTTTTTGGTTTTTCAAGACAGGGTTTCTCTGTGTAGCTTTGTGCCTTTCCTGGAACTCACTTGGTAGTCCAGGCTGGCCTCGAACTCACAGAGATCCACCTGCCTCTGCCTCCCGAGTGCTGGGATTAAAGGCGTGCGCCACCACCGCCCGGCTGAAAAAAAAAAAGATATTCTTATATAAACCTATTTTGTTTTAATACTGATTCATTTATTCTGACTGAAGAATTATTACATTTTTAAAATTGCATGGTACTTTCAAATCTCTGATCACTTATAGATACATCTGTAAAAATAAAATCATTTCTAGTAAAATTTGACATTTTCTATAATTTTTAATACTATCTGTTCCAGAACATTAAATATTACAGGTTATATCAAAGATTGGTATAATATAGAAAGCATAGATGCTTGCTAACCAGTAGGTACTATGTCATTTTATAAAATATTATGAATATTTCCTTATTATTATATGTTTTTCTTAATTCTAATATCCCTCATTACATACTTTTGGCTACTCTTCATGCTGCTCACAATTTGCTCCTTAATAATAAGAATATTTCCCTCCTTTGATTCAGTGTAATAAACTCTTACTTTGCCTGCTTACACCATCAGCTTCCTCTGATTTTTTCTACGTTCTGTACTTGTACATGAATTTATTTGGGAGCTTATATGCAAGACAAATTGTTAAACGGTCTTACTAATAAAAAAAAAAAAAAAACGAGTCAGATACTGGGGTGAAAAACCAAGATATCAGAGAATAGGCCAAGCCACAGACAGCCTCACCTCACTAACATCTCAGTCTCCAAAGAGACTGATTTCCTGTATGTCCACGCTTATATGCCTCTTTGTTCTGCCATCTCATTTCCTCTCTTCACCCAGCTACATCACTTCCTGCCTGTCTACACAGACCTCTAGACCTTTATGATTAACTAGTGTTGGAATTTAAGGCATGTTCCACCACACCTGCCTCTGTTCCCAGTGTGGCCTTGAACTCACAGATATCCAAATGGATCTCTACCTCCCGAATGATAGGATAAAAGGCATGTGTTGCCATTGCCTGACCTCTATGTTTACTGTAGTGACTGGCCTTTTCCTCTGATCTTCAGATAAACTTTATTAGGGTTCACAATATATTGGGAGAAACAATATATAACCATACTTAAGTCTTGCAGATTGGTCTTAAAAATATCTTCATTCTTGTGCCCATTGATGAATATCTTCCACAACTCTCAGTAACAGTATTTATCCTGAAAAATCTATTTATCATTTATTAAATCTCTTATGTCTATCTTCATGTTAATGGCTTCTGAGTTATACTTTCTATACTTATTACTATATGCATATTAATATATATTATGTATCAAAAAAAAATCACAAAATCTTGGACTTTTGACTTATTATTCCCTCACATTTTTAGGACTTATTCCAAGGAGAAAACTATACAATTCCTATCACCAGCACTTCACTTTTTTCAATATAAACTACTGTTTCCTAGTCATAAAAACTACCTTTTTTCAAACATCACCCCAGATGTTGATAATTTGTTACATGACAGTATTTACATCTTTGTCTTCCTTTAGACTCTCTGAAATTTGTACCATTTAGTTTTTATCTAACCAAAGTCTGTACTACTGAAAAATTAGACAGAAGAAAAAGAACCCAAAATAGCAATTTTATGTCTTAAAGGAAATGTAAGTAACAATATATTAGGAATATACTGATAGGAATTCTAAGCTTTAACGCATTTTCAGGGATCTCAACATATATGTGTAATGGTAAAATAATCAAATTAATAGATGACTATTGGTATAGAAACTCAAAACATAAATAACACACTAATTAACCTGGAAAAAACATACTTATGTTATGCCATGTATGTACCCATAGTACATACATAGCTTACCTGATGTGTCCTGCATTGAGTTGGAAGTCACAATACTTGGTGTTAATATCTTTATTTTTTAAAGTTTTCTTTTCTCCTCACAGTCTACATTATAATCTTTATTGTCTGCTTGTATTGGTTTTGTATATGTGTGTGGATGTTCATATGTCTTCAGTAGCACATGTATGCACATATACACGAATTCTGGAATTCAAAGTCAGGTGGTTTTATTCTTTATGTGTCATCTATCTTGTTGTTTGTTTGTTTTTTTCTGAGACCAGATATCGTTTTGGGACCGGGGGCTCACCAGTAAGGATTAGACAAGTGACTTGTGAGCCACATAAATCCTCTCAACTTCTCAATTCCATAATTACAAGCACTCCTGTATCCAGCTATTCTATATGGATTTTGGGACTTGAACTCCTTTCCTTATATGTACATGTTTATTGAGTCAGGCATCTCCCCAGACCCTAATTTGTATATTTTGTCTTATTAGGCAGAATTTCATGATTTTGTCTTATGTTTGGAGTATGTTCATATTTTTCTGAATAACCAAATCAATGAAATTATCATCTATCATAATTACCAAGGCATTACCAATGAAGGTGTTTGGTGCATGTCAAATGTTGGGTTTGAACCCATGTCATTGTAGCTCATGCCTTTGAGTCAGATGGTAGAAGTCTAGGTATGTTAGGTATGGAACCTTGATTCCTAGATTCACTATTTTACTGATTTCTTTGCAGTCAGCAAGTATCACAGACCCACCAATACCCAAAAATACAAGGTGTTTCCCCCACTTCTTCAAGCACTGGGAGCAGAGACAAACTGGCTTTGTTACTGATTATCATTTCAAAAAGAGTTGTAAAGGGAAGGCTTGGAACAGTGAGAAAACATTTCTTTTCATTTCCCAGAACAGGTTCCCTTCCTACTCAGTATTATAAGGGCAAAGTCTCTAGGGGATAAGACTTTATGAACATTATAAAGGCTGCAGACTCCTTAAACTAAAGATCCCTTCTTTATGCTCCAACCCACTGCCTGTGGATTTTTCTTTAATAAAATAAAGATGATTTCTCTTCTGTGAAATCAAACATAACTAAATAAAATATTAACTTCCCTTTAGAAGAAATATACATTATCAAGAAATATTTTACTGATACAGGAAAGTTTCAAAAGCTATTCTCAACATTAGGCTAATATAAAATAAATTATCTAGATTTTTACATCCATAACATTTACCTTAAAATAAATATATTTTATTTTATCATAGTAACACATACATGAAATAAAAGATCAAAATTATCTTCTTCAACCCTGTAATATAGACAATTGTTTTCTCATTCCAGTATCAACCCTTCTGAAAACTCTTTGTGTATCTGTTAAGAGGTAATTTAGACTCATATAGGATATAAAAGTTTAAATTATTTTATAGTAATGTTAGTATTTGCTATGGAATAAAGCTTTTGTACACTGGTTTAAATAAAATGCTGATTGGCCAGTAGCCAGGCAGGAAGTATAAGTAGGATAAACAGACAATGATAATTCTGGGAAGAGGAAGGCTGAGTGAGGAGATGCTAGCCCGCCATCCAGGGAGCAGCATGTAATGGCACACAGGTAAAGCCACGGAACATGTGACGACATATAGATTAAGAGAAATGGGATGAGTTTAAACATAAGAGATAGTCAGTAGTTAGCCTGAGCTAATAGCCAAGCAGTTATAATTAATATAAGCCTCTGTGTGTTTTTTGGGTCTGAGTAACTGTGGACCAGGTGGGACACAGGAAAACTTCCAGCTCCAAGTATTGACTCAACTCATGTCTTCACTTACTGTCTTTCTATGTACACATGGACAGGTATTATACTTTTGGGAAAATATTAATAATAAGATAGTCTGAACAATAGAGATATAGTAAACAGAATTCACAGAGAAAACACAAAATTTTTTGATGAAAAAATAAAAATAGACATTCTTGCTTCATACTGTTTTGCCATCGGAAAGTGATCTCACATAGGAAAATTATTATACTATCCAATTATGTAACACTAAATGTTTTCCTTTCTTGATAGATGATTAAATAAAAACATTAGTTTACAAAGCTAAGGTTTAATCCACCATCCCAGTACGTGTTCTTAATATTTGTGTTTTACTGAGTTCTATCAGTTACTGTGGTGAAATGGGTATAGAATGTGGAGATTCCTGGATTCCAAGTGTGCTCACATGATATTATGGAATTCTATTAGAATATAAGAAGATATAATTCGGAATGTTGCTATAATGATAAAACTAAAACTATCTTCTCCTAAATAAGCAATAGTCAGTCATTCTGTGGGGAATGTCATGACTGTGGGGAAGTGTAAAGCCACTTCTACTTTGTAGGGCAAACAGAAAGTAATTGAGTTTTACATTTCCATGGTGCAAGTCATCCCTGGAACACTCTAACAAAATTATCTTAAACTCTTAAGTATGAGCAAGGGGTGGAACAGTTTCTCCTGCTTTTCAGTCCTCATTGTTTGCTCTCCTGTGGTGATATAGTGTGTACTCTAATAAAATTTCCCTGAAGCTCAGAGAACAGAATAAGCCACTAGATTAAACATAGAGGCCAGGCAGTGGTGGCACACACCTTAATTCCTGTGCTGGGGAGCACACATGCATTTAATCCCAGGAAGTGATGGCTCCCCCATCATTATAATCATGGTGAGCTCTCCAGCATTGCCCAGGATAGTTCACCCATCTGTCTCTGACCACCATCTGTCATATGGTGGCTGGGCATGGGAGAGATGCCCTTTCCACAGCTTGTTGCCTATACCAGGTGGGAGAGCTGGCCCTGAGGTCATAAGAGCAGAAGAGCTGTCCCTGCCCCTTATCAACTGCAGCACTCCAGAGAGTGGCTCCTGTACCTCACCTAGGCAACAGAGAAGAGCTGGCCCTACTGGTGTAGTTATGGGAGAGTGTAGCACAAATGTAAAGAAAGGTATATAAGGCATGAGGAGACAGGAACTAAAGGCTTTTCTGTGGAAGCATCCCTTTCAACTAGAGGCTTTTTTGGCTGGAGCTGGCAAGGTGAGATATGGCAGAGGCTTTTTCCTTTGTTTCTCTGATCTTTTGGCATATACCCCAATATCAGGCTCTGGATTTTTTATTAAAAGACCATTTAGAACTTCATGTTACACTGTACCATACCTTTAAGTTATTATATCTGTTGTGAATTATTCATAAATAGAAATAATAACTTTGAAATGTTTACAAAAATGTTAAAGGTATGGAATGTGTTTGTAATCTCGAAATATCAAATTATATATTCTTAGTACTCTTGCCCATGTAAAACTGTGAACAATAGAAATTTATCTTTACCAAGTTTGGTTAACTTGAATTATTGACTTTTGCTTACTGGATACAATGCATGTACATATATATGTATATTACTTTGAAACATTTTGATAATTATGTAAAAATTGAACTTCTTTTTAATTAAAAAGGATGAAAGTAAAAATTTTAATAATACAATTTAAATTTCTATAATAGTTTTTATGTTATACAAAAATCTATGGTAGTATTTTATTTGTACTGAAATGTGATTTTAATTGTCTGTTAATGAATAAAGTTGCTTGGAGGTCAGAGGTAATAGCAAGCCATAGCAGAGCTGGACATTTGTGACGTACGCCTTTAATCCCGCACTTGGTAGAAGAGCTAGGTAGATCTCTGTGTGGTCAAGGATACAGCCAGCATTGGAGACACACACCTTTAATTTCAATACCATAGAAGACCTGGAGGGCTGTATATACAGGTAGTGACGAGGCAGTCATGTGTTTGGGTTTAAAACCAATGAGAAGACAGAACAGAAAGACTGTATAAAGACAAACACACAGGAAGTAGGCCTCTTTTGGAGATTTCTCTTGGCTTAAGAGGCTAGCAGCAGGCAGTAAGGCTCTTAGCTCTGATCTCTTGGCTTTCTTCTTTCCATTGGTTCTGTGTTTCTTATTTAATAAGATGGTTGGTTACATCTACAAAAATCTTACATTTGAATGAAGCACATAACCTTTTTTATTTTCAGCTAATCTATGTAGAATAAATGTAAAACAGTATAACCAATGAGACCTCCATATTTGCACATAAGAAATACTTTTATCCTTTGTAATTCCAAATTATTTATAATTTACTTTCAATATCAAATGTAATATAAAAGTTATGTAAAATAATCATTATGTAATTCAGACAATTATGACCAAAAAAGTGATCAATACAAATGCAAAATACCCACTAAGTAGTTTTAATCTTTGATTATTTGATACAGCTCACTTAGAAATTAAGGATTTACTAAAATTTTCTACAATGAACTAAATTCATGACAAGTGATAGACTTCAGTGTCAACAGATTAAAAAAATTATAATTATGTTTTGACTCAATAAACATGGAAAGATACATTTTAGGAAGCAAGGTTTAATTTAAATTAGAGGAATTGTGTAACACTGGACAGCAGTCAAGAATAGGAGGAATTCAACAATTATTAAAATGTTCCTTTTTGAGGAAATTGTATATCAAGACACAGAGAAGCACTTCATGGAATTCAAAACAAGTTGAAATGGCTAAAGCCCAGTATGAAGGATAAATAGGATTGCCATAATTTTTCAAAGTCTTTAACTGGAAAAAGTATTATTTTTATCATTTATTACCTTGCCTTTTGCAATGTTATTTACACATATATTATTGAACATTTATGCATAGAAACATATACTTACATATATAATGTGTTATATATACATTTATGACCTAATAGTTATATTATTTGAGTGTGTTCAATTATATAATATAATGTGATTATAATATGTAATTTGTACATAAGTGTAGTATGTAATTAAGATACAGTATGACATTTAAAATATTGTGTATTTTACAATATTTTACATGGTGAAATATATTTGTATTATGTGCCAGGCAAGACATCCTATCACTTCCAATTCTTGTGATGTGATTGAAGGACAGATGAGTCATAAACCTGTCTTAGTCTATTTGTTATCTTGGAAAAGAATGAATAAATGCTATTGGTTTGGGCAGTAATAATTTATGTCTCAGAGTCTGGAATCTGAACACACAGTTCCTGGTGTGTAGATGTCTTTTATGTTCTAGTATCTTCAGTTAGCAGAGAGGTAAGTGATCACATTCACCTGTCTGTTTTTCATTAGGCTCCACCTACAATGCCACTGTGATAGAATTTCAGCATGTGTGTTTTGTGAGAACACACATTTACCAGAACATAGGGTCCTTGTATCCCACAGATGATTATATCTAATAAGTATCAAATGTAGAATCTAAAACCAAAATATCTGACTAAATTTCCATTTCTGAAAAAAAAATGGAAAGGAAAGAAAGGAAAAGGAAAAAGGGAAAAAGAAACTAAATGAAAACACACATGGTGGATGAATTGGAAATTCAGCATCATTGCTTTAGGCTAAATTTTCCAAACTCCGTAATGGCAGAATATGCGGTAATAAGTGATGTAATAACTTTCACATATATAACTGGTTACAACTTGATTTCCATGATCCTAGTTCCTTGCAGAATAATCACAATTAATTTTGCCAAAGTAAAATTCTCAGTCATTCCCAGTTTACATCAGTGATTCTGAAATTATTGAGGTCTAGGACTCACATGGTTATCATCACTCTTGCCTTATTCTACATCAAAGCCAAAGATCATAGGGAATTATAACCCTGACCTATAAGATGTTTCTAGAACTTTTATCCTAAGAGAGGAGAAATAAGCCCACTCTATTTTGTATTAGCTTGTTAGAATCTGACTTCACTTAATTTTCTAGAGGATTTTCCCAATGAACTCTACTATCCCTTTTAATGCTATGATTTCTCTGACACAAGAAATCTTAATTACTATTCCTAAAATTATCAAACAACCTCCACACTTTTGAAATATTAAGTCTTGGAAATGTCCTAATCCTATATATATATTAATATCTCTCTATTTTTTTTAATCTATGTGCCATTATAAAATATAAGAAATGACCATCTCTTTACTTAAAACTAGTACTCAGTCTGTACTTTGAAACTACTTCAAAATGGTAGACACTTTGTTTACCTTGATTTTTTTTTCCTTTTTGATAAATTCTAGGAAGATGCAGGTACTATAATGTAGATGTAACCAACTGTTTTATTAAATAAGAAACACAGAGCCGCCGGGCGTGGTGGCGCACGCCTTTAATCCCAGCACTCGAGAGGCAGAGCCAGGCGGATCTCTGTGAGTTCGAGGCCAGCCTGGGCTACCAAGTGAGTTCCAGGAAAGGCGCAAAGCTACACAGAGAAACCCTGTCTCGAAAAACCAAAAAAAAAAAAAAAAACACAGAGCCAATACAGAGATGAAAGCCAAGAGATCAGAGCAGTAGCTAAGAGCTAAAAACCTTACCCTTCACTGTTGCTGTTGCCCTACCTTTCCGAAAGAGACCTACTTCCTGTGTGTCTGTCTCTTATAATGTTTCTGTTCTGCCTTCTCATTGGTTGTAAACCCAACCACATGATTGCCTCGTCACTGCCTGTCTGTACAGACCTCCAGCTCTTCTATGGTTGGTATTGAGATTAAAGGCATGTGTCTCCATGCTGGCTGTATCCTTGAACGTACAGAGATCTGCCTAGCTCTGCCTCCCAAGAGCTGGGATTAAAGGTATGCACCACCACCAATGCCCAGCTTCTGCAAAGGCTTGCTATTAGCTCTGACCCCCAGGCAACTTTATTTATTAACATACAAATCACATTTTAGTACAAATAAAATATCACCATACTATATCCTTATTTTCTATTAACATTTTTCTTACTCTTTATTTTGTTAATTCTCACCTCTGTGGTCCATAGTATTCCAGGATTCTTGTTTCCACAGAGTTTACAGTAATGTTTAAATCTCTTCATTTATGCGCATATCTTCTATTTATGAATTAATTGTGCTCTGAATTGACCAGAATCTGTACTCTTATAACACTGAACTAAGAATTTTTAATATTTAATAATACACATTTTTTCTTCCATGCAAAGCCCTTGCAATTGAAATGTTAGTCCTTGCAGACTATGTCTCTATAAGGCGCTTTAAAACTCCATTTTTACAACCAAATGAATTTAAACAAAGTTTCATTTGAAAGGAGTCAATGAATATTTTTGATTACTCAATTTAAAGATGAGGATTAAAAGATATTACAAGCATTAAAAATGTGGATCATTAACTGTCCTCATACATCTGCTTTATCAATATTCTTATTTTGTAATTAATATATCACTAGAGTGTATAAACCAAATTATAACACTTCCTGAAAGCAAGGCAATCATCAAGTTAATTGTTACATGAATAATTATGAACAGGAGAACATATGAAGGCACATATATGTAGAAATTGCAAAAAATAACATTATACAATGAAAACTTGAAATTTCACATGCTAGTGATTGATCTCATACTCTACATCAGAATATTTTTTTTAATTTTTCCTAACAAAAATACTACTTAATTGAGGAGAAAAACAGACTTAAAAGTGAACTAGAGAAAAATTGATACTTACTGACTGTGAGTAATCCCAAGTAACATGAACATAGTAAAACCTAAGGTAGTTGTCTAAAGCAGAAGGTAAGATGAAGTGATGCTGATTCACTTGCTGAGAAATTGCTTTGTTTTGGTCTTCTTTTGCTTTTCAATATTTATTTATTAGTTAATAACTTGTAGAAAATCCAGGAAGAAATCCACAGGCATGAATAGTTCCCTATAATCATCCAGGTCTTTGGGGGACATTATACCTTCTAAGGTGAAGATTCTGTATTTCTGATATACAGATTATAACTGATAATGACCAGACAGAAGAGCAACACCATAACCAGTAGAGATTGAGGTGGTTATTGACATCGGGAATTGAGATTCTTTTAGTCTGTACTTACAAGCTGTCATATCACCATTCTACAATGTTCATCTTTCTTCTAGAAATCTTTATAATAGGCAAGAAAGAGTAGAAATATGTGGTGCTAAAAATTGCTTCCAATATAGTCATCAGATAAAACATTTAAGACTCTTCTTAGTATATCTCTGCTTTGAATTACCAAATAGTCAGAACTAAGCCCTTTGTCTGTTCTAGTTACAAATGTGATAGAAAAAGTAGAAAATGTCTGTAGAAATGTTTAGTTACTTCATATTCTGTTGTTCTGAGCTAAAAAAAGACAAAAACAAAAAAAAATGAATTCATTTAAAAAAACACATTGATCAGGGTTTTAAAGAAATAAAAAATAAAAGAGTAAAGGTACAATGGATATCAAGCCAGAATCTAATTCTGCCACAAACTTATAATTAGATTCCAACTATCCATTAGAAAAAACCTTATCTGCTGATTACAATTAATGAGTCACATCATGTTTCAGAGATGAAAACTACAACCCAATGTCATATAATTTCTTTGATATTTTAAATTAAGTACTTAATTTAAAGTGACATTGACTCAATAATATTAAGTATTTGGGCTATTCAATAAGACTTTAGAAAACTGGAAGTCTAATAACTTAGCCAAAGTAGCCACATTGGTCCTAAAACTTCTGTTGACACTGGGAAAGGGCATCATTATTGAAAGCAGATCTAATAACCTGAATACAGAGCATCCACTTCAGGAAGTCTCCTAGGCTCCAGTGCCTTGATTGCTATAGCAGTAAATCTTACAACAATGATTCACATCTTTCTTTGGCCTCTGGATCAGAAACCATCTTTTTAAGAGGAATATTTTCTAAAGTACTTAGAAAGGACCACTTAAATTAAATACTCAGAAAATCTCTGAATGGAGAGTGGCTAGTCTCTAACAGGCATGTCCAGACAGAGACTTAGTCAACTAATATGTGGAATCATAAGCTTCCAGATGTTCTTAAGGCAGTTAATTTCATAAGAAACATACAAATGGAACTAAACACCCATCTTAACAAAAGCCCAATAATATTAGGGATATCGGTGCTCTACCTTCTCTATTGGATTGATCATTGGGACAAAAACTAACCTGAGAGACCTCAAAATTAAAGCACATCCTACCTGAAATGAAACTAACAGGTATCTACAGATTGTTTCACCTAAACCCCAAAGAATACACATTTTATTCTAGAGCACATGGAAGCTTCTCTAAAATAGACCACATGTTGAGACAAGAAGAAAACTTTAACAAAAACAGAACCAAATTGAAATAATCCACTGTATCTTATTTATTATGCAATAAAAATTTAAATCTACAGAAAAAATTCCGGGAAGTATGTAAATTATAGAGAATAAAATACCAATGAATGATGACTAAGTCAAGATATGCAGATATCAAGAAAGAAATTCAAATATTCCTGGAACTAAATGAAAACAAAACCACCACACAATAATAGTTCTGGGACACAAATGCAGCTCTAAGAGGGAAGTTTCCAGCCCTAAGTGCCTACTTTAAGAAATCACAAAGAGATGGTTAAATGACGCACTTCAAGAAATCCAAGATCAAATCAAACATAAATCCCAGAGAGATCAAGAAATAAACTCAAATCAAAAAGTAGTATAGAACAAAAGAAAATATTCAAATAATCAGTTAATCTAAGAGCCGTTCTTTGAGAAGATTAGCAAAACCTTGGATGTAGTAGGGCAAAGAGACAAATAGATTAATTTATAAGATAATTACTTTTGGTATAGTTCTCTATCTCCAATGGGGGGACCACTGATGTAGCTGGGTGGAGAGGGAATGAGTTGGCAGAACAGAAAGGCATATAGGTGTGGGTAGACAGGAAGTAGCTGTCTTTAGAAGCTGTGGAGTTGGTGAGGTGAGATTGGCTGTGGCTTTTCCTATTCCTCTGATCTCTCAGGTTTTAAGCCCAATATCTGGCTCTGGATTTTTTTTTTATTAATAAGATGGTATAACACTTCGTCCTACAGGACCATACGTATTTGAACCAGGTAATTACCTTCAATAATAATACTTACTGTCCTCAATCAAGATTCTCTTGGTGTTTTTATGTTTTCTTTTTCTTTTCTTTCTTTAATTCTTTTTCTTCAGCACCCTGGCCTTGAACCTGAACTTCTAGATGTGATTTTCAGAATTTAAATGCATGTAAGAGTATGGGTAAATTCTACCTGTTTATGCTAAAGGTGGTCTTTTACAAGAAGATTCCTAAACCGGTATCTTTGAGACTCTGATACCAAGTTCGAAGAATATACCATATAAAACATTTATCCTAACTAATCAAAAGTGGATGGGAATAAATGGTGTAGATTTTCCCCAGATCTCCTCCCTGCCCAAAGCAAGGTTCTCAATATGCTTCTCTGTGAGGAGTGATGCTAGAAGACAATTTGGAGGACATTCTGAATAAATCTCCACTTTTCAAACAGCAGCTTCTTCCACAACACCAAACCTTTGTTCACTGAATACTATCGATCTATACAAAGTAACACAGGTCCTGCCTTCTTGCCTCTACTTGGGATATCTCCAAAGAGCGCTTAGGTAAGTCTTTGCAGATGCATTGCAATTCAATTTTCCATCAATGTGTGCTCCCTTTATAATCTTAGAATTAAGATTATGATAATTTAGCTTTGGATCATGGAATCTTTCAGCATGGAGTTTATTTTATCCTGAGTATGCTTCATGTATTTCCATGAGACATATTCTACTGAGATGCATACCTGCATACCTGCATACCTGCAACTCTGGAGTGTTCCCTAAGTAGTAAAAACTCTTAATTTTGTAATTCTCATTATAATAGCAGATACAAAGTTAGTCCTGGATTTTGTTTACATTTTGAAATACTTATCTTTTTTTTTTTTTTTTTTTTTTTTGGTTTTTCGAGACAGGGTTTCTCTGTGTAGCTTTGCGCCTTTCCTGGAGCTCACTTGGTAGCCCAGGCTGGCCTTGAACTCACAGAGATCCGCCTGGCTCTGCCTCCCGAGTGCTGGGATTAAAGGCGTGCGCCACCAACGCCCGGCTTGAAATACTTATCTTATATAAGAATGTGTTTGATCTCCTACATCTCTTATTAAGTGTTTTATATTTGAATTTTATTTATTTTATATCAGCACATAACTAAATTCATTCTTTAGCAAATAGTACCTGTATTTTTGAAAATTACTATGTACAAAATTAGAAAATAAAAAAATTCACAATCCTAGCTCATAGGTAAAATAAAATAATCAATGAAAAAGTTAAAGGATGTTATGATTCAGAAAACCTGCTTTAGAGGTATTTTAGTAACTTATTAAGTTTATTCTGAAAACATTTCTTATATTCATGTAATATATTCTGATTATTTTCGTCCTTCTTTTTTATCTCTTCCACCCCATTATCCTGCTCCATCTTTTTACTAGTCCCTTTACTACATATATGTCTAATTTAACTCTAGCTGGCTTTGTGACCATGAGTTTGGAAGAACTCTTTGGTGCTTGGTGACATCATTGGTGTTTATACAGTTAAAGGAAGTTGCCCTTCTATCAGAATCCATTAGTAGCCAATAGTTCAATAGAGAATGATCCCCCTTCTTAAGCCATATCAATAGTTGACAAGCCCAGTCTTTTGCAAACCATTGAGGTCACCCATCATTACTATGAGATTGTAATCACAATGGCTGTATCATGCCTAGAAAGAAGCATTTCTCACACCTTCACCCCATCTTCAGGCTGTTACATTCTTTCTGACTCTGCTTCCCTGTTATTCATTAAGTCTTAGAAAAGTCCTGTTTATGACTGAAAACTTAATTTCAAACACACTTACTTCACTTAATT
This sequence comes from Peromyscus maniculatus bairdii, assembly GCF_049852395.1. NCBI lineage: Eukaryota > Metazoa > Chordata > Mammalia > Rodentia > Cricetidae > Peromyscus > Peromyscus maniculatus. Next base: position 79,780,619 of record NC_134861.1, read on the forward strand.
TCAGAATCTTGATCTTTCATGAGTATCCACACTCATGTTTTCTTCCTTGATTAAGAGTATGAGTCACATTTGCCTGTGAGTATAAATAAATATTTAGAAGGTACTTTGTCACCATATTAGTACAGCAAAGATCAGTAATAAGTTCCTGCCTAGTAACTGTTTTACCATGCCCTTAGTTCTTGCTTCATAAGAGAGAGAGTGTGTATAATTTTAATCCAAGCATCAGGTTGTGATTAGATATGACTGAAATCTTAGTAGGCAGATGTGCAGTAACTGTAAATGTTCCTGTTAGCACAGAATGTTTTTAATTTATCATGTAATCAATGACAGCCTGTGACAGATTTGCTCCAAATAAAGGTCAAATTATACACTAGACTGTCATAATTGATCTTCACACAAATATTAAATGTCCAAAGATTTCCTGTAAAATTATATTAGAATTTCCCACTACTTTTATGCAGATTTTTTGTATGTATAGGCTAAGTATTTTGTTCTATCTTTTGTCTTACAAACCAAAAAACCTTATAAAAAGGCCAAGTAATGTCTGTAATATGTATTATCAGGGATGATTCATAATACAGATTATAATGCAATTTTTAATGAAGAATTGAAACTCTATTAATTAGTGCTGTTGACCCTAAAATTAAAAATCATTATGGCTCTTAGAATTGTGGCGATGTAATAGTATAGATGATTTGATGCAGTTCTTCCTAGTGGGAGAAATTCTGTTCATGAGGCAAATATTTTGCAATCTTTAAGGTCATATACTGCTTTAAAAATAGTTCTTCATCTTGAGATTTAATTATATCATCTTCTCCTTCCTTTTCCTCCCTCAAATCATCCCATATATCCCTTCTTGTACATTTTCAAATTCCTGGCTGATTTTTTGTTGTTGTTGTTAATTGTTGTTACATACATCCACATGCCTGCCAAAAGAAGAACTTAACAAAAAGAACAATTGAGTTGTTAATGTGATGGAGAAAGACCACGAGGCCTCTATCATGCTACTTTTGGTAACTTGGATAACAGCCTTAACTGCTAAGATAACAGTTCTAATTGAGAAACTTCTACCATGCCAGGAACTTGGTATTTCAAATGACATTCAGTTACATCTTATATGTGTACATACTTGTAGAGTTCAGAGATCAATGTTGGATATCTTCCTTAAGTACTCTGTCCACCCTAACTATGAAAAAATTTGGAATTTAGTGATTTGCCCAGGTTGTTTGGTCAATGAAATTCAAGAGAATACTGCTGTCTCCAACTCTTTGAGCACATTTTTACGTTCATGCTAGAGATCTGAACACTAGTCCCCATGCTTAGACCACAAATACTTTATCATCTAGGCCATCTCCCCAACCCCTATTGTTACTTACTTTTATGAAAAACACACTCACATATGGATTATTGTCTTCCCCTTGTTTTGGTATATTTGTTTTGTTGCATTCACTTATTTTCTATTCACACTCACTTTTTTCCCCTTTGTTTAAACAATCATTCATTTTCAAGCCCCCCTACATGAGAAGTGGCAGGTGAATATCTGCAGCAATAAAACTTATTATCTACTCTTCCTCTCAGATGGATTGCTTTGTCTGTCCAGGCCATACACAGAACTTCATCTTTATGAGCAACCAGATCATACAGAAGAACCTTGAAACTTCTTGAATTCCGCAACTTAACAAAGTTATCTAAAGAGCCTAAAATCAGCTGCTGCTCATTGGAAGGGAAACCACCTTATTAATGTGACTCCGTCTGTATGTGAGGAGAGGGACAGTGACACCGAGTGACAAATCCTAGTCTACTATGTCATCAATGGTCCTGGATGTCAAATGTTTACAAGGGGTCAAATAGGAAATAGAGTTACATGCTTTATTTCCTGTCAAATTTGACAGCAGACTGTCAGACTCAACACATCACACTCTACTTGTGTGATTCAAGGTGCAGTGTAGATTTCTTCAGCGTCTGACAACAGTACTGAGGAGGGCAAACAAGGGTGTCCTTTTTAGTCCCAACTGCTCTGCTTTCTGCTCCCTTTTGGCCAATTTGTGGATTTCACATTTCTTCCCCTTTGTTTGTAGGGACTGGAGACTATGTCTTAGTATTTTACCCCAGTAACCATTGCAACATTTTGTTTCTGAGCTATAGACAGCTATCGAATCCACATTTCCAGTGACTTCTGGAAAAGTATAGGGCTTTTACTTTGGCCCTCTCTACCTTCCAATCCCATAGTAGCATAGTCTTATCCATAAAGAGACTCAATAATAGCAAGATAAATAATCTCTTTTTTTTCTACCCAAGCCATATCTTCCACACTGTAAATCTCACACTATTCATAATTCACTTTCTTTTGAAGGACCAGATCCTAGAAGTCTTACCATGAGAATCAGACAGTTTCTCTTCCTTTGACACGTAAATTGAGCTGTTCTACTCACCACGGGACATAAATTGCTCTGGTTGTATTTTCCCACATATTATAGGTCCACAGTTTTAGATGAAATGTTTCTATTTCCTTGTGTTTGATCAAGGGCATTCATAGAAACCAGCCCTTAATGAGGTGTGGTAATTTGAAAGAAAATGCCCTCCAAAGGAAGTGGCACTATTGGTAGGTGTGACCTTGTTGGAGTAGGTGTTTGAGGGAGAGGAAAGATTGTAGGAGTCAGAGGGAATAGAGGACACCAAGACAACATGGCTCTCCCAATCAACTAAGCAGGGCTCATCTGAGCTCACAGAGACTGAAGCCACAAGCAAGGGCCTGCATGGGGCTGCACCAGATCCCATGGCTGTTAGTTTGGTGGTTTTTGTTGGACTCCTAATTGTGGGAGCAAGTGTGTCTCTGACTCTTTTGCCTGTTCTTGGGACTCTTTCCTTCCTGTTGAGCTGCTTTGTCCTTCCTAGATATGAGGGCTTTTGCCTTGTGTTACTGTATCTTGTTTTGTCCTGCTTGGTTGTTGTCTCTTGGAGATCTGCTCTTTTCTGAAGGGAAATGGAGAAGGAATGATCAGGGGGAGAGGGGAAGTTGGGGGAGCTGAAAGGAGTGGAGGGAGGAGAAACTGTGATTGGGATGAGAGAAGAATCTACTTTCAATATAAGAAGAAAATGGAGATGGAGAAGAGAAGGAGGAGGAGGAGGAGGAGGAGGAGGAGGAGGAGGAGGAGGAGGAGGAGGAGGAGGAGGAGGAGAAATCTGAAACCACGAATCTACTGCCACCACACTCCTTTGTTTTATCACTATTCATTAGTATTTACTTGCTCTCTTTTTCTTCATTCTTTAGCTTTCCAAGTGGGGTTATTTTCTGTCAGTCTTACAACCAATATAATTAGTTTTAGATTGTCTTGTGGAAGTTAGTGTGATATGTTTGTGTGAAGTGTAGAATTTCAAATTGGTGTAGAAGATATGCCTTTGATAATGAATTCTAAACAAATATTTATTTCCTATTATCTCCAGGGAATGGTATCTCATTGTTTTTAGATTTCCCTGTATTTTTATTGAAAAAACTTTCTGATAATTCAATAATGCTCTTTGAACATGATATACATTTTCCTCTGACTGCTTCAAAAATTTCCAGTTGTCTTTAATTTTAAGGAACTGTACTGTGTGTGTTTAACTGTGAGTATTCTTATTTTTAATTTACACTGGGCTTGTAGAAGTTAGATTCCAGAACTTCTACAAGTCCAGTGTAATATGCGTGTGTATTTATATGCATATATGTGTATACGTATATGTGTGGTATGTGATTAACTTTTGAAACATCATTCTCCTTTTCTTATTCTATGTATGTTTATACAAACATTAGTATTTCTTCTTATCGCATTAGATGAGTTTATCTTGGGTTATCTCATTGTATTCATGCTGTGTGTTATGGTTTTCACCTGTACCTCTGAGATTCAGTAAAGTTATACTCTTTGAGGAGATTAATAGTACTTCCTTTTTCTGTGAGTAATCATTTAGTTACACTTAGTATTTTTAATATTGCATGTTATCTTTAGCTTTTACCATTTCATATTTTATAAAGCCAAACAATTTGATAAAATATTCCATCCTTTAAAAAATGTCTTTATTGAAATGGAATTACATCACTTTCCTCCTTCCCTTTTCTCAATCCAGCCCCTACTATGTTCCTCTTCCAATGCTCAAGTGGATAGCCCATTTCATTGATTATTATTGCTACATGTGCATGTGTGTTATATTTGCCTAAATATATAAACATAACCTGCTGAGTCAATTCTTTCCTGTTTGTGTGTATATAAGATTTGAGTGAGAGTGGGCCCAATATTACTCAAGCTGAACCCTTAGGATAATGACTGAGATGACTAGAGCTGGATCTCACCTACAAACCTCTTCCTGTGGTCCAGCTTCCATAGAGCCAGAAAATACAATGCAACCTGCCACGGAAGGGAGGCATTTAAATAGTATCACTTAGCTACAACATTTATGAGCCACAACAATGAAAACAGCATGGTAAAATATACACATGCTGGTAGTAACCATCAGCTGTCTAATTGGACTTAAGAACCACTCAATATAAGGGAATTTTTGCCTGGTACTGGTACCTAGTCAGCTTTCCTAGGCAAGTGAGGTCATAGACCTTAGAGTCTATTACCATCACACTACTAGTCCAGTATAATTTTTACTACATTCTACATCTTATCCTTACACTCACAAAAAAATGTAACTGCATGCCCTCATTAAATTATCTTCTTCCTACAGCAAACAGAAACCATCACAGAAAACCATAACTGGACATAATGCAGAGATCAACAGATCATGGGGAGCATAGCTCCAACAAGACATCACCATCCCAGATCATGCATTTATGGCTCAGAAAACTTCACAGAAGAGGGGGGAAATCACTGTAAGATTCAGAATACCAGGAAGTCAGTGGAGATCCAGTGCCTCCTAGAAAAGACTGCATGATCAAGACTAGGACAATAGTAATGTCAATGGACATATTAATGTAGAAGGGGTAAATATTCCAATTTTTAAGCTATTATTTTATCTTGTTCTCTATCTTGTTATAAACAGTTCATTTCTGTTTCTATTGGCCAGTTCAAAATTTTGTTTCTGTTATAGAGATATATCTTTTTACTATTTAATAACCAATAATTTTTTGAATTCCAAATACAATACTCATTAAATACATTTGTATGTCCTGGTTAATGGCATCTTCTTTCACACAGCACAGTAACCAATGTAGTGGTATCTAGTCACTTTAAGAAATTGATGTGTTCTACAGATGCTGAAAAGCAGCTCTTTTTGAGCTTTAATTTGTTTTTGTTCATCTTTGCCTATCTTTTTTTGTTCAATAGAAAGTCTGATGATTTCTCCACACTCTTCTGCCTGGGAGGTTATATACAATGTGGCACTTACATTTTATATTTTATTTACCAATATTCAGAAAAGTATGTTATTCATTTACAATTTTTCACTCAGGTTTATATTTGTCCTTCTCTCAAAGTGAAAGTTGTTAGATCCAGCTTTAAAGGTCCAACTTCTGTGTCTAACTGTGCACCTTAAGCAAGAGGCATTTACCTTCAACCTCTGAAAGGCAACCAGGCCATCAGCCATTGTCTAGAAGGTATAGAGAGTACTTGGATTGCCCTGACCAACCATTCTAAAGATTTATCATATCTGTTAGTAGGGATCTTGTTATATTTTGCTTCTTGTGATGTTGTCCATCTTCCATGGTCCCAGAAAATACTATGCAAGCTACCAAGAGAGGAAGCAATTAATAGTCCTTCTCAGCTGTGACGCTTATAAACTACAACAATGGCTAGCATGCAAGAAATACATAAAAGCTTAATAAGTGTCACTTACATATTGATGGTAACCAATAGCAGTATAATTGAATTTAAGGCCCACTCAACAAGAGGAAAGAAATTCTTGGTACTAATAACATACAAAATTTCCTGTGCCTAGTGAGGTCATTGTTCTCAGAAAGAATCAACTATCACTACTTTAATAAACCAGCATAATTCCTTACTACATTCTAATTTTTTGTTTATACAGATGGATGTAACAATTGCCCCTCATCAGTAAAGCACATCTTTACAGTAAATGAAAAATATCACAGGCTACAACTAGGAAAAATTCAGAGATAAATCATTTTTGAGAGCCCAGCCTCAATGGGTAGATACATCTACATCACAGTTCCTACATCTCTGGATGAGGAACACTATGGAAGAGGGGATTAGAAAAGTGTAAAAGCCAGAATGTGGTGATATTTTGTGCATGCTCTGAAAAATAAAGCTTGCCTAAAGATCAGAGGACAAAGCCAGCCACTAGTTAGCCATAGAGGCCAGGCAGTGGTGGCACGCACCTTTAATCACAGCACTTAAGAGGCATAGGCAGAGGCAGACAGGTCTCTGTGAATTCAAGGGTACCCTGAGCTGTACAAGATTGCTCCAGCATAAAAGAGAAGCAGAGTAGGCAATGGTGGTAGCTCATACCTTTAGTCCCAGCACTAGGGAGCTAGAGACAGGATCTCAAGGCATTCAGTCTGAGGATTCTTGGTGACAGGACCTTGCCCTCTTTCAGGCTGAGGATTCAATGTAGAAGTCTCTCTAGTGACTGCTCCTTTACTGATCTTTTAGCATTTACCCCAGTATCTGGCTCTGTGTATTTATTATTAAGACCAATTAGAATTCATGCTACACCAGAATACAAGAAAATAAGAAAAACATCTTTCTTAGAAATGGCTGAGTAAACAAGATCTGAATAAGGACAATAGTAATATACAGGCTTATGTGAAAGGGGAAAAATCTCACAGCACCACACACCCGAGACCAGGATGTGATAAATGTATAAGCTGGTGTCAAAGAAACATATGAAACTAAAAGAACTTAAGGAGATTTCAAAGCAAATTTCATAGTTTTTGCTTTATCTCCTCAGATTTATTTGTTTCGCTGCCTCCTAATCGACTTCCTATGGTAATCTGCTTTTGTTGAACACCTGCACGACCTAAGAACTGTTTTATGACTTAATGATTTCTATATTCTTTAATTATATATATATATCTAAATATACATAACTGTATACTTTAAATTTTATATTATAAATAAAATTTAGAAATATGTATATATAGTATCTAATAATTATCATTAACCTAATTAAATATATAATTCAATCTTGGTACTTGAAATTTAAATACATAATAAACAAGTATGTAATTTTAAAACAGAATATGAAATTGCACACACACACACACATATATATATATTAAAAACTTTATGCTTATTAACATTCCATTGCTTGTGAACAATGCATCTTTGCTTTTATGCAAAGATGATGTTCAGTCAATGATATAAGAACTATTATGAAACCAGGATGTAAAATATTCAATTCATAATGATGGATAATTAGTATGTAATATCTTCTTGAGAAAAATTTTCTGGGAAACTTTAGATAAGAATAGTCGAGTTCCCCAAATAGAAAGAAATGTATGCAGTGTAAAGAAAGGAAAGAATAACTATATATTATTTGGCTAGGGTTGACATCAGATTTAGTTAAGCATTTCCCACGTGGCATTTCATTGTTACCTATGAGAAAAGAAACCCATTTGCCTCCAGTTTCTTTTTGCTATGCATACCAGGTTATGAAGTTAAGGAAAACATATTTTATATTTTGATTTACTTTACTTAATTTTGTTCCAAAGCTTTTTTTAAATATAGCTGAGCACAGCCAAAACTGGAGAAATAAAGTCATGTGACTAAGAACACAAAATGATAGAGAAATTCAGACCCCCCTGACTTTTGTTTACAGTGATGATCCCACCCATATTGTTGTCCCAGAGATTCTCCCAAACAAGAGCAAATTAATAACAAGAAGTTTCTTCCATATTAGTTACAACACAGAAGCTTTCTGGAATAGACCCTTCTCTGGTATTTTCACTTGTGCATGGAGACACGGATTGTTTTGTATTGCTCCCAGGATCCCAAGCCTTGTCATTCCTAGGGACAAGTCAAAGAAGAAAAACAGAAGGTCATCTTTGGGTCACTGCTATTCAGTTTGCTGTGCCAAGCTGAAAACCAAGGCCATTAAATATGAAAATCCACTCATTGTCCCCAGCCTGATTGTATCCTGTCTTTGAGATCAGACTCACCATAGTCATAGCAACCCTAATAGGCGGATGTGCATTGGACCACATCATTTGCAGGGTTTCTTTAACTGAGAAAAGTTTTGTTGAAAATATGTGTGATTAATGCCTTCAACTATTATCTCTAATTGAACAGACATGAAAGTGGGCCACTTTGTCGGCACAGATAAGCCTATTGCATGGCTATTAATGACATATTCAGCCCTTGCTGAATTAATCTATTATTGCCTCTTGTCTTCTGTAACCATAACATGTTGTTGGAAGGCTGTGCAAAATTTGAGTAACTGTTTGAAACACAGCTCCAATAATCCTCTAGACATGGGTGTAAAAGAAGAGAGAAAAGCTATTTAGAGCATAATTGAATGTGCTGTGCTGTGTTCATTATTATAAAGCATTGGCTCTTTTTAAAAATGTGTTCCATTGGAAAAATGTGTCACCTTAAGATCATTAGTTATTCAGACAGATTCACAAAATTCTTCCATCCATAATGTAAGTAAATAAGAGATCAATAGGGAGAATAAAATTTTACACTCGTGTGTGTGTGTGTGTGTGTGTGTGTGTGTGTGTGGAGAGGGAGAGAGAGAGAGAGAGAGAGAGAGAGAGAGAGAGAGAGCATTAGACTTTAAAATAAGTAAAAATAGTTTCTTTGAGATACACTGCAAAAAATGTAAATCATGTAGAATTTATACAGAATGAACAACACAGATACTCAAGAACTATTCCCTACCAATTGGTCTGAATACTTTCTAGAGGAAAACCTATTTCAGTAATAGAGAAGAGTGAATAATCTAGATTATAATCAAATAGGCAAAAAGGCATCTTTGTGGATACTGGAAACATAGCTGTGTTTTAGGTAGATATAAATAAGACTAGCACTAGATATACTACTTAATATAAAGAGAAACAATGAATGTGCTGTTTGGAAATTTTGATACATGAAAAATGCCACTCATGATTACTGTATTGAACAATAAAAACTGAGAGAAATTATGATTAAATTTACAAGAGAAATAAACTAATTTCTAAATAAATTCTTTTAAAAAAGTATTTTTAAGTCACAATCTCAAAGGTAACTCCCTGATCCTCTGGGACTCCTTGTGATATAAGAAGCTATGCCCATCAAGTTTCACCAATACAACTGCCAAAATACGTACTGAACAAGGATGACACCACTGGAAATAGGGAAAAGTCCATGAAGTCTCAACTCTACACAAAAAATATATAGGCAACCGAGCAAAGATGGGAAAAGTAGAGATGGTCTTCCCTAGGGAAGAACATACCAGTTGATAACAGCTGGTTGTCTAATGCCAAACAGTTAGTCCTGAAATTATATATACATGGAGCATTATACAGTCTAAACAGGTTACATTCAGAAATATGTCTGTATTAAATATACATATATCTTTACATTCACAATTAGTGAAAAAAGAGGTCATAAATTTGAAGAAGAGAGGGGAGGGGTATATGAGAGAGTTTGGAGAGAGGAAAGAAAGTGAGAAATTATTATACTTAGTTTATAATGTCAAAAATAAAATTAAAAAAGAAAATATGCTTTTTGTGTCTGTTATGTTCCTTTATATATTGGTAGCCACATGTGTATTCATTTAAAAAACAATTGCAAAAATCTGGCTATGTATTCCTGAGTGAACAAAGACTCATGTATCTGTACTCTCAAAATATAAAATATGATACAAAAATAAAAATATAAGAATTATAGTTGGAAAATTATCTTTCAGTGTAATATTTTCAACACTAGTCTCAAATTTCTAAAACAATAGCTTCGAGAAATTATTAGCACATGCTTTATATAAAAATTATATATATATATACATAATAAGAAACAATTCTTATTGTTAAACAATTACAGTATGTTTTTAATACTAATACCTCTAATATTTAATAAAAATGAACTCATAATAGTAAAAGTAAATATATTTTTAAACAATTCAAATGGCTTGTGAAAAATTTGCAATATGACACAAATATCTTTTGTGAATGGGAAAAAGATAAATGAAATAGTAATTCTATTTTCCTCCCAAAAAATATCAAAAATTTAATTAATTACATCAATATTTAAAATGACAATAAGGATAAGACCTTTTCATTCTTTAAGTACAGAAAATTGACATGAACATTGGATGGGGGTATTTGAGTACCAAATGTCTAACCTAAGATAAATATTTTCACTGGCATATATGTTCAACATCATGACATTGTTCTATACAACTGTAAGCCCATGGTTCATTTTCTAATTTTATGAAGACTAATATAAATTATACATATGTATGTTCAAAGGAATGTTCTTATTAATTATAAACTAAACTAACCTTAAAGTCCATCAAAATGAAAAATCCTTTTGCATTTTAGTTCACATTGTTATTTTAATCATTGATTAAATATTTTAATAAGTATATTCTAATTAATACAATTCAGTTCAAATTAAATATTAACTTAATCTGAGTTAAGTTCATAATTTCTGTCCTGTGAAGCAAGCCTCCAATCCAGTCAAGAGAATTATTAGTTACCTCCACAGCCTTGCCAGTATTACACAAGTAAGTACACACCTCCCAGAAGTTTGCTATTATAGCATACAGAATCCATCCTTAGATAAGACCATTGTTCTGTTTTCTCTGCATCCCTGAAGAAAGCTGTTTTTCCCTTCCCTAGTATCCACTAATTTCTAATACTTCCTCAGATAGAGGTGGGAACTCATATTGAACTGGAAACAATCATTCAGAGTGAGGAGAACCAGATTGAGAAAGAAAAACATTGCATGCTCTCTCATATATGGATGCTAGCTTGAATCTTTAGATAAATGGCCATTGAATTAGAGGACTCACAACAGTCAGAAAACTAGTAATGGAAGAAGGTATGATTTCATGGGAAGTAAGATAGAAAACAAGTGGTGTGAAATGGGGAAGAAGAACAATGATACAAGAAGTTTTAAACAGTGTGTGGGCTGGGAGGGCAAGGTATGAGGTTATAGGGGTGAATAAATAAAACCAGTTATATTTGAAGAAGCTATATTAATCCTATTACTGTATAACCTTCCAAAATAAATAAAAAGAATTTAAATGAAGTTACACAATGATATCCTAACATATCAATAAAAGGCCATTGCCTGATAATGGTTACCTCTTTTTGAATGTTTTTGTTGGGAGGTTCCATAGACTTCATCCATCTATGTGAACAGTATACAACATTGCCACTGCTCTTGGCTACCTGTCTTACCTTCAGAACTCAAAAGTAAGATCCTATATTGTTGAAGATACAACATTTGAGTCTTATAATAATGAGAAATCAACCTGAGATTCAACTGGAAACATTATCTCTACAATCTAGTTTCTTTTTTTCTTTCTTTAGGTTTTGTTTATTCCGGACACTAATCTTTTGTCAAATATGTGATCCTTCTGCACAGGTCCATCATCTGTTTTTTCTTTCGAATTTCCCATTCATTTAATATATCTTAGACTTAATATGTCTTATCTTAGGGTGCAATTTACTGAATAGTATAGAATTTAAACCTGACTTTTATTTTCAGAGTTTAAAAAATTTACTCCATTAAAATCTTTCTCCATTAATAGTGAGATGACAGATGAGAAGACAGATGTTAAACTATTATAACCCTGTGACCTGTAATTATTTCTTGCTGGTTTTGATATTATCCCTTTATTTGGCTTTCAGGAGTTTTTGAATAATGTAGTTATAAATATCTTTAAACTAATGCTACTTGTACCCGTGGCTTCCTTGTTTTTACCATCTTTTTCTTCTCTCTTTCACTTAAGCACTATCAAATGGGTTGACTATTGTTCAAGCACCTAAAAACATTAATATGTTTATCCTCTTTTGACCAAGCCATGTGTGGGTAGAAGAACACATTTGGTCATGGGCACATTCGCGACTTTTCTGCAGCTTTAGCTTTACCGGGCTCCTTGTCTCTAAGGTGCGTATTCTAGAGCTGTAAGTCAGATGCACTTGTATGGCTAGGTTAATCTCTTTTTCTGACCTTCTTGCTTCATGAAATTATGAAATCATTTTCCAGGTTCTCTATCACCTGCTCTAAATTCACCACTTACAACAAATAATGATAGGGGGGATGAAAATTTCACCTGGTAAGGTCACAATTCAACCTCCACACAGTTGTAGGCTTTGATAAATTGATATACTGGTGCTTACCTTGTGGAGACTCTATACATATTAATTTACCCACAAGTTCAAATGCATTTTTAAAACCCCTCATCCCTGAATCAGTTCTTGGGGAGGGGGACTTCCTTACTTTCTCAGGCATATACCAAAATAAACAAACAAACAAACAAATAAATAAGTGACATTTTTAGCTGAAGTTCAAAACAGAAAGTCACCATCTTTGGTTGGGTTTTCATATAAAAAGCAAATGTTCCCTTCCCAGTGTATTTAGTGTCCTTGTCTTCATGTTTTTAACTCTGTTAGGGTTTTTATATTTAAATTACCCCCAAGCATACTGGTGAAGTGTTGGCCAACGATTAAAACTGCAAGAAGTGTGTGATGTGCCTTACAAAGGAAATCCCTGCTATGGGCCCAGGCTACAGCAATATTTAATGTTAACAAACCAATGTCTCCTATTAAAAGAAATGTCTTTAAAGAGACTCATACATAAAAGAAGATTATTTATTGATCAATTTGTGAAAATACTGTAGCCCACGGAAGGGAAAACCTGAATCTTCTCCAGGGGTAGTGGTTCAGTTTTCACTAGGTCAGTGTTCTCATCAGCTGGGTAGAAGAGAACTATCACAAATAAGAAGAAAAAAAATGAAAATCTTTAGCTATTTCCCACATTCATGATTTTCTGGTTTAAAAAAAATGTGCATGATAATTTGGTTGATTACAATCTTAATCTAAATGATCCCAATGACCTCAAATTTTTGTTTCTCTAATTACAGTCTACTACTATGTTTCTTTTTTCATTATTGGCATGTTCTATTTTTAATTCATAATTAACATCCTATCAGCTTTATGTTCTCAGTATTCATTATAAAATATATATTAAAGGCGATGATTTAGAAAAGACTTTATGTGCTCAAACATCCTGAGTGTTATATATCTCTCTTGCTATCCCTCCATATCCCTATAAACTCTCTCATTTCCACCCCATACCTCCTACATTCTAATATTAGCTTTTCTGGAATACCTTGTCCTTCCCTCTATACATGGTCCTTTTCTCCATTCATGGCTTCTGAGTTACTTCTAAATATTGGAGGCTAAGAACCAAAAATAAGAAACAACTTGGGATTCTTAGGTTTAGGCCCCCTCATTCAATATAATATTTTTCAGTCCCATTCATTTATGTGAAAATTTCATGATTTCATTTTTCTTTTCATTTAAATCAGTTGATTTTTGGGGGGTTTTGTTGTTGTTCATAAATTGCATTTTGAGCTTATTCTCCCCCAATTCCAAATTCCTCCCAGACTCTCCCCCACTTCTTACCCACCAAGCTTCATGTTCTTTCTTTCTCATTAGAAAAAAGAAAGGAAAAAATAAAAAAAAACAAAACAAAAACAGTATCAACAACAAATCAATCAGACAAAACCAAAAGTAGACAAAAATATGTATCCATTTTGTGTTGACCATCTGACTTGCTATGTGACCTGACCATGGAGAGTGGTTGTTATACTGAATGACAATCAACTGGAGAAAATGAATTTTCCTTTTCCCAGCAGGTATCAGTTGCAAATATCCTCTTGGTTAGGAGTCATATCTCTGTGCCTGGACTGTCGAGTGACATTCCACTATGTATATCTCTCGTCAAAGAAGTCTCATTTTACTGTGGATGTTGGCTGCTATCAAGATCCATAGCAGGTCAAAGTACAGGAAATAAGGGACTATTTAGTGCTTAGCCATAGTGAATATGTCTATGTGCCACCTCTACACTGAAAGCTCAGGAAACATCACAGATGTGGTTTTAAAAATATTGTAAGAGACAGAGGATTGGGATACCTTCTTACTCAGAGAGGACATTTACACAACCCCTTCTAAACCTCAGGAATGCATCAGAAGAAGGATTAAAAAACATGAAATAGCCAGATGATATGGAGAAAGGCAATGGAATGTTGTCATTTTGGACAAACATAATCATTTTAGTCATGATATCATATTGTCACTCATTTCACTAGGACTTCTAAAGGCTGAGCCTGTCAGTGGTCAATCATGAATTGAGGAGGGGCTGAATTAATGGCACTTGATAAATCCTGAGGTAGGGACAGTCCTTGTTTCCAACTATATACCCACTGGGAGCCAGCCTAGTTCCAATGGATAGTTCCAAATCTATTGTTGCACAGGCAACCCTAGTATAACAAGTGTTTCAGCAAACAAAACAAAAGGTATGAAAGAGATACAGGGATATGTAGGAGAGAGGAGCAGATAAAGAAGGGTGAGACTGCAATAAGAGAAGGTAGGGTAGCTAAGAGTGATTACAATATATTATACACGTGTTCAAAATTGCTAAATACTACAATGGATTATCTTCTAAATATTATAACTGTATCATTCATCTAGATACAATTAGTATTTATATTATTTATTCATTTGTTATCTCTGTTTGTGAAGATATAGGTGTATGTGTGCACGTCACTGTGAACTTGTAAATGTTAACTGACAACTTGTGGGCTTGGATAGCTCCTTCCACTATGTGAGCCCCATAGATGGAACTCAGATTGTCAGTTTAGCAGTAAGAGTTATTATTCACTGAGCCATCTTGACAGCCCTGGAATTGATATTTTAGTACTTCAGGATAGGCTGAGATTTCATGTAGTTGTCCCATTGCCCCATTTAATTTTCTCTTACATATTGTTAAGACCATATATTATGGTCTTCATATATTGTGACCATAACGTATCAACCATTTTTTCTAATTATTATTTTTTTATTTTCTACACTTGTCTGTTTTTCATTTGAACACTGTATTTTGTGAATTACTATTGCTATTTATAGAATAAGTCTTTTCATATGTCAGTTAGCTAATGAATGTCATGAGTACAATTTTAGCATAAAAATTAGCTCTTAATAATATAAAATCTTGTAAATATTCTAAGTAGGAGTGCATCTGTTATTTTATGAGTCATTAAATTTTCCATTTTAAATCCGAGTTTTCTACTGTATCAATGTGACATGCCCTCCTATTTACTCAGTTCTTTCTTTTTTTCCACTAAGGTTATCTAACCTTCTCTAGAAAACTGCTTTCTAGGTTGACTTTTATCCTTATTTCCTCCTTGTATCCAAAACAGCACATTATTCTTAGTTTTGCACATTTATCTTCATAATCAAATCGCTAACTCATCACCTCCTTCACTTAAAAATTCAAACTATGTTTTTACCTTTTTATTTATCACACTATTTTGAAATATTCTAAAAGATACAGAATAGTCTTCACCTATTTTTGAGCTTACCATGATTTCTCATGATATGTTTCCAGTAAATATATTTATTAAAAAGTGAGAAATAGCAATAAGGGAATGGATGTGAAAATTATGGTGAACAATTCAAACTGATACATGAGAAGTTGTTATGCAAGTGGTCAAACAGTGCAGAATATCCACAGCATTTTAATTTAAAGATCATCCTCAATTTCCCTATCTTTTACACACTTTATTCATTTGTTACTCAAATGTATTGGCTCAGTCCTTAAACTGTCAATAGACTCTTACACCATACACATACATTTTTTCTTATGTTTCTGATCTAATTGCCTATTATCTACTGATGAGTAATTATAACAACCCCCCTTTTTTAGGCAGTCATTTTATACAATTGTCAATGTACTATAATTTGTTCAGGCTATTATATGAAATATGGTGAGTTATTTATAAGCAATAGAATTTATTGCTCACACCTCTGGGGGTTGTGAAATCCAAGATCAAGGTACCTGCTGATGCTATATTCTTATCCATAGTGCCTTGTAGATGTAACCAATCATCTTATTAAAATAAGAAACACAGAGCCAAGGTAAAAGAGAAAGCCGAGAGGTCAGAGCTCAGAGATAAAATCTTACCTCCTGCAGTGCTCCTAGCTTCCCCGAGAGAGAGAGGTACTTCCTGTGTCCCTGTTTAAATAATCTTTCTGTTCTGCCTTCTCATTGGTTGTAAACCCAACCACATGACTGCCTCATCACTGCCTGTAAGTACCGCCCTCCAGGTCTTAAAGGCGTATGTCTCCAATACTGGCTGTATCCCTGAACACACAGAAATCTACCTAGCTCTTCTAACCACCACGCTCTTACTATGGCTCTAATAGCTCTGACCCCAGGGCAACTTTATTTATTAACATAAAATTAAAATAACATTTCAGTACAAATAAAATATCACCACAGTGCCTTCCCTCATGTCCTCACATGATGGCAAATGGCAGAAACCTGCTCAACCATCTAATTCCTAAAGACATAATTCTTATGACTTCATCGAGCAACGAGGTCCTTGTTCCTTATTTTATGATATTAGATTCCAACATAAATTTTGGGAATATGCAAACATTCAGAGTATGACAAATTCCAGGCTTAAAAATTCTTCCAGTCACTCATCATCTAACGTCTGATAAAATCCCATGTCTTTAATCTGGTTTAAAGGACAATAGTTCATCATTTCTATACTTATTTTTGCAAATGTCTCTAAACTTGGGCACCACTCTTCAGAGTTCTCTGTACTTATCTCACAGATTGTCCAAAGGCTTATCAGACACGCTTATCAGATAAGCTTTATTAGAATTTTAATGTTGTGATGAAACACCATGACCACTGAAAGTCTTACAAAATAAAACATTTAATTGAGGTTGGCTTATAGTTCAGAGGTTTAGTCAATTATTGTCTTGGCAGAGGGCATGGCAGTCCACAACAGAGAGTTCTATTCCCCAATTTGCAGACAGCAAGTCTGGCTTTAGCATTTGTAATATCAAAGCATACCCACAGTGACACATTTCCTACATTTGACAACAAGTAATAATAGAGAGAAATGAATTGATTACTTTACTTACAAGCTTACCAAGAAATGTTAATGAAATTAAAATTAAGTTTTTCTTTCTTTATAATTGCTATCTACTTTATTCTCTGGGGAAAAACACAGTTATAATTTTATAGAACTGTAAACTGGTAAACTGAGCTCAAACTCAATATTAAATCACATGCTGTTCTGTAGTGCTTCTCTCCAAAATTAAAACATTCTAACCTTTAAGGAAACTCCTTAAAAAAGCAAACAACTGAAAAAAGCTTCAGGAAGTCCCTGAAACTGATAAGACTCACTAGATCCCTCTGTCCTAAGAGTGAACTATAAAGACTGTTGAGTATTGCTCTCAGACAAGTCAAGCAGCAAAGAATATTTTGAAGACAGACCAGCTGCATGGGAAAAATAGAAACTAGCTGAGCAGCTTGGAAGAGATTTAAACCACCTGAGATGTCTGAGTGGAAATTCTCCAACTTCTTGATCTGCCTTTTTCTGTTCAGTGTGCTTCAAGTTCTCAGCTTTTGTGAGCTATCGTGCTTTTTAGGGTGGAATTCTATGATGAAGCTCTCATTGGGTCATTTCTCTTCCTGTAAGTAACTTCTCACCCATATCCCTCTAAGTAATCCCAATAAACTCATTGATTCATTAATTTGAACGCTGGTGGTGTAGGTATTTGAGGTGGGATTTCTCTCGGGGACAAATAAATGTTTGTGTGTATGTGTATGTGTGTGTGTGTGTGTGTGTGTGTGTGTGTGTGTGTGTGTGTGTGTGTTGCATTTCTCCAGGAAGTATTTTGTCATACAACACATGGGAAATAATCAAATTCTCCACTAATAGCTGCGTCTGTTCATTTTATTGAAGAATAATACTTCTCTAGGCTGCTTTTAAGCACCACATTGAAGTAAACTCTGGTAATTTGTCATGACCATTAACTATATAGATCATGATTCATTCAATAAAATAACTATGGGATAAGCCTATGTTCTCTACTGCACTAATGAAAGATTGTGTTGCGAAATTTGAACTAAACACTTTTAATGGACATTAAGGCAATGTGCTACTTTTTATTGAATTATTACTTGTGCTTTGTCAAATGGAATTTGAAAAACTACCCACAGATTTATAGATTTCCCATTCTAATGGTTGTTATACTAGATTGATTTATTGTTTCATCTATATTTCTACAACAACTCTGCAGTGATATTTTATAAATGCTGGCTTTGACTATGTGGCTGGCTTTTTCTGAGTCAATGTGTATTAAAGTGGTATAACAAATTCCCAATATTTGGTATAAGAAGAACTGTGGGTTTCAATCCTCATGAAGAATTTTAACCTTCATCACTGCCAAAGATGGATATTATTATGACCCCAATCATTTTGTCTTTCTTTACATCAGTGTAGTTTTTCTCCCAAACTTCCCAGGATCACATTTTCTTACTCTTGCAGGCCTTCTAATGTGTGGGTAACAAAGTAGTCAAGTTCACCAAAACAGCAAAAGTTTTGACTGTCTCTTAGTTTGAATTAATGTATATAAAGAACTGATACAAGAGGGATTATTATCCTAAACCAACATTAAGCAAGACTTCAATATGTACAAGTACTTTATTTTTCTGGAAATGTTAAAGGAAGGTGAATATATTCACACAGGAAATTATTTATTTTTCACTAAATTTTCTGCTTTATTTTATTAAAATACAAAGCATGTTATTTTAAATTTATAGACAGTCATAGTGTTCTGTTAAACTGAGTTACCTTTGGATATTAGATTTTTTTTTCCCGAGGAGACAGGGTTTCTCTGTGTAGCTTTGCACCTTTCCTCGAATCTAGCCCTGTAGACCAGGCTGGCCTTGAACTCACAAAGATCCTCCTGCCTCTGCTTCCTGAGTGCTGGGATTAAAGGCGTGCACCACCACCACTGGGTGGATATTGGAATTTTTAAGAAGCATATTGATAGGGAGGAAGAGATGGGTGAGTTTTATAATTATAGTTTAATTAAGAATATATTTGCCGGGCGGTGGTGGCGCACGCCTTTAATCCCAGCACTCAGGAGGCAGAGTCAGGCAGATCTCTGTGAGTTCGAGGCCAGCCTGGACTACCAAGTGAGTTCCAAGAAAAGGCACAAAGCTACACAGAGAAACCCTGTCTCGAAAAACCAATATATATATATATATATATATATATATATATATATATATGCAGCAGAAAGATGGGTCCTGCTTTCATATCCATTCTGTTAGCCTGTGTCTTTTATAGGTGAATTAACTCCATTGATATTAAGGGATATTAGTGACCAGTGATTGTTAGTTCCTGTTGTCTTTTGGTGGTAGTGTGTGTGTACTTCTCTTCTTTGGGGTTTACTGCTGTGGGGTTATCTATTGCCTGTGTTTTCGTGGGTGTATTTGATTTCCTTAGGTTGGAATTTTCCTTCTAGTGCTTTCTGTAGGACTGGATTTGTGGATAGGTATTGTTTAAATCTGGTTTTGCCTTGGAATATCTTGTTCACTCCATCTATGATGATTGAAAGTTTTGCTGGGTATATATTGGTCTAGGCTGGCATCCATGGTCTCTTAGTGTCTGCATTACATCTGTCCAGGACCCTCTGGCTTTCAAAGTCTCCATTGAGAAATATGGGTTATTCTGATGGGTTTGCCTTTATAAGTCACTTGGCCTTTTTCCTTTGTTGCTCTTAATATTCTTTCTTTATTCTGTAGGTTTAGTTGTTTAATTATTATGTGGCAAGGGGACTTGTTTGGGGGGTCTAGTCTGGTGTTCTGTAGGCTTCTTGCATCTTCATAGGTATTTCCTTCTTTAAGTTGGGAAAGTTTTCTTCTATGATCTTGTTGAATATATTTTCTGTGCCTTTGAGTTGGTATTCTTCTCCTTCCTCTATCCCTATTATTCTTAGGTTTGCTCTTTTCGTGGTGTCCCAGAGTTCTTGGACATTTTGTGTTATGACTTTTTTGGCTTTAGTATTTTCTTTGACTGATGGATCCATTTCCTCTATTGTATCTTCTACACCAGAGATCCTCTCTTCCATCTCTTGTATTCTGTTGGTTATACTTGCATCTGTGTTTCCTGTTTGTTTACTCAGATTTTCTATTTCCAGCATTCCCTCTGTTTGTGTCTTCTTCATTGTTTGTATTTCCTTTTTCAGGTCTGAACTCTTTCCCTCACCTGTTTAATTATTCCTTTCATGGTTTTCTTTAAGGGGTTTATTGCTTTCTTCTAATGTATTTGTCTTTTCCTCTATTTCTTCCAATTTTTTGAGTGAGGTAACCCAGATTCAGAAAGACACACATGGTATGTACTCAATCATAAGTGGATACTAGATGTAAAGCAAAGGATAACCAGACTACAACTCACAACTCCAGGGAGGCTACCCAGTAAAGAGGACCCTAAGAAAGACACAGGGATTGCCCAATAACAGAGAAATAGATGATGAGATCTACATGAGCAAACTGGGAGTGGTGTGTTAATGGATGGCAACGGTCTGGGGAAAGAGAGCTTAGGGGAGAGGGAGGTCCCTGCTGGATCAGGAGCAGTGTGGAAGAATGGAGAGGGAGATACCATGCTGAATGAAGGCCCCAGGGGAATAGGAAGAAGCAGAGTGCTAAAGAGGTCTCCAGAAATCTACAAAGATACATCCACTGTAGACTACTGGCAATGGTTGAGAGAGTGCCTGAGCTGACCTGCTCTGGTGATCAGATGGCTAAACACCCTGGCTGTCATGACAGAACTCTCATCTAGTGTCTAATGGAAGCAGATGCAGAGAACCACCTGAGTCCCAGGTGGAGCTCCGAGAGCTCTGCGAGAGAGGGGAGGGATTGTGTGAGCGAGAGTTGTTGAAATCATGACTGGAAAATCACCAGGACAAATAGCCAAACTAGTGGAAGCACATGAACTGTGAACCAATGGCGGAGGAACCCCCATGGAACTGGACCAGGCCCTCTGGATAAGTGAGACAGTTGATTGTTGCTGGAGGGCTTTTCTCCAGGTTCTTCCACCACGCCCCACAGTCCCACAATCCACGTATAAAATAATCACTCAGACGCTTATATTACTTATAAACTGTATGGTCATGGCAGGCTTCTTGTTAACTGTTCTTATATCTTAAATTAACCCATTTTTATAAATCTATAACTTGCCACATCACTTGTGGCTTACCGGCGTCTTTACATGCTGCTTGTCCTGGCGGTGGCTGCAGTGTCTCCCCTCCTTCTTCCTGTTCCCCAAATTTCCTCTCTCTTTGTCCCTCCTATACTTCCTGCCTGGTCACTGGCCATCAGTGTTTTATTTATATAGAGTGATATCCACAGCACTTCCCCTTTTCTTCTTTTTTTAAAAAGGAATGTTTTAATTCAGGTATTTTGATGCAGAGGGAAGATATTATATTGGAATGGATATTCCCACCACGTAAACCAAAAAGAAATTAAAGACATATAGAAAAGATCTCTGATTTGATTCAAAAGGGTAAATTAAGACTTCACCAGTTGACAGGAATGTACCCAGCAGAAATTGTAGTACTGTTAACTAATGAGGAAATTTCATCACTCTGGAAAGATAATGAATACTGGCAGAGAGCCTGCAGTAACTTTTTGGGAGAGATTAACAACCACTATCCCAAAAGCAAGAGAATAGAATTCATAAAGAAGACTGAATGGGTTCTTCCTCACATTGTATGACAAAAGCCAATTTCTGGAGTCCTCACATTCTATACTGATGCAAGTAAATCAGGGAAAGCAGGATATAAATCAGGAGACTTAAGTGGTGCAAAGTCCATATAGCTCTGTACAAAAGGCAGAACTGTATGTCATTCTTATGGTACTGATGGACTTCACAGAACTCCTAAATATAGTCACTGACTCTCAATATGCAGAGAGAGTTGTTTTACATATTGAAACTGCTGAATTTATTCCTGATAATACAGAATTAACTTCATTATTCATACAATTGCAGGAAATCATCAGAAAAAGGGAACATCTTATATATATAACACATATCAGATCCCATACAGGTCTGCCAGGACCTCTCAGCACAAGGTAATGATGAGATTGATCAGTTACTAATAGGTAATGTGCTAGAAGCTTCAGAATGTCATAAGAAACACCATGTAAATAGCAAAGGTTTGAAGAAGGATTTCTCCATCACTTGGCAACAGGCTAAGGATATTGTGAAAAAATGTCCTACTTGTTCCATCTATAACCAAACTCCATTAC
Organism: Peromyscus maniculatus bairdii; assembly: GCF_049852395.1. NCBI lineage: Eukaryota > Metazoa > Chordata > Mammalia > Rodentia > Cricetidae > Peromyscus > Peromyscus maniculatus. The sequence goes on from NC_134861.1 coordinate 79,802,890, forward strand.
CTGCAGGGAGTAATCCAAAAGGTATACAAAGAAATGAAATTTGGCAGATGGATGTGTTTCATTTTGCAGAATTTGGAAGATTAAAGTATGTACATCATACCATTGACACCTATTCAGAATTTCAATGGGTAACCCCTATGAGTTCTGAAAAGGCTGATTCTGTGATTACACACCTATTAGAAGTTATGGCCATCATGGGAATACCTGTACAAATTAAGACAGACAGTACCCTAGCATATGTCTCCAATAAAATGAGACAATTCTTTGCTTATTACAATATAAAGCATGTTACAGGTATACCACACAATCCCACAGTCCAAGCAGTCATAGAGAGATCCAATCAAACTTTAAAGGCTATGCTAAATAAACAGCAACAGGTAACAATGACTCCTAGAAATAGACTGCATAGTGCTTTATTAACCTTGAATTTTCTCAATGCTGAAGAGAAAGGAACAACAGCTGCGGAGAGACATTGGACGACAGACAAAACTCCTGAGCTAAACCAACCAGTTTATTTCAAGGATGTGCTGACCTCAGAATGGAAACCTGGATATGTTCTACGTTGGGGAATGGGTTTTGCCTTTGTTTCTGCAGGAGAAGAAAAGCTATGTATACCAACAAAATTAATAAAAATTTGATTCGAACAGGAAAAACCCCTTGATGAAGAGAAGAAGTAAAAGATCATCCACCAATGTGACATCTCTACAAGTTGTAAGAAAAATTTAACAATCAAAGGGTGGGGTAGGGTTCTGTTTTTGTCTTTCCAGGATAACGGAAATACCCATCTTCCAAAACTCATAAGGCCTTGGATATTTGGATATTTATAGCAGAAAGGAAGAATCTATTGGTACCAATCTACACATGGTAAAATCTCACTGTCTAACATCTATCTCTCTATCAATCTAGAAAAGTTGTGGTTCCAATTCAATTATAAGTCAAGCTGGCGCCCGAAGACTTCCCTTCTGGACCAGAGGTGAGTACCCGGGTCCAACCCGGACCGCATCCCTGGCCACCAGCCACCCCGGGAGGACCTCCCCAGCTTGGCGCCGGGTTCTGGCCACCGGGCAGCTCCCCTTCTAGCCCCACCGGGAGGGATACCCATTTCCAAGCCCCCGGCAGCCCCTGCAGTCTCCGCGCCCTGCCCCCACGCCCATCTGCCCAAGACCCCACCCACTTCCTGAGACTTAAAGACCGGCCCCCAGCTCCCAGCCTGTCCCCGACTGCCATTCTGGACCAGATCTTGCCCCTGACTTCCCTTCTGGACCAAAGAGTTGGACAAGAGAACTCCCTTTTGGACAAGAGAGAGAGTCTTCCTGAATCTGTCAGATCTTTGTGAAACAAGTCCACTGATAAGACCAAGAAGGAATCACAAGGAGATGGGCAGATGTCAAAGCAGAAGTACATACAGCAAAATGAAGAGCAATACAGCATCACCAGAACCTAGCTCGCCTCCAACATCTAGACCTGAACACCAAAAATTGGAAGAAGCAGAAGAAAGTAGCCTTATGAGTAACTTCATGAAGAAGGTAGAGGCGTGTGTAGAGGAAAAGACAAGAAAATTGGAAGAACGCTGTAAACAACTAGAGGAAAGGGCAAACAAATTAGAAGAAAACAATAAAGCCCTCCAAGAAAACAATAAAGTCCTGGAAGAAAACATTAAAATCCTGGAAGAAAACAATAAAGCACTGAAAGAAAATCATGAAAAAGCAATGAAACAAACAAAGGAAACAGTCCAAGATCTGAAAAGGGAAATTGAAAAAATGAAAAAGACACAAACAGAGGGAATGCTGGAAATAGAAAACCTGAGTAAAAGATCAGGAACTTCGGATGCAAGTATAACCAACAGAATGCAAGAGATGGAAGAGAGGATTTCTGGCATTGAAGATACAGTAGAAGAAATAGTTCCATCAGTCGAAGGAAACACTAAAGCCAACAAAGTCATGAACCAAAATGTCCAAGAAATCTGGGACACCATAAAAAGACCAAACTTACGAATTATAGGGATAGAAGAAGGTGAAGAATACCAACTCAAAGGCACAGAAAATATATTCAACAAAATTATAGAAGAAAACTTTCCCAACTTAAAGAAGGAAATGCCTATGAAGATACAAGAAGCCTATAGAACACCAAACAGACTAGACCCCCCAAAAAAGTCCCCTCGACACATAATAATTAAACAACTAAATGTACAGAATAAAGAAAGAATATTAAGAGCAGCCAAGGAAAAAGGCCAAGTGACCTATAAAGGTAAACCCATCAGAATAACACCCGATTTCTCAATGGAGACTTTGAAAGCCAGAAGGACCTGGACAGATGTAATCCAGACACTAAGAGACCATGGATGTCAGCCCAGACTAATATACCCAGCAAAACTTTCAATCATCATAGACGGAAGGAACAAGACATTCGAAGACAAAACCAGATTTAAACAATACCTATCCACAAACCCAGCCCTACAGAAAGCACTAGAAGGAAAATTCCAACCGAGGGAAGTCAGATACACACTTGAAAACACAGGCAATAGATAAAGCCACAACAGTAAACCCCAAAGAAGAGAAGTACACACACACTACCACCAAAAATAACAGAGATGAAGAATCACTGGTCATTAATATCCCTTAATATCAACGGACTTAATTCACCTATAAAAAGACATAGACTTACAGAATGGATACGAAAGCAGGACCCATCCTTCTGCTGCATACAAGAAACACATCTCAAATTCAAAGATAGACACTACCTAAGAATAAAAGGCTGGGAAAAGACTTTTCAATCAAATGGTCTTAAGAAACAAGCAGGGGTAGCCATCCTGATATCCAACAAAATAGACTTCAAACTAAAATCAATCAAAAGAGATCAAGAAGGACATTACATCCTCGTCACAGGAAAGATCGACCAAGATGAAGTTTCAATTCTGAACATATATGCCCCAAACATAAGAGCACCCACATATGTAAAAGAAACATTACTAAAGCTTAAACCACATATAAAACCCCACACATTAATAGTGGGAGATCTCAACACCCCACTTTCACCACTGGACAGATCTCCCAAATCGAAACTTAACAGAGAAATAAAGGACTTAACCGATGTCATGACCCAATTGGACCTAATAGATATCTACAGAACATTCCATCCTAACAAGAAAGAATATACTTTCTTCTCAGCACCCCATGGAACTTTCTCTAAAATCGACCACATACTTGGCCACAAAGCAAATCTCAACAGATACAAAACAATCAGAATAACCTCCTGTGTTCTATCAGATCACCATGGTTTAAAGCTAGATTTCAACAACAACAAAAACTACAGAAAACCTACAACCTCATGGAAACTGAATAATGCTCAACTGAATCACCAATGGGTTAAGGAAGAAATAAAGAAAGAAATTAAAGACTTCCTAGAGATCAATGAAAATGAAGACACCACATACCCAAACTTATGGGACACTATGAAAGCAGTGCTAAGAGGGAAATTCATAGCACTAAATGCCCACATAAAGAAGTTGGAGAAATCGCACACTAGTGAATTAACAGCACATCTGAAAGCTCTAGAACAAGAAGAAGCAAAGTCTCCCAGGAAGAATAGACGCCAGGAAATTATCAAAGTGAGAGGTGAAATTAATAAATTAGAAACTAAGAGAATAATACAAAAAATTAATGAAACAAAGAGTTGGTTCTTTGAGAAAATCAACAAGATAGACAAGCCCTTATCCAAACTAACCAAAAGACAGAGAGAGAGAATCCAAATCAACAAAATCAGAAATGAAAAGGGGGACATAACAACAGACATTGAGGAAATCCAGAGAATTATAAGGTCATATTTCAAAAACCTCTACTCCACAAAACTGGAAAACCTAAAAGAAATGGACATTTTTCTGGATAGATACCACATACCTAAGTTTAATCAAGACCAGATAAACTATTTAAATAGTCCAATAACCCCTAAGGAAATAGAAACAGTCATTAAAGGTCTCCCAACCAAAAAAAGCCCAGGACCAGATGGTTTCAGCGCAGAATTCTACCAGATCTTCAAAGAAGAGTTAATACCAATACTCTCTAAATTGTTCCACATAATAGAAACAGAAGGAACATTACCAAACTCCTTCTATGAGGCTACAATTACCCTGATTCCTAAACCAAACAAGGATGCAACAAAGAAAGAGAACTACAGACCGATCTCCCTCATGAACATTGATGCAAAAATACTCAATAAAATACTGGCAAACAGACTCCAAGAACACATCAGAACAATTATCCACCATGATCAAGTAGGCTTCATCCCAGGGATGCAAGGGTGGTTCAACATACGAAAGTCCATTAATGTAATACACCATATAAACAAACTCAAAGAAAAAAACCACATGATCATCTCACTAGATGCAGAAAAGGCATTTGACAAAATCCAACACCCCTTCATGATAAAAGTCTTGGAGCGATCAGGAATACAGGGAACATACCTAAACATAATAAAGGCAATATATAGCAAACCAACAGCCAACATCAAATTAAATGGAGAGAAACTCAAAGCAATTCCACTAAAATCAGGAACGAGACAAGGCTGTCCACTCTCCCCATACTTATTCAATATAGTACTTGAAGTTCTAGCCAGAGCAATAAGACAACATAAGGAGATTAAGGGGATTCAAATTGGAAAGGAAGAAGTCAAGCTTTCCCTATTTGCAGACGACATGATAGTATACTTGAGTGACCCCAAAGATTCCACCCAGGAATTGATAAAGCTTATAAACACCTTCAGCAACATATCAGGATACAAAATCAACTCAAAAAAATCAGTAGCCCTCCTATATACAATGGACAAAGAAGCTGAGAAGGCAATTAGAGATACATCACCCTTCACAATAGCCAAAAATGACATAAAATACCTTGGGGTAACACTAACCAAGCAAGTGAAGGACCTATATGACAAGAACTTTAAGTCCCTGAAAAAAGAAATTGAAGAAGATCTCAGAAAATGGAAAGATCTTCCATGCTCATGGATAGGCAGGGTTAACATAGTAAAAATGGCAATCTTACCAAAAGCAATTTACAGATTCAATGCAATCCCCATCAAAATACCAACACAATTCTTCACAGATCTGGAAAGAACAATACTCAACTTCATATGGAAAAACAAAAAACCCAGGATAGCTAAAAGAAACCTGTACAATAAAACAACTTCTGGAGGCATCACAATCCCCGACTTCAAGCTCTACTATAGCGCTACAGTAATAAAAACAGCCTGGTATTGGCATAAAAACCGACATGTAGACCAATGGAATCGAATTGAAGACCCTGACATTAACCCACACACCTATGGACATATAATTTTTGACAAAGAAGCCAAAAGTGTACAATGGAAAAAAGAAAGCATCTTCAACAAATGGTGCTGGCATAACTGGATATCAGCGTGTAGAAGGCTGCAAATAGATCCATATCTGTCACCGTGCACAAAACTTAAGTCCAAGTGGATCAAAGACCTCCACATAAATCCAGCTACTCTGAACCTGCTAGAAGAAAAAGTAGGAAATAGTCTTGAACGCCTTGGCATAGGAGATCACTTCCTAAATATAACACCAGTAGCGCAGACACTGAGACAAACAATCAATCAATGGGACCTCTTGAAACTGAGAAGCTTTTGTAGAGCAAAGGATACGGTCAACAAGGCAAAGCGACAGCCTACAGAATGGGAAAAGATCTTCACCAACCCCACATCTGACAGAGGACTGATATCCAGAATATATAAGGAACTCAAGAAATTAGACATCAAAAGGACCAACAGTCCAATTGAGAAATGGGCTTTAGAACTAAACAGAGAATTCTCAACAGAGGAATCCCAAATGGCTGAAAGACATTTAAGGAATTGCTCAACTTCCCTAATCATCAGGGAAATGCAAATCAAGACAACTCTGAGATACCACCTTACGCCTGTCAGAGTGGCTAAGATCAAAAACACTGAAGACACTTTATGCTGGAGAGGATGTGGAACTAGGGGAACTCTCCTCCACTGCTGGTGGGAATGCAAGCTTGTACAACCACTTTGGAAATCAATATGGCGCTTTCTTAGAAAATTGGGAATCAATCTCCCCCAAGATCCAGCTATACCACTCCTGGGCATATACCCAAGAAATGCTCAATCATACCACAAGAGCACTTGCTCAGCTATGTTCATATCAGCATTGTTTGTAATAGCCAAAACCTGGAAACAACCTAGATGCCCTTCAACTGAAGAATGGATAAATAAATTGTGGCACATATACACAATGGAATACTACTCAGCAGAGAAAAACAACGACATCACACGGTTTGCAGGCAAATGGATGGATCTAGAAAAAATCATCCTGAGTGAGGTAACCCAGACTCAGAAAGACAAATATGGTATGTACTCACTCATAGGAAGATGCTAGATGTGGAACAAGGATGACTAGACTGCTACTCACATCACCAGTGAGGCTACCTGGAAAACGGGACCCCAAAAAAGACACGGAGAAATGGACAAGATCTACATGAATAGCCTGGTCATGAGTGGGAACAATGAAGGGCGACAGTCGAGGGAAAGAGTGGGAGATCCTAGCTGGATCAAGAAAAGAGAGGGAGAACAAGGAATAGGAGACCATGGTAAATGAAGACCACATGAGAAGGTGAGAAGGGGAGGAAGCAGAGAGCTAGGGAGGCCCACGGAGATCCACAAAGATACCCCCTCAAAAGACTGCTGGCAATGGTCGCGAGACGGCAGGAACTGACCTACTCTGGTGATCGAATGGCCAGACACCCAAATAGTGATGCCATAAACCCCATCCAAGGACTGAGGAATCTGAAGGCAGACATCCACGGCTGGGCCCCTGGTGGAGCACTGGGAGTCTAATTAGTGAGTATGAAGAGGATTTATATGAGCGAGAATTGTTGAAGCCAAGGTTGGATAAAGCACCGGGATAAATAACCAAATGAATGGAAGCACAGGATCTATGAACCAAAGGCTGAGGGGCCCCCAACTGGATCAGGCCACCTGAACGGGTGAGACAGTCAGTTGGCTTGATCTGTTTGGGAGGCAGCTGTGCATTGGTGCCAGGTCCTGGGCTCGTTGCATGAGTTGGCTGTTTGAATCCTGGGACTTATGCAGGGACACTTGGCTCGGTCTGGGAGGGGGGAATGGACCTGCCTGGACTGAGTCTACCAGGTCAACCCCGGTCCTCGGGGGAGACCTTGATCTGGAGGAGGTGGGAATGGGGGGTGGGCTGGGGGGAGGGGTGGGCGAGAGGGGGAGAACAGGGGATTCTGTGGCTATTATGTTGAACTGAATGGTGTTGTAAAATAATAATAATAATAATAATAATAATAAAAACAAAAAAAAAAATAAGTCAAGCTGGCTTTGGAGATGGAATTGGCTCACTCCTTCTCTAAACCCAAGCATATTGCTAAAAGAAAAGTTTGAGAGATTCTTCAGTCCTGTATCAGAAGAGCCCTCTGGTGTGAGACAGAAGGAAACCAATAAAAAGGAACCATTGTCTTCTAAATTCTAATTCTCTCCATGCTTACTCTTGATTTCTCAGAATCCTTTCTTACATGCTATGTCCTCTTTAAATCCAAACCTCCCATTTTTGATAACAAATAAGTTTTTCCAATAGCAATCTCAGAAGTCTCCAGAAGGCAGATGGGGCCCCAACAACAACTCTACCCAATCCAGAATGATGCCATGGTAATCATCATCATACTACACTTCTTGCCAGAATTTCAGACAATCTTACCCATTACTCTGAAACTTGCTGCAGAACCTACAGTTAGTCTAACTCAGATTTAACTATTTGAGCTTTCTTACAGTACCCAACAGAGATAACATTACCCCCTAAACGGCAGGAAGCAATTCTAAGAAAACGACGCCCCTTCTCCCTTAGGTTTCATACTTCTCAGGGTTATGGATGATGGTTATAGGGTTGGGGGTGGAAGAAAATATTAGACTCAGTATTCTAAAAAAGAGGGGGGAGAAGAAATGGAATGGATCGGTATAAGATATGATGGTAAATCATTGTATATACTAGTAAACAAATTTAGTAAAATAGCAACCTTAGATAATTTGCACTGTAATTTGTACTGTTATGGATTCTTATATGTTGATACAAATGTAAACTATTTTTATACTCCTGTTTAAGATAATTTATATATTGATACAAATACAGAACTATATTTGTTATAATGTACATATATATCTACTCTTATTTGAAACATTTTTATATTGATACAAATGTAAATTTTTATCTGTCATACTTTATGTATGTTCTACTTCTGTTTAGGATATTTGATATATTGATATATACTTAAGATTATTGTCATATTGCATATCGCACTATATATTCCTACCTCTGTTGTAAATATCTCATGTATTGTCACAATTTTGAAGTCATCGTTCTTCACCATATATTTGCTTATAGACTGTTTACCTTGTTTACGTGAAGCCTTAGTCCTTAGGTTATTTCAGTAGATAAGACTTATAGATTTATAGTCACCTATGCCTGTCATCTCTATTGTTACGTTAGTTAGGTTATCCAGATTTACAGATACATAGGTCAGAGGGACAGGTAATCTTCAAACACTTCATAGGCCTAGAGAATATGGCATTTAAATAACTTAGAATTCTGTTGACGTGAGACACAATTGCTCCTGGCTGCACCAATTGATCCCGAGAGAATGTTGGGCTTCTAAGACATTTCCATTTGGAAGTTTGTCTTTTTGGCACAAAATGGCCTACTGGGCAAAGAACTGCCCTTGCCTTGATGACTGACAGTACAAATAAAATGCTGTCCTTTCTGGACAAGCACGACACAAGGAAAGCGATCACTGTACTCTGCCAAGACAGGGCAAGATGGTCTTTCAGAATTCCTGCTTCTGAAAATGGTCTGTCAGATACTCTAGGCCTGTAGCCAATTTGAATGCACCAACAATGCTGAGAAACATTAGGTGACTGTCCAGGCTGCCAGCTGTCTTGGTCTACTCTTGCAAGATTCCCGAAAGTTGCTTGCATCCATCTACCATTTCTCAGGTACCATTATGTTCCTTCTCAGGTCTTTGATGGGATTGAAGACTAGCAGTTATAGTTACAACTTAGTATATATAATATCTTAGATAGAACATATTAAGTATTAGATTCAGGTTCTTTAGGATAGGACACCTTTGAATGATCTTTATAACATGCCATTTACCTATGCTTTATACTTCTCTGGATTTTAGTATGTGTTTCTTGCTTGATATTGTTTGCATTGGTTGTAGTTACATCTTATCTAGGTCATTATCCCTCATTATTCCTGGACAATATTTGATAACCATTCCTTTGTATATAGTCTTGTATTAGTTTAGAACCTTCTTATTTAGACAAAGAGGGGGAGATGTAGTGGGTAGCCATTCCAGCTTGGATCTGGAAGTTCCAACCCTCATTGAGACTCTGGCAACTGTCACGCCTACAAGGCGGGGCGAGGGGAGGCACCTGGAGACCCAAGAGCTGGATGGGCCAGCGATCTCTCTGTGCTGGACCCTGAACATCAGAGGTAGACGGAGAAGAGCTCCAGAGAACACCGCTGGAATGCGATACACCTTTCCCAGACCCTGCGACCTACCTATCACTTAATTTGTGAGTTACGCCATTAAATAAATATCCTTTTAAGTACGAGGAGTGGCCAAAATAATTTCACCAATAGTTGATTAGCTTGAACTGTTTGGGAGGTCCCCAGGCAAGGGAGCCAGGACCTGCCCTTGGTGCATGAGCTGGCTTTTTGGAACCTGGGGCCTATGCTGAGGCATTTTGTTCAGCCTTGGTGTAGGGAGGAGGGGACTGGACCTGCCTTGGCTAAGTCTGATAGGCTGGGCTGACTCCCCAAGGGAGACCTTGCCTTGGAAGAGATGGGAGGGGGGGATTTAGGGGGAGGGGTGGGGGGTGGGAGGAGGGAGATGGGTGAATCCGTGGCTGATATGTGAAATTAAGTTAATTATAAAATAAAAATACTATTTAAAAAAGAATATATTTAATGAAGATATTTGTTGTACTTCATATGAAACAGAAGCTTTGGCTTGTGATTTCATTTTCAGTCAGTAGCAATAGAATGAGTTCAACACAACTCATTTGATTATGTAAAAATATCTACATTAAGGTCCCCTGGCAACGGGACCAGTACTTACTTATTCTGGGTACACAAATTGGCTTTTTAGGGCCCATTCCCTGTGTCACAATGCCTTACTCAGCCTTGATGCAGGGGAAATGGGCTAGATCTGGCCCCAACTTGGTATGCCAGCCTGTGTTGACTACCCAAGAGAGGTCCTACCCTCTATGCTGAGGTGATGGGGGTGGGATGGGGAGAGGTGGTTGGGGAGAGTTGGAGAAGAGGAGAGAGGGGGAACAGGGGTTGGCATATAAAAGGAAAGAATATATATATATATATATATATATATATATATATATATATATATATATAATAAAACAAAATGTGAGCAATGAACACTTCTCATTTTTGGATATATCATGACTGATATTTTGAATTCCAATTATCATTACTGGAGATCATATTAGGCTTAACAATTATAAACATCTAGCTTGCATTTCAAGCTAAGAAATCTACTAGGTTTTTTCATATAAAAGTGGAATTACTTTAAAGACAATCTCAGCTAAATCAAAAATGACAGTTTATACTGTAAAGGTCTAATATATACATTTTATACTATTATGATAAACTATAAGCTCCTTCTGGATAACTTTCATAGTTCTGGAAAGTGCTATGTTGGCTGTTGAGAGATAAAAGTCACCAACGATCTTAATTAATAGTCATCTCTACAAATTACAAGACCAACCAGCCAGAAATGTTATGGCAGTAACATATTGGCTAACTTTTCTTTGCTTGGACTTAAGGCCTGTTTTACAACAGTAAATTCATTTCCAGTATTGTAAATGCTGATTAAAAAACAACCCATACATGTCAAAATAGGCCACAGGGAGAATCTATCAATGTTACGTAGCTAAATTGATATAGTGTCTAACTACCTACTAATTACCTATGTTAGTATCCATAGATAGATGTTACACTAAGCCTTAATCATAGATGTGCATCTATATAGTAAAAGATGGTAACTTTAAGCACATGTAGCTGCTCAAGGTCCTGAAAATTGTGAAAAACCAGTGAAGGTTGAATATACATCCATGAAAAGAATATACACATACATATCTCTCTCTCACACACACACACACACACACACACACACACACGCACATGTACACACGTACACACACACGTACACATATTCCCACTAAGTCTGAAAATGAAGGAATATTGTAAATGAGTGAGCAAAAAAAATAGTAATAGCTAAAAATAGAAATTAGGGCTGTGGAAAACAATTATCTGGTAAAACAGCCATTTCAAACACGACCTCATTGCAATTGCATTTGTCTACTCTCAGTCTATACAATAATGGACCTGTCAGCAGTTAACCATGGGCAGAGAAGGGAGGTCTCAAGGGACACTACCTCCATCCTACTTGTAATGATTTGAAAGAAAATGACCTGCAAACGAAGTGACACTATTAGGAGGCTTTGTTGGTGTAGTCATGGCCTTGTTGAAAGGAGTGTGTCACTGTGGGTGTGGGCTCTGAGGTCTCCTTTGCTCAAGCTACTCCCAGTGAGGATCAGTTCACTTCCTGTGTTGCCTGCTGATCAAGATGTAGAACTTTCAATTCCTTCTACAGCACCATGTCTGCCTGCAGGCCACCATGACCCACCATGATGATATTAGACTAAACTTCTGAAACTGTAAGTCACCCCAACTAAATGTTTTTTCTTTATAAGAGTTGCTGTGGTCATGGTGTCTCTTCACAGAAAACCTAAGACAATACTAAACTAGCCACTGATAGGAGTCTATGAATTGAGTAATCACTGTCACATATAAACCACTTTCGAGGACACTAGGCTACAATGGAATGTTCAACACTTGTAGTCAGAGTAGTCATTCTAGTTAAATACAGCATATCTCAAAAAAACAGCAAAAACACATTTTTTTTAATTTTTATTAAGATATTTTCTATTTTTTTTACATATCAATCACGGATTCCCCTGTCTTCCCTCCTCCCACTCCCCAGCCTTCCCCCACAACCCACCCCCATTCCTACCTCCTCCAAGGCAAGGTCTCCCCTGGGGAGTCAGCAGAGCCTGGTACATTCATTTGAGGCAGGTCCAATCCCCTCCTCCCTGCACCAAGGCTGAGCGAAGTGTCTCAGCATAGGCCCTAGGTTCCAAAAAGCCAGCTCATGCACTAAGGACAGGTCCCGGTCCCACTGCCTGGAGGCCTCCTATATAGTTCAAGCTAAGCAACTGTCTCGCTTATCCAGAGGGCCTGGTCCAGTTCCACGGGGCTCCTTAGCTATTGGTTCACAGCTCATGTGTTTCCACTAGTTTGGCTAGTTGTCTCTGTACTTTTTCCAATCATGGTCTCGATAACTCTTGCTCCTAGAATCCCTCCTCTCTCTTGTTGATTGGACTCCTGGAGCTCTGCCTGGGGCTTGGCCGTGGATCTTTGCATCTGCTTCCATCAGTCACTGGGTGAGTGCTCTGTCATGACACCATGGCCGAATAGGGTGTTCGGCCATCTGATCTCCAGAGTAAGTCAGCTCAGGCACCCTCTTGACCATTGCCAGTAGTCTATAGTGGAGTCATCTTTGTGGGTTCCTGGGGACCTCTCTTGCACTCTGCTTCTTCCTATTCCCATGGTGACTTCATTTATCATGGTATCTCTTTCCTTGTTCTCCCACTCTGTTCCTGATCCAGCTAGGAAGTCCTGCTCCCCTAAGCTCTCTTTACCCCTGATCCTTGCTGTCCATTACTTCCTCTCACCCCCATTTGCTCATGTAGATCCCATCCATTTTTCTATCGCTGGGTGATCCATGTGTCCTTCCTAAGGTCCTCCTCACTATCTAGCATCCCTGGAGCTGTGGGTTGCAGTCTGGTTATCTTTTGCTTTACATATAGTATCCACTTATGAGTGAGTATATAACATGTTTGTCTTTCTGAGTCTGGGCTACCTCACTCAGGATGATATTTTCTAGTTCCATCCATTTGCCTGCAAATCTCATGATGTCATTGTTTTTCTCTGCTGAGTAGTACTCCATTGTGTAAATTTGTACAGCCACTTTGGAAATAAATATTTCGCTTTCTCAGAAAATTGGGAATCAATCTCCCTCAAGACCCAGCTATACCACTCTTAGGCATATACCCAAGAAACGCTCAATCATATCTTAAGGACACATGTTCAACTATGTTCATAGCAGCATTATTTGTAATAGCCAGAACCTGGAAACAACCTAGATTCCCTTCAACTGATGAATTAATAAAGAAAATGTGGTACATATATGCAATGGAGTACTACTGAGAAGACAAAAACACATTTATATGTATAATGGAACTATAGGAGTAAAGATATTGCAAAGAGAATGGAATTGAGAGTAATGAGAGTACCTTATATACATGTATGAAAAAAATATCTTAAAAAAATTTAAAAACACAAACCTACATGAAAAATGTACTTGGGATGATAAAGTACTTTATCAGTGATATGTTATATACCCACTTCCTTCATTCTTCCACACGGATGAGAAAGGAACATTTGACAGAATTGGGATAAGTTTGTTCTCCTTACTATTTCTGTGTGTGGTTCTTGTTTGCACCATACAGGAAAAAAATGTGAAATAGTGGATTAATTAGTTGGATGATAACAATTATTTTAATATTATATGATTTTATATATATATATATATATATATATATATCAAGTTACATGTCTAAAATGAATAAAAATAAATTATAAATGTTGCTTAAAAAAACAAAATGGTGAAGAAAAGTTACTACAATGTCTATGGTATACATTTATAAGCCTTTACATGTGGAAACCTGGGAAAAGAGAATGAATGACTTGAAAAAGGAACCATTAAATATTTGATAGAAATTGTAAGTTTTAAAAATTCAACTTCGTTTATAATGAATGGAAACACTTATCAAATAAATGCCTCCCAATCCATTGGGCCCCATTAGTTCATAGGAGAATTGAATGAAACTTCTGAAACCCAATAATCAAAATAATATTCATGCTGTTAAAAGAATACAAAATTAAGGAAAATTTCCATTAAAATGAGTTATGTTCCATGACTTTCTGTGGATATGCCTGTCATATTGGACAGATTCTCTGCCATTTTCCTTTCAAATTTCTATTCAATTACTCTAGGGACATGTGGTACATTTTGCCTCTGGAGTGATGTTTATGTCTACCTACAATTTCAGAATCTATCTAATATCTGCCTTAACAGTTTTATGAAATACACTTTCACTTTTATAAATCTGGAATAAAAGTTACATGAAGATATATTGCAAATTTTGTTTTTATCATTGCATGTTAACTAATCTTAATTATTTACTTTGTATGTATGGTATTTTGCTTTCATGTATTTCTGTTCAGCACATGCACACCTAGTGCCTGCAGGGGCCGGAAGAAGGGCATCATATTCTCTAGAACTGGACTTGTAGATGGTTATCACACTCTTCATGGATAGTGGGAATCAAACCCCGAATCTCTGGAAGAACATCCAATGAAGCATATTGAACCACTGGGCAATCTCTCTAGGCCCCTCATTGTATTTTATGACTTTTTAAAATATTCATTAAATCTTTTAAAGAGTTATGGAAACAGTAACTAAGATTATGTTGCTATTGTTTCCTTGGTGAAATAAATTCATGGTTATAGTCAGGGAAAGCATCGAAAAGTCTCATTGAAATTTAATCCCAGTGTTAATACTGATTATATTAAGTGGAAAATATCTCATAAATTATAATTGAAACATGACTAAAATAAACTTTTAATTGAAATTTAGTCATCTTTTGGTTGACTTTGCTGTTAGGTTATATAATGAATATAAAACGTATTTAAGAAAAACATGGGTGATTTCAAAATGTTTACCTTTAAATAAAATTGTGTTCATATTACAGTTTTATTGTTTATAACTGTATGGAAAATGAAACCACAGTTGCAGTATTTCAATAATGTTTTTTTTCATAGAAGCTTTATTGTGAAATCTATACATTTCATCATATTCAATTCTGCATTTTAAAGACCTGTTGTTACAGAAAAAAAACAGAAAGTCTGTATAACATACTAGGCTTTGCTTAAAAGTCTGATTGCAATTGAATTTTATTGTTCCTCTTAGAGAAGATGCTTCCAAGGATAATAAAAGATTATACATATATATTAATACATATGTATGTATATATATATGACTGAATATGAATACCATGATTAATCCATAGGGATCTTTTCATGTCACATACAGACAGGTTCATTATGATCATTGTTAATCATTTCTAGAGAGAACAAAAATCAAGTGAAATTAATTAAAGACAATAACATGCAAGTTTATTGGAAGAGAGATGGACCCTGATTAAATTTAATTTTTTCTTCCTCTTTATGACAAAGCTTTATGAATAGAGAAGAAAGTAATTTTAGAAATGTAGTATTTTGGGGTTATTTTAGTTATCTAATGCAAAACTTAAATTGGATATATTTTAAAATAATCAGATTTACTGTTTATAAAAGGTGAGGGTCATAATTTGCTTGGACAACACAAAAATGTAACTTCTGGTAAGTCATAAAATATTTTTCTGAGCTGAAATTTTGTACTTTTTTCTGAATATCTAGGAAATTATCAGTGAACTCTCAGAACTGATGTCCATCAAACAAAGGAAATAAGGAACATGAAAAAAATAGAAAATGAAAGGTAATCAGAATAAACTCAGTATATAAAAGTAATGAGTGAAATTTCAGTGTGTAGCTAAGTAACATTATGGTGAATAGTAAAGACTTTGGGATACCTTTATAACTAGAGATAAGTTGAGGACAGATTTTCAATTTTACAAGCATCAATACAATATTGTGGTTATAAAGTTTGTAGCACAAAGCTTGTTCCTATGATATTAGAAGATGAGTAGTTTACCAGCTTGCCAGGAAAAAGAAGAATAACTAGTATTGAGAAGACTATTAGAAGTTATTTGTTGGAAGCTAACGTGGCCTTAGGAGATCTTTGTCTGAGATGATCACAGCAGAAGAGAGAGAGAGAGAGAGAGAGAGAGAGAGAGAGAGAGAGGGCTTTGCTTGGAGAAAGACAAACACACATGGTTGATTTAACAAAAGTAGAAGTCAAGAAAGGAAATCTGAAGTTCACAAGATTCTTTACTCTTCAAAATTGGTGTATAATGATGTCATAATGCAAAGATTAAAGAAAAATAGTATGGAATACATTGAGAAAATCCAGTTTAACAGACTACAAGGATGATCAGTAGTTAATAGCACTGGTTACTTTTCCCACACAGAGGACACTCTTTGTATTCCCAGCAGCCCCATGGCAGCTCACAACCATCTGTAACATCACTTCAAAAAGATCCAATGCCCTCTGTGGACTGTGCAGAAATCAAGAATTCACATAGTGCACACCCATACATGCAATTAAAATACCCAAACACATAAAATAAATAAGTAAATAAATTATATAAATTTCTTTCCTTCTATGTTAAATAAAACCTTAAAACATCCATAGAAAACCTGATTCTGCACAGAAATAAATATATGGCTTGGATCTTGAGAAGACAGACAGACTTAGTGATGAATAATAGATAATATTGATAAGCTGTTTAACTTGAAAGACAAAATAAAAAAGGAGAGTGAATCTTGTTGCATTCAAGATTTAAGAGACGTTTCTAAAAGGGGACATTATTTCTAGATATAAGAAAACGTGTATCCATTTGAGTGAAAGACATATAAGTCTATGAATTATTCATATCTGTCCTGAAACATTTTTATGGGGTATTTTAAAATATGTAATATAGAATACTAAATAGCATTTATTAAACAAGTACCCTATTTTCCCCTAACCCCATAATAGATCCCTAGGGAAATTTCTAGGAACCCACAAGGATGACCTCCAGCTAAGACTCCAAGCAATAGTAGAGAGGGTGACTGAACTGGCCATCCCCTGTAATCAGATTAATGACTTCCCTAATTGTTATCATAGAACCTTAATCCAGTAACTGATGGAAGCAGATGCAGAGATCCACAGCCAAGCATGGGTCTGAGCTCCTAGAGGCCAGTCAGAAAGGGAGGAGAGATTATAGGAGAAAGGAGGGTCAAAATCATGGTGGGGAAACCCACAGAGACAGCTGACCTCAGCTAATGGGAGCTCATGGACTCTGGACTGACAGCTAAGGAACCTGCATGGGACCAAACTAGGCTGTTTGGATGTGGGCAAATTTGTGTGGCTTGAGCAGTTGGTGGGCCCCTTGTAGTGGGACAAGGATTTATCCCTAGCGCAATGAACTGACTTTTTTGGAGCCCATTCTCTATGGAGGGATACCTTGATCAGTCTTGATGCAGGGGGGAGGGGCTTGGACCTACATCAACTTGATTGCCAAACTTTTTTTTTTTCAAATAATTGAAGTCATTAAAATTTATTATTAAAAAATTCACTTATTTACATTGTGGGGAGGGCACGTAGGCTGCATTATGTGTGTGGTGATTGGAAGACAATTTTGTGGAGTTGGTTCCTCCCTCCCACTGTCAGTTCTGAAGACCGAACTTAGATCTCAGGCTTATATAACTTTGCTTTGCTCTTGAAACCACAAATAAGAAAGGAACTTTGGGTGATGGCTATGTAAATTAACCTGGTTTAATTATCCTGTATCATATACATGAATCAAAACTCACATTATACCTCATATATGTATACAGTTACATTAATAATAAACTCAAGTATACTGTTTCTTTTCTTTTATTTATTTTATTTTACAGTACTATTCAGTTCTACATAACAGCCACAGATTCCCTTGTTCTCCCCCTTCCTGCCCCCCTCCCCTTCCCCCCAGCCCACCCCCCATTCCCACCACTTCCAGATCAAGGCCACCCCTGAGGACTGAGATTGACTCAGTCCAGGCAGGTCCGGTCCCCTCCTCCCAGATTGAGCCAAGTGTCCCTATATAAGTCCCATGTTTCAAACAGCTATCTCATGCAGTGAGCCCAGGACCTGGTACCACTGCCTAGATGCCTCCCAAGACAGCTGGGACTGACCTACTCTGGTGATGGGATGGCCAAACACTCTAATAGTTGTGCCAGAAACCCCATCCAAGGAATGATGATCTGAGGAATCTGGATGCAGACATCCACGGCTAGGCCTCAGTGGAGCGCTGGGAGTCTAATTAGCGAGAAAGAGGAGGGTTTATATGAGCGAGATTTGTTGAAACCAAGGTTGGATAAAGCACAGGGACAAATAGCCAAACGAATGGAAACACATGAACTATGAACCAAAGGCTGAGGGGCCCCCAACTGGATTAGGCCCTCTGAATAGGTGAGACAGTTGATTGCCAAACTTGATGTTTCCCTCTTGTGAGGCTTGACCCTCTCTGAAGAGTGCATGGGGCTGGGGTGGGATGGAGGAAGGTCGGGGAAGCTGGAAGAGATGGGGTGGTGGTAGCTGTAATTGGTATGCAAAATGAAACAAAAATTTAAAGAAAAAATTTGGAAGAAAAGAGTACCCTATTAAACATATTAAAATGATTTTTCAATTTGTTAATATATGCCCCGTCAAGGCAGGTGAAATTGGCAGTATTAAAGCAATTCTGCTGTAGAAAAAATAGAATTTTTCTACAGGGAAAAGAGAAACTTTATAAAACCCTGATTTATTTCATTTTATTTTTTGCTTTTATATGGATATATCATGGAATCTGGTTAATTTGGGAACCCAGTTTAATGTCTAAGAATTAATATTCTCAAAGAAAACTAAAAAATATGTATGAAACTCCTCTGTGTTACATAGCAGATTATTTCAATTTTGCGATTGTTGACAACTCAAACATTTCCAATTCTATAGGTGCTAAATATATCTATCGCATGGTTAAATACTTATCGTGATTCTATATGAATGCATGCTTGAAATGGTGTTTCTAAAATTGTTAAAAAATAACATGCTGGAGAACAGTTATTATCAGGCCTTCACAGATACTTCGGGGGAGGGGAGAGTAAGAGAATGCTATTGAATGAGTCTTCTGGGCAAAGCACTGTCAATAAATCTCTGCAGGTCTCAGTGTGCTCTATAGGCTGCTGCTGTCAGGGGATTTAGAGTGGTTAACTGTGAAGTAAAATGAGGATTAAAAATACATTTAGAATGAGTAGTGTAAATCCATGTCTAACTTTTCTTTGGGGGATTCTTGAGGAGGTCCATTAAACTGATGTAGTTCTTATCTCGAAAGGAAGATATAGTTTGTATAAATCTGATCTCAATGGGATGATAAAGCAATGGTTGCAAATATAACCACTCCATTGAGATCTACACTAGGTAAATCTCTGTGGGAGGCATGCCTTAAACTATAATATCTACCATAGAGGAAGCAAGCATACAGCAGAGTGAATTCAAGACCCATGAGGCAGTTTTTTTCTCAAAAGACAAAAGAAAGTGGTAAAGATAAGGGGAGACAGGAGAGGAGATGGGGGAAGAGAAAGAAGATGCCAGTTGGTGGGAGCTGAACCTCTCTCCCAGCACTCAAATGGATGTGCCTGCCAGAACCATTTAGTGGAGCTGCTAAACAGCTTTGTTAAGGTGTTTATCCCCTAGACACAGTTCTGAGCTGTGGGCATTCAGTAGGACAGAAAAGAATTCAATGTATGCCAAGCACACAAGACAAGGTTTCCTAGGCAGAGAGAGTGCTGTGACTCATCTACATAATCCCCTCACCCTGCTCAAGTAGGAGGAAGGAGGAGACCATGAATCCTGGGCATGTCAATCCTGACAGCTTTATTACAAAGAAGGAGCCACTCAGCTACTATGCATTCTGGCGCCGCTCTTGCCAGACTTGTTAGGCTTCCCCAATTAAGACAGTCCTTAGGTTGGGTAGCTCATTTATTTCTCTCTACAGTACACAGAAGAAAAAAGGTGAAAATGATGAAACAGATTTGACGGTACTAAATCTCAGGCTCAGTTTTGTGAGTTTCTTTTTGCCTCTTGGGACTGCAGGAGATAAAGAGCTTTTGTAGAGTAAAGTAGATTTGCTTTTTCTCTCCACAGATCATCAGCACACATCCTCCTCCATTCTCTAACTCCTTCTTTCCCCACTCAAGATTATGGTGGAGAGTTTAGATCTCTCTCTCTCTCTCTCTCTCTCTCTCTCTCTCTCTCTCTCTCTCTCTCTCTCTCTCTCTCTCTCTCTCGCGCACACACACACACACACACACACACACACAGACATCATATGCCCCTATTGAGGGGATAGGTATACAATATCTTGATGTGGCTCTCACTATGTCTCTGTCCTTTCACAGTGATATATATAATCTATATCATACCTACATGGTGTTGTGTGTGTTTGAATGAGAGGACACATGTGTGGACTCACATTTATAGGCGTGAAGTCTTTCTTAATCACATACCACATTTATTTATTAAGATAGTCATAA
Source organism: Peromyscus maniculatus bairdii (assembly GCF_049852395.1). Taxonomy (NCBI): domain Eukaryota; kingdom Metazoa; phylum Chordata; class Mammalia; order Rodentia; family Cricetidae; genus Peromyscus; species Peromyscus maniculatus. Next base: position 79,823,393 of record NC_134861.1, read on the forward strand.
CTATTTTAATGTTTTAGCTAGGTATTTAATTCTTGAGTCACAAGAATGGCTGGAGAAAGTCAGTGAAATGATGACATGAAGAGAATCTGCAATTAACCATTATGGATGGATGTGTACAACTCCCAACCTACAGAATAATTCTTTATTTTCATTTATGTTCTACAAATGTTATCTTAGAATCAGCCAGTGTTAGAATCCTTAACTTTATGAGCAAGTACTTGTAAAGTAGCCACTCAATATAACTCTCGATATTTGAGAGCCTTTGAAATCTAAACACAAAACACTACTATTTCAATGAATTTACACTTGAGTCAGAAGAAAATATGGTGGAAAATGCATGGATTCTCAAAAGACAAAACACGAATGGCTGTTAATGGAGTATGGGGAGGTTACACATCATTAGCCATAGGAGAAATATAAATTAAACCTATTTTGAAACTCATCTTACACCAATCAAAATGGCCAAAATAAAAAGCAAAAATCAGACAAATAAATAAAAAAGACAACAGATGCTGGTGAGAATATGGAAAAAAGGAATGTACACATATTCAGTGCTGATGGGAGTGAAAACTGGTGTAACCACTATGGAATTAGTTGGTAGCTTCATCAAAAATCTGGAAATGCATCTATCACAGAATCCAGTTATAACACACTCTGGAAATACACACAAAGGTACCTAAGTCTTACTAAAGAAATACTTGCTCTATCATTCATTACTACTCAATTCACAAAGCCAGTGAATAAAATAGCCTAGATGTTCATCAACAGATAAATGGAAAATGTGTCATATTTACAAAATGAATCAAGTATTAAGAAAAATGAAATTAGTGGGGCAGTGGTGGTGCTCACCTCTAATTCCAGCATGAGGCCAGTCTGGTCTACAGAACTAATTCCAGGACATTTAGGGCTATTACCGAAGCCCTGTTTCAAAACAACAACAACAACAATGAAAATGAAATTTGCAGACCCATGGATAGAACTGGAAACAATCACAACCACTAAGACACTAAAAGACATATACTCTAAGTTTTTTTCTTATATGTATCTCTTAACTCTTAAGTTTTAGATATGTGTGTTTCATTTGGAATAGCCATAGGGATTAATAAACTAGTCAAGTGCCAAATGAGGGAGGAGGGGATCTTTCAAAGAAAGGGAGATAGTACAGACTGTTATAAAGTGAACAAGAGGGAAATAAAAATAGGAATGATTAACAACGGGTAGGGATGGAAGATCATGGTAGAGGGCAGAATGGGGAAGGGAAAAACTGTGTCACAGGCTTTTTGAGGAAAACATAAGGAAACCTACTACAGTTAAGCTTCCTAATATAATATATTCATGCATGAACGAGTTTAAATAGAGTAGCCATAATATTGCGGGGTGAGGCAACGACTCAATTAGCTACAACACAACAAATAATAAAATCCCCAGAACCTGGAATGTGTCATCTCATTTTCTTAGTTAACCATTGGTGTTCCATTGACTCACAAACATCACCTGGTATTGTCATTGCTCTTGGTTACACTTCACAATTTGAGGTTAAGACCTACTGGTGAATACACTACATATTTGAGTCATAAGCATAGAGCTATCAAATGGGTGTTGTCATAGAAGCATTTGCAATTATCTATCATTTATGGTGCTGTAAATTACCATGCATGTTACTGAAGGAAATAAGAAGTTATCAGTCTTACCCGGTCATGAACCTTGAGATCTAAAATAACATCTTGCCCCTCAAGATATGTCCATTGCTGCAATAATGGCTTGAGTTTATGAGCAACCTACCACATTCGAATAGAATTGAAAGCTTGCTAGAAGTGCATTCCTGGTATTTCTAATGATGCTATAAACTTGAGGCTAGATTGACTATAGGATCTAGGAGAACGGAAAAAAAATACTAGTATTTTTCTCCTAAATGGATACAGCATTTAAAGGGTTCCCAAATAGTTGTTGATACATTAAAATTTTAATAGTATTAAGTGTCATGCAAAACTAAGATACAAAGCCTTCTATAATATTACACTGAAAGTGAAGACTATTTCAATAAGAGCAAAGGAAACATTTATTTTAGAAGATGACATTTGTAAAAATACCTGGTTATATGAGTCCATAGGAGGACATCTCACTAGAAGAAACAGAACTGGCCAAGTTCTTTGGTCTAGTTAAAAAACAAATTGGTCAACTACACATCATTGTACAAACCTGTCAATCATTTATTTTTAAGTAAAGTTTTATTAGATTACAGACAGTCTCATTTATTACATACTGCCTAAGACTTTGTCTTTCTACAAAGACACAATTGTGTGGTCAGGACAGAAATCACCAGATCCTCAAATTCAACTATATTTGATGCCCAGCTCTTTGAAGAAGCTATTTCACTCCATGTTTCCCTGGTTTGGGTCATAAAGAACATTACATAAATATCAATAGTTACCTGTAATGACTAAATCTTATAAGAAATGGGCTGGAGAGAGAGAGAGAGAGAGAGAGAGAGAGAGAGAGAGAGAGAGAGAGAGAGAGAGAGAGAGAGAGAGAGAGAGAGAGAGAAATAGAAAAGGGAATGCTAAGGGGAAGAGACCCATTAGGAGGAGGAAGCTGGATGAGATGGGAGTGACTGTCGAACATTATTTACTCTTATACATATGCATAAAATTGTGAAAATTATTTTAAAAAAAAACAAATAGTTCAAGTAGAGGGGTCAGAATGTTCCTTGCATATTTTATTTTAGTAGAAGATAGTAGAACTCTGTATCTCAATAGAGGTGAACTAATACATACTGGTTTATTCATATGCTATTGATGAAGTTTAGGTGCTTCTTCAATCCTAATTTTCAGGGCTTTATTAATAGCTGTTGAACTTTTTTTCTGCATAAATTTACATGAGAGTGTGAATTTCTTCTTTGGTCTATAAATATGTAAAATGAAAATGAAGTTTGAATATTTAAATCATGTTACTTTTCCTAGAATAAGTATCAATTCACCTTCACACACACACACACACACACACACACACACACACACACACACACACACACAGAGAGAGAGAGAGAGAGAGAGAGAGAGAGGCAGGCAGAGACAGAGACACACATGCACACATGCACACACACCTCACATTGTAGCCCTGTCTGTTCTGAGCAAGGCAGTCTCAAACTTGCAATGATCCTCCTGCCTTTGCATCCCCAGTGCTCAAGTATGTGCCATATATATATATATATATATATATATATATATATATATATATATATATATATATATATAACTTTTTCTGTCTATATATTATTAAATTTTATTTTCTAATATTTCTTGAGAATTATTGTAGCTAATTCATAATAGATATTGGTATGTCATTTCCTTTGCCTCAATTTTCTATTACAATATCACTGGCTTTATAATTTAGTTAGGAAAATTATTTTCCTTTCTATATTCAGAAAGCAAAGCATATTGGTCTTTTTCCAACCTGTAGATAGACTAGTTAACTAGTCTATTAATTACTAGTTATTTATTAATTTTGAGTGGTGATAGCTTCTATATATTTGATAGGAATTTTCACCTAAGTTTGAGCATAATTTTTCAGTAAACCACATGATGCTATAGTTTTTCTTTTTTTCCTTCTTTTCTTCATCCTTTTTCCTTCAATCCTCTCAACTGCTCTCATGTTCTTACTCACTCACTTTCTTTTTTTTTCTTCCTTCTTTCCTTGATGTCCTCCTTGTCTGTATTTGTTTCTTTTAGAATTCAAGTTAAAATTCAATATCCTTACAGCTACAGTAGTATTAAAATGAGCGATTTTATACTAGAGAATTGCTGCATTTCATTTCTGCTTTCTATTTTATGCTATTGTGATGTTGCAATACACCTTCACTATCTTAATAATGCATGAACAATCTGTGGACATTTCTGGTCATATTAATTTTTGTATTCTCTCATTCTTAACATATACTTCATGTGGTCTCCCTCTTTTTTCAGATACACGATTTGTTTCCTCATTTTCATATTTTAATTTAATGTATTGAATTGGGTTTAATGATTGTTTGACTACTGATTTTATTTCTTTTTCATCAATACCTTCAATAATTTTGTTCCTTGTTTTAATGCTTTTGAGGAACTAGGATTCAGGTAAAGGCTTCATTCTCACAATTTTCTTCTTTGGACTGGAAATGCTATGTATTATACTGATGGTTTCACATACATAACTTGTGTTACCTTTCTGGAGACATTTCCAATCTACTGTTTTCCTTTGTCCTTCCAGAACCACTTTTACCATCTCACGTCTCTTCACATGTTGTGTTTTCATTATGATTTTCATCAATGTATTTCTCTTGAGATGTCCTACTTGACTTAACAGATTATTTAGAAATCCGTTATTATTTTCCTTATCTTCGGATTTTTATCTTTGTTACCAATGCTTCCTTGCTGCCACTCTTATCTGTAAAACACTGTTGAGTTATATTATTTTAAATTTATTAATATTTTCTCCATTGATCAGGATATGTTTTATTTTAGTATATACACACTGGACCATTGAAGAAAATGAAAATTCCAGTGTTGTCAAGTGGAATTTCCTTCAAATATCAGTTAAATGGTAATATGATTCATTATAGATTATCTGTAACATTGTCACTTTTCAATCTAGTGTTTCTATCAATCTCTAACATTTTTATTCTTTAAGTGGTTGTGTCATGTTTTTCAGGTATGTTTCTGTTTGGATATTTGGTGTCGTATTAAAGATGAAATTCCCTGGATAAACAAGTCCTGTGTTGCCATTTAATTTTCCTTTCTGTCTCTGGTGTTTTTCCTGAAAAAAAAAAAAAAGGATATCTTTGTGTCATGTTATTAGTGTCACATCTGCTTTTCCTTTAAAATTTTCAAGATAATTTTTCATTCCTTGAATTACCATGTTCGTGTATGTTATTTAAGAAGTAGTTTGTGTGGTTTTGATTTTCATGAAAAAACCACAATACCTGTCAAATATTTACTTACATCACAGAAATATTTTTATCATCAATATTCCTCATGACTGTATTATACTAAGCAGTAAATAAAAACCTCAAACATGGAGGGATTCTTTTGACTTTCCTACAGATAGCTTTAGGCTTGATTTTGGACAATGCTCTTTGGTGCTGCAGTAACACAGGGTGTTTCTCTGTTGCATTTTTAGGCTTAATTTATGACCATGGACATTTGTATAGGAATAAAATTAACTTAAATTTTCCAAATATATTGCAGTGCTTTTATATTTAAAAAGCGCCTGACGTTTTCTTTACATGCTTTATATATAAAATAAACTGAATTATTTTCAAACACTTATTATAATCAGGCAGTTATTAAAATATTACCAAATTTCATCCCGTCAGCTGTGTTCTCATGACCTAATCTATCTCTACTCTATTGTGGTGATGATTGTGAACAATCTTTTGACTAGCCTTGTGGCCCTCAGTAATTAACTTTTGTTTTCTCCATAGTCCATCATTTTAATCTTCCTAAATGCCATTTGGTGGATGCCAAATACAGCTGTTGTTCCCCAGTGAATCCCAGTCTCAGTGTGGCCAAGCATGGCTTATCTCCCCCATGTGCCTAAGGAGATTGCAGCTTCCATGGTTATTATCTTTGCCCACCCTGCAAGGCAGAGTGGAGCTGGACTCTCTGGAGGAATACCCTCTGCTAGGCCATCTGTTCATATAGGACAGTTTAAAATATTATTTGCATTTCCTATATCCCACAGGAAATGCTATAAAATTCCCTCTTGGGCAAATCTGCGACATGGATATTAGCACTGAATTTTTAAAGCCAACTTTTGTTTCCATAGGAGATAATGGAACACCCATTAACTCAACTGTGAATGTATTTCAGGACATTATTCCCTTCCCAACTTGTCATCTCCATAAGCAAATGTTAATGAAAAATAAAACCAGACTACAAAATTCAGAGATCAACACAGGTCTGTTAGTATCTCTGCAATTCAACATACCAATACGGGTTGTTTTTTTTTTGGATTTTTGTTTTAATTTATGGAGATACTGTTGGCAAATCCCAAAGAACGAATGTTCACTCATCTCTAGATTATAATTGCCTTTTTAATTCTAGAATGTATTTCAAGTTTGAAATTTGAAAAAAAAATGTGTTAGTAAAATAACCAACCATTGGTTACAGAGACTATCTGTAGTTTTAGTTTTTTAAGATTTTAGTGCAGGATCAGATTAACAAATTATTCAAAATGTATTCTTTAAAAAGCACAAATTTTATACTATTCACTTGTTCATATTTTGTCCACCATGCTTAAAGAGTTCTGTAATATTGACCCATGGTTCATGAACAAATTATTTAATTATGATATTTCTTCATAAAGGACCCCAACTCCTTAATAATATAGTCTGGATATACTGTGTCAAGATAATTTAGTCACAGATAACTGTATTAACAAGGGAAGAACAGGTAATATCTGGTGACCATTTAAAATATTTCATAAGAAACAACATATTTACCTCATTTAACCTGTGTTGATTCTAACACTCTCTGTAAAGGCTTACTTTAGATGTCTTTTATAGATGAAAATATGCCTGAATTCCTAATCTTATTTAATTTTTCAAGTCCTTAAAGTTCCTAAAATTAAATATTATGCTTGTCACTGTGAATTTTATCATTTGAAATCAAATTATCAATTTGCTCTCATAATTGGTTTATTTTAGGAAAATAGACATAAAGAGAAAGAGAAAATGGTTAAAATACTTGCTTTTATTTTAAGATCAGACATTACTATTTGGCTTGGGTAAGTTTTTTTCTTACCTGTATTGCTTACAGAACATTCAACATTCAAAGAGATCAAAACGGTTTTCTAAATATTTGATTACATTTCAGATGAAGTAATTTGACTTGTAGATAATTAAATTTTACTTGAATCAGAACAAGAGAAATAAGCCCAAAGAAAAGAGAGGAGAAGGTAACAATCAAATCTTCAAGGCAAGGAATTTTATTTGTGAAAGGAGTGCTTTAAAAATTCATTTAAAATATTTTATGAGATTTATGAAGCTAAAATCATTGTGTTTTCCACAAGTACATCTCTGATTGTCGACAATTCCATGTGCCTCTGAAGAGATCATTAGCAGCAAGGTATTTTTTACATGCTTTGCATCTGATTTTTCATATTTTTAGTATCATTTGTAGGCCACTATATTTGGCCTACTGGAAGATTTGTTAATCATTATATGAATTATTATGATTGACTTACATACAAGTAGATTTTTATAAGGATGAAATCACTGATTGTGCCAGTTTTTCAATAGCGTCTCTGCTTTTAAAAATGTATGTGTATGTATGCATGTACATATGTGTATATGTACGTGTATATGCTGTATGAACATATGTATATGTATTGTGTGTGCCTGTTTTTTTTTTTTTTTTTGGTTTTTCGAGACAGGGTTTCTCTGTGTAGCTTTGCGCCTTTCCTGGGACTCACTTGGTAGCCCAGGCTGGCCTCGAACTCACAGAGATCCGCCTGCCTCTGCCTCCCGAGTGCTGGGATTAAAGGCGTGCGCCACCACCGCCCGGCGTGTGTGCCTGTTTTATGTATTATCTATTATTCGTTGTCACCTTGGCACACATGAAAGAATGTCAATAAAGGCATCATCATGGAGGAAAGGCTAGCTCAGTATGGGTGATTCCACGGTGGGAGGATTGTATCAGCAAGGTAGTTCAGCAAAGGCAGGAGGTAAGCCAAACCAGTAAACAGCAATCTTCTTTTCTCATCACCTTCAGTCTCTCCATCAGTTTCTTTTGTCCTTTTCTTTTAAAAATAGCCACAATATGCTAGTGAACCTCTATTATGTTTGTTTAAAAACACAGAATTCTGTGCTTAGTAGGGCAATATTTTCTTCTTTGAAGAACAATGTTTTCTCATACCATTTCTAGAGTAAAAATCTGGTGCCAACTTACTCTCACTTCTTTGAAAGTCAGTATTATTCTCTGCTAGTTTTTTTTCTAAAAATTTTTATCATTTTTTATTATTAAGAAATTTTCTATTCATTTTACATGCCAACCAAAAATTCCCCTCTTCTCCCTCCTCCTGCCTCCAGCCTTTCTCCCCAACCCACTCCACATTCCCATCTCCCCCAAGGCAAGGCCTCCCATGGGGAGTCAGCAGAGCCTGGTATATTCAGTTAAGACAGGGCCAAGGCCCTCCCCCTGCACCACGGCTGTGTAAGGTCTACCTTAGATACTGGGCTCCAAAAAGCCAACTCATGCAGCAGGGGTGGATCCTGATCCCACTGCTGGAGGGCCCCTTAAGCAGATCAAGCTACACAATTGTCTTGTCTATGCAGAGGCCTAGTCCAGTCCCATAGAGACTCCACAGCTATTGGTCCATACTATATGAGTTCCCAATAAGATAAAATGACAGCCTACAGAATGAGAAAAGATCTTCACCAACCCCACATCTGACAGAGGGTTGATCTCCTAAATATTTAAAGAATTCAAGAAACTAGACATCAAAGTACTGAACAATCCAATTAAAAAATGGGAAGTAGTATGTAAAATGAATACAGATATGTATTATGTATTTGAAATGAATTTTTCTCAAATTTCTTATCCTTTTAAATCCGTAGCTTCAAGCTTTCATTAATGTCAAGGCAACTATTTTGTTGCTCAATTTTCATATCTAAACCCATTTACTGACATTATATTTGCTTCCATTCTCCATGCAAAAGTCCTCCTATGAGACATTTAATAATTTTATCTTTTCTTCTTATTTTGGTGGGATTATTCTAAGATATTCTCTTATGTCAGATTCTTTTCAATTGGATGTGTCAATGGTTCTAATATATCAAATTCTATCAGTAATTATTGTGGGATACTCTGTTTCTTTTGTTGAGTAATTCTTATTATTTCTCCTTTAGATGTTTTGTTGTATCCATTTTCTGGATATATGTTCCTACTATCTTAGTGTTTTGTTTCACCAGATAAAAATACTTCTGTGGTGTCTTTTAAAACAGTTTTCATTATTTTAATTAACTCCTACCTGTTGTCTGGTTTCTTTTTATTTTCCTTTCTGAAGTATGAGTGCTGTGTGCATATGATATGTGTGTGTGTGTGTGTGTGTGTGTGTGTGTGTGTGTGTGTGTGTGTGTTTGCAGATGTTGGAGCACATGCAAATGGGTGCCTGTGTACCTTTTTGTGCATTAATGTTGAGTGATGATTCACACATGAAGAGTAGTCCTCCATATGAATGTGCAAACAAGTCCACAAGCACCAACATTATATTCACTGAGAACAGGGTCTCTCACTCAATCCAATTAATTTCCACATAATATTTATTCCACTTCTAAATTTGTCTCTTCTCCCTCATCCCATCTATCTCCCTCCTTTCAGCAATTATTTCTCTCTTCTTTCCTTTTATTACTCATTTTATAAAATATTGAGAGAAACCATTTGATCATTTTCCTTAGCTTAGTTTTGAATATTTTCCCATTTGTATTTACTCAGGGTATTTAGTTTTAAATGTACAACAACACAGTAAAAAAGTTAACAATGAAACTTTTATTTGGAATGTACAAGAGGTATCAATTTTTCAAATGAATACTTTATGGCATTATGGTACATAAGGAATTTAAATATTTTAATTTTATTTTTTAAAGGATAAAATGAAAAACAAAAGAATATAAGTATAATAATACAGCATATTTCTCACATCTGTTTAACAATTAAAATATAAACTTCAATATAATCAAAATATATTATAGGAACAAATAATGAAAGATAAATAAATAATTAAAATGTGAATGTCAGAATGTAATTCAAAGTGTGCACTGTAGAATGGGCTTATCATAAATATAAGGAAGTCATGTTTCTATATGACATTCAGATGTGACTAGGCACACATAATTTTCTTGTCTACTTTGGCTCTCTTATTCTACCCATAGGAAGACAAAAGGATGAAGTAGACTAAGACGTGAAGAAGTAATTATACTTAAAACCACTTAAATAAATGTTTGTTTTGTTTTGTTTTCTATAGAAAGCTGCTGAAAAAGATGTCCTCTAAGCTTGGCTCTGCCCCTTTGTCTTGTTAGTTCTCTCTTGCCTTCTTTGCAGTGAAATAAGAGCACATTTCCCAATGTTGTATCCATTTTAATGTGAACTGAGTATAGATATCTATAACATAGAATACTGTTCAGAGATTGTATCACACTACAACTTCCAAAGAATATGAACACGTGTCTAAGAACGTTATCGGGGAATAAAAATAGTCATACACAAAAGACTATGGTACAAATTCAGATGTGAAGTGTTCAAAAATACAGCAGTATTGGGGTGGAAGAGAGAGCTCGGCCATTGAATGTTTGCTGTTCTTGACATGTTTGTGGCTCACAACTTTCTGTAACTCGGTTTCCACAGGATCCGATGCCCTCTTCTGGTCTGTACAGGAACTTACATCCATGTGCAACATGACCCCCCCCCCCATTTGTAAATAAAAAGAAAATAATTTTTTTTCCTGCTAAAATTGTTTGATATATCAAGATAATTAGTACTTGGGAGAGGAATGGAAGGTGGTACTTGACAAGTGAATGGAGATGATATACAATTGTTTGCCCTGGGTGGTTGTACTGTTCATATTCACATATGACAACTAGATACAGAGTTACTAGTACTTTGCTCAGTCACTAATAACTTTCACCTTTTAGAGAAGGAAAAGAAAAATAAATTATGGGTTCTTTTCTCTGTCATGCTATTGTTTAAGCAATTGATAATTTGAGAATGGAAAACACCTGTAATAGGCCATTCAAGAAAATGTTTATTCTTAAAATTGTAAAAAAAAAAAAAATTGAAGGTAAAATAAAGTGTTTTCTAATATACAATAAAAAATAATGATGGTCTTAGCATTTTAAATGAAATAAACTTAAAATTTGAGATTTTAAAATTGGTTTTAATATTTTATTGCTTGGGAGCGTTTATAATATAATGATATAATTTCTTCTTTCCCTTTATGCCCTACTGACTCTCCCATGTCCCCCTCAACACTTCCTTTGTACCTACCCTCAGTTTCAAATTAAAAGCCTTTCTTCTTTGAATATATATATATATATATATATATATATATATATATATATATATATGTATATATATCATAACAGTTATAATTAAAGATAAAGCTGCATAAAATATATCACATGTATTATATATTATAAATAATAAATATATGTATATATAATACATTCATATGTGTGTATGTGTGTGTGTGTGTGAAAATGTACATGAGTATATAAATATACAACTTGTTGAATACATTTTCCGTGTTTCCGTGAATAAGGTTTCATACATGCCCACTTAGTGATGCATAATCAAGGAGCTGACCCTGATCCCTAGGAAAGGCTAATTCTCAATTTCCCACTATCCATTAGTTGCTTGTAGGTTCGTCTATGGCTGAGACCCTGTGGGATTTCTCATCATTGTTGTTAATATGTTTATTGATAATGCCATTGATACGTCTCGTTACAGTCTTACAAAAGAATTCCTGTTATATTTTCTTACAATCATTCTATCCCTTCACCTCTATCCCTCCCCTCAGCCATAGACACAGGAACTGTGATATGAAGGTATTCAGTGAAGCTGGGTTTCCCGCAATCTATTGATCTCTGTTTTGCGTCCAGTTACAATTTTCTGTAATGGTCTTCATTTACTGCAGAGAGGACCCTCATTAATGAGAAGTAAGAGCTAAATTTATATGTGGATATTACAATAAGGTTTAGAATGTAATTAAGGAATTATACTAGTATAGCAAAATGCAGTAATTGATTCTCTCCTAGGATCTATGACCTCACTAGCCCTGGAATGTAAGCTAGGTTTCTAATACCAGACATAATGTCCCTCCCAGTGAGTGGGCATTAGTTTAATTAGACAGCCTTTGGCTACCACCAACATGTGAATGCCACTACTGTAACTTTGTGTGTGTGTCTGTGTCTGTGTGTGTGTGTGTGTGTGTGTGTGTGCGCGCGCGCGCGCGCGCGCTAGTCATTGCTCTGATTCATAGGTGTCACAATTAGGTAGGACTCTTGATTGATTTCCTCCGCAGGCACCTTGCACAGTACTTCTGTTACTATGGAAGATAAGTCCACAGATATTGGCTTTCAATTTTGATTATTCTCGAATAATTCAAGTCCTGTGACCAACATGTTCAGTGTCTTCTGCAATAAGGGCTTGCCCTCAACCTTTGAGAAGATGGACAAGGCCAAGAGCTTATATTGTTTTGAGTTTATTTGGACTATCCTGAACAACCACTTGAAAGGAGATTACTCATAGTGCTGGGGTTTTTATTAAACTATGTTTCTTATTTAGGGTATTGCATTAGCCTAAATGGAATAAATTTGTTCAAGATTGTGTATGTGGTGTGTGTGTGTGTGTGTGTGTGTGTGTGTGTGTGTGTGTGTGTGTGTGTGTACATACACATGTAATTTTAGGTAAATATAAAATGATTTCTTGAGGTTTTATTTAATGTTCTTGATGTTATTTGACCCTCTTCCCTCCTCCATCTCTATTGATGTCCCTCTTTCATTTCCAACTGGAGCCTCTGTCCAGTTTTCTGGTACTTGTTGTATACAACATTTTCTGTCATAAAATTAAATGCTTCCATGGTACCATGATGCTATCATTGCATCTGATAATCACATATTGATTTCTTGACACCTAAGTCAAAGGAGAAAGACATAAGTCACAAACACAATTACATGTACCCCATATCATCTGAAAATCATTTACATCTTGATGTATACTTTTATTCATCTTGATAATTTATTTCAGTGTCACACATGTCATACATATACTATAAGATTACTTTGTTCCAATTATGTTTACTTTTTCTTTTCTAGAAAAATAGCTAAAACTCATATTTCCTTGACTCCTTAGGAAGGATGTTAACTTGATAATTCTTTCAGACTACATACATAAAGGGCATGTGTGAGATTTTCAATATTTTATTTTCTGGATTGCAATCATCTAAGTAATGTTCACTTTTAGGAAAATAATAAGAACAATGTGGTATATACATTGACATTTCAATTGATCTATCAAATAATTATTACTTTCCTATCAACCCCCAAATCATCAAACTAAAATTGCTAATTTTCAACAAAGACACAGATAAATTACTATTATTTCACATGGCTTCTGGGAATGCATACTGCTCCTATATTTTTCAGGAATAATTCATTATGTATGTATGTATGTATCTCTATCTATCTATCTATCTATCTATCTATCTATCTATCTATCTATCTATCTATCTATATACATATCTTATGATATCTTGTTTAATTTATTGTAGTTCTTTTATCCATTAGTGAGTCTGTATGAAATTTTCCCTGTCTGCCTTGGCATATCAGTTGTCATTATGCTTTTCTATTGCAGGCAACTGTATCATTAGAGTTTTGGGGTGTAGCTTTCCTATCATATGCTGCCCAGCATACATTGTAGTCTTCTGATTGCTATAATCTTTCACTCTACTCTTCATGATTTCTCCTAATACTTACCATAGAAATTGTGTTGTAGATGGATTAATCCAGGTCGTGCACACTATTTCTATTTATTCTCTGCATTTTTGACCAGTTGTGGATCACCACTTAATAGTATGCATTGTAAAGAAAATAATGCATCCTCGATGATGAATGAATGCTATACTTATCTGTGGAGTAGTATTTAGATAGAGTTAAAGATTATATTTGTTTTTTAAAATGGAAGTTGTAGGTTGACTTCTGGAGTCTGTCCTCTCCAGCTCAGGATAATTGTCCAGTTGTTGGTTTTTGTTGTTGTTTGGTTGGGTTTTTTGTTTGTTTGTTTTTTGTATCAGGTACATATTCTCTCCTATCGAGTTGATATTAAGTACAATTAGATAGTTGTTGTTTACCCTCAATTTCACAATGCCAGTATTGCACAATAGAGAATATTTTGTTGGTCTAGCCATTTTTGTGGATAGTCTTTACAGCTGGGAAGAAATATTCACTGCTTCCCTGCCTTGGCACCTTGCTTAACACCTCAAGGAGGATGCTTCCAGGGCAGTTCCAGCTTGCGTTCTCAAATCCTGTCTCTGAATATATGGTCCCTGTATCGATTGGATCTTACCTTCAAGTTTGAAGAGTTAACCAAGGTCAATGCTAACAGTTTTTATTGTTTTAGGAGTCCCTTGGACTCCCTTGACCAGCAACTTGAAGGAAGGTTTCCCATGCATGTAACTTGAATTTTTGCTAGATTATCTATGGCTCTTGATTACAATCCTAATGGGCTTAAATTAATTTAAATTATTTATATTTATATATACATATATAGTTTGTATTTACATATATATAATAACACACACATACACACACATATATGTCATAACATATGTTTCCTTGAGGCATTTTCAATTATTTGTATTTATCATTATTCCTCTTCCTTTCCTCTCCATCAGTGTTTCCCTTCCTACTCTTTTCCCATGCTTTCTCTCTTTCCCCTGTCCTAACATCTATAGACTTATTGAATATCACTATTCTTGAGAAAAATATGAAAACCTCAAAATGAAAAATACAGCTCAGTGATATAGTAGATCCAAGTAGATGGACAAGCAAGAGGTTAAGCCATATACCCTTGGTTAACACTGTTCTGTCAGGTCTATGGTGGAAATGTAAAACCTTGAATTTGTCATTCTGTTCTCTTGGTTCATCTACTGAAGTGCAATTATTTGGAACTATATGGTAAATTTTATGGGAAATACTGTTTTTGGTCTACTATGCTCTGCCACAAAAAATATATATTGATTAGAAGTATATCGATTATAAATACAGTCCAGCAAGAGAAATAATAGAAAAATTTTAAGAGAACAATATGAGAACCATTATATACAATGCCAGGAAAAATAATGATGTAACATTTTTTTTTTTTTGGTTTTTCAAGACAGGGTTTCTCTGTGTAGCTTTGTGCCTTTCCTGGAACTCGCTTTGGAGACCAGGCTGGCCTCGAACTCACGGAGATCCACCTGCCTCTGCCTCCTGAGTGCTGGGATTAAAGGCGTGAGTCACCACCGCCCGGCTAATTATGTAACATTTTATAGAGGAAAATATTTTTTACAACTGAATTTGCCATTACTTTTCAAGAATGAACCAGAAAGTCATGGTATAAAGCTAAGAAATATTTTATAACTGAAACCAAAGGAGTTAGATATAGATGTCATATAAACTTTTTCCAAACATTTTGAAGTTCTACAATAAAATATTCTTCACTGGTGCAAGAGAAATCTCACATTAAAATCTTTAAAAATACCCGAAAAAGAAAAGTAGTTATACTGGAGAAGGAAAACAATACACAGAATTGAAAGCAATTGTGAGTATGTACAAATATAGAATTATAAAATCGTGGGTCCTTGAAGAATGGTGTAGGATTTTGATATAAAATCAAGGCAGGCATGTTTGCTTGTGACCATGAATTACTCACTTTTCTAGATCACTGGAATTGCTTTTGTAAGCCTTCTAAAGTTCATGGCATATGTCACTCACCTTTGCTGCCTATTGAAATAACCTTAGGCATTTTGTAAGGACATGGCATTAAGGTTTTGCACCTACATTTTTTCTATTTCTCCTTTTTTTATTATTTTATTTGGAACACTTAGGCAGTAATCAGAATATGAAAACATTTATACTTATGTCTATATCACTAGAGAGATTTCTGCTAATATAAATAGGTAGTTTTACAAAGATAAATATTTTTCTTTAAATATTTATTTTATTTTTAATTGTGTGTATGCCTGTGTCTGTGAATGAGCATGTGCATCTGAGTGCAGGTGTCTGTGGAGTTCAGAGGCTTCAGATGTCCCCTGGAGTTGTAATTACAGGGTGTTGTATGTTGACCAATTTTATCTAGTTGGAATTATGATCTTTCTTGAAACCCAACTCTGGACCCTGGAAGAGTTCTACATGTTCTGAACCTCTAGGCCACTTCCCCAATCCTACAAAGGTAAGTATTTGTATGAAAGTCATTCTTTTATTTTATTATCATTTAACTTGACACAAATACTGTGATAGATCTTAAGCTACAAAAATAAGTCTCATTTAGTTCCCTTGAAACTTTCAACCTGATGGGAGACAGTTAAAGAATCTAGCCTATTCAATAGGTTTATTGTAGAGGGTAATTTGAATAAAAGGGTCACTACTGTAATTAACTTGAAGATGTGGAGAGAGAAGAATACTTGTTGGAAGTTTTACTTTTAGCATAAAATAAATATAACCATGCTATCTCTGGGTTAAGAAAGGTAGGAAGGCTTTCTTGCAGTACAATGACAAGCATAGGATAAGAGTAAATAGAGTATTGCTAAATCCAAGTATAATATATTTCATATGGGAAATCACTTTGTTATATAAATAAATAGATCCTAAATCCAATCAGAATGTTGTTGGTTACTCTTATGATGCTTGTGCCACTATTGTACCACTGGGCATGTCTTAACAGGCCATTCCTATTATAGTTTTCAAATCTCACCATGTGGTAAGATTGATGATTCCCTTTCTCCTCTTGTAATATGCTAAATGGGTACAGTATTAAACCATCTCCTAATGACTTATTGCTATACAAATAAACTAATGTATTTCTCAGTCCTCATAAGACAACCTTCTATTTGCAGTAGATAGTAATTATCATATTTCCCACCTTAAGTTTTAAAACAGGCTTTCTCATGGGCCTAGCATTTACCAAGTGATACAGCCTGGATGTTTAGAGAAACCTAGGATCCTCATTGTTGTTGTTTTGTTTGCTTTCTGGGTGCTGGGATTTCAAGTGCATGACATCCCTCTTAACTTCTCTTTTTCTTTTCTTTATTGTTTATGATAAGCATACTAATGCTTCACCAGGTCCTCATGCTTGCATAGAAAATACATTATTGACTCAGTTGTATCTCAGCCTCCCAGGTCAAGTTTTTGTAATACATTATGGATTTATTCCCCCACATTAAATATTCCAAATAAATATTTAACCAAAGTCCACAAATATCTGCCAAAGGAAACAAAAGGGGAGTCATTACTTCCAAAGATTCTCAACTGATGAAAACAGGGACTGAAACTTGATTGTCAGGGCACTAAGTGACTTACACTTTGACTCCCTCTCTACTATGACAGGAGTTCAATGTATTCAAAACCTACAGATTCATGTCTTGTATGAAAATAGTGTAGTCTTACATACAACTCTTCAGTGTGGTTAAAATTCAGTGTTTTTTAGCCTATGTACAGCCAAAGGGGGAAAAAATACCACCATAAGAGGAAATAAAAGCTAATCATCAGTGATTTAGAAAATAAACATCACTGGTCTTCAATTTCACTTCCTTCTCTGTGAAATAAATAGACATTCTCCACTAGTGACTCTGCCAAGGCTTTAACATTCAGCAACATCCCACTAGTGCACACTAAAGAAAATGGAAAGCAAATGCCATGCCAATATTAGACATTTGCAGTTCCGTCTACTTTTCCAGCTCCCATCACACTCAGACACCAGGGACTGAAACAACATCATTTTAAACTTAAAAGTAAATTTTGTCATGTGAAAATTGCAGATGAAATAAATCCTAGCTAACCGTGCCCTTTCCTCTCAGGGAAAAAAAAAGTAAACTGGATTATAAGGATCAAATTGCTCCACTGCTTTGAGACATGTTCAAATATTCAGTTATGCACTGTGCATTTTCAAGTTACTCATTCCTATTACTCTTCTGGTTTTTCCGTGTACTAAGGCTAAATAAACAGATTCTCTGCAAAATAAACTCTACTTAAGAGATATTAAAGCCGAGACACGTGCACTTGGAAGCCAACAAATGCAAGCGAAAATCCTTCTCTCCGTGTTTAGACTGTCCTCCTGGGGAAGGAACACTCATTCCCAAATGCCAGGAAGGGGATCAAAATCATCGGTTAGGACGCCCAGAAAATGGTGACTGTTTATTCATGCTTGAAAATCAAGTTCCATTGTTTGAGTTTTAATGAAAACTTGTCTAGTATGAAAAGCACACACACAAAAATAATAGGTAGCAGAAAACAGTTAAAAGTGAACACTGTACACATTCATTTAAAAATAATATATATATTTTAAATTTTGTGTGTATGTGTGTATGGATGGATGCACACACACACACGAATGCAAGTATGAGTGTGCTAACGATTGCATGTGGCAATCAGAAGGCAATTTTGTGTAGTTGATTGTCTTCTTCCACCTTTAGCTGGGTTTTTGGAATTAAATTCACATTGTCAGGCTTGCCAAGCCCTCTTGCAGGCCCAGTGTTTGAGCTTTGAGAACAAAGTGCATCTGTATTTGGCTGATTTTTGAGTATTTTACAATAAAAATCAATTACATACTTCTATTTAAACTGAGGGTGATGGGGGCCCCATAGACGGCAGGGGAAGGGGGACGGGAGTATGGGGGAATGGATGGTCGGGAGTATGGGGGGATGGATGGTCGGGAGCATGGGGGAATGGATGGTCGGGAGCATGGGGGAATGGATGGTCGGGAGCATGGGGGAATGGATGGTCGGGAGCATGGGGGAATGGATGGTCGGGGGTATGGGGAATGGATGGTCAGTGGTATGGGGGAATGGATGGTCGATCTGGAACAGGGGAGGAGACGGAGAGCAATGAGGGAGATACTTTGATAGAGGGAGACATCATGGGGTAAGGGAGAAACCTGGATCGAGGAAATTTCCTAGAAATCCACGGGGATGACCCCCAACTTACAGAATGCTAGCAGTGGAGGTGGGGGTGCCTGAGCTGGTCTGCCCTGGTGATCAGATTGGTGAATGCCCTAACTGTCATCATAGAGCCTTCATCCAGTAACTTATGGAAGCAGATGGAGAGAGCCACGGCTATACACCAGGCCGAGCTCCAGAAGTCCAGTAGAAGAGAAGGAAGAGGGATTTTGTGAGCAAGGGTTATCAAGAGCATGGTTGGGAAGCTTCCTGAAACAACCAAAACAAGCCAGTGGGAACTCATGAATTTTGCACTGATAGCTGTGGAGCCTCTATGGGACGGGACTTGGCCCTCTGTGTGGGCAAGAGAGTTGAGTCGCTTAATCTGTTTGAGGGGCCCCTGACAGTGGGAATACGATCTACCCCTGGTGCATGAGCGGGCTTTTTGGAGCCCACTACCTATGGTGGGACACCTTGCACAGCCTTGATGCGGGGGGAGGGGCTTTGACCTGCCTCAGCTGAATGTGCCAGGCTTTGCTGACTCCCTGTGGTGGCCATACATTTTGGGAGGAGAGGATGGGATGTAGGCTAGGAGGAGCAGGAGGAGGAGTGAGTGGGGAAAATCTGTGGTTGGTATGTAGAATTAATAAAAAATTCTTAATAAAATTTTTTTAATTACTTACTATGAACAGTGATGCCTTATGTTATAATTCTGTTTCACAAATATATAACTTTGTATAATTTTCACAGCATTTTAATGAGATTTGATTCTGATATCATGCTATTTTTCTCATTTAAAATGAGCAGTTTACACTATAATATTTATTTAGAAAGAATTTACTATATTCAACTAGTTTCAAATCCATCAATATAATCACTTTTAAAGTATTTTCAGGTCCACAAAATAAATATTGTAGGAATTATCATCTCTAATTCTGTTTTCTCAGCCATAGACCAACAAAAGTTGTCTTTGTAATGCTGCTTTATAATTTACCTTTTCTGTAAATTTAAAATAAGTAGAATCCTGTAGTATGAAGTCTGCTCTGCCTTATATATTTTTTCTTCGCATCTACTCATTCAAAGACCATCACTGTTGTAGTGTGTACCAATACTTATTTTGTTTTGTTTTGTTTTTGTTTTTCGAGACAGGGTTTCCTTGTGTAGCTTTGCGCCTTTCCTGTAACTCACTCTATAGCTCAGGCTTTCCTCGAACTCACAGAGATCCACCTGCCTCTGCCTACTGAGTGCTGGGATTAAAGGCGTGCACCACCACCGCCTGGCAATACTTAATTTTTTATAAATAATTTCTCAGTGTTTGTATGATTAAGCATCATTTTGTTTATCTATGCTTCAGACATGAGGATGTGGGATTTTTCCCTTCTTTGGATTATTGGGAAAACGTTGTTGTGAATATTATGTATTAATCTATGTTTGACCATGACTGTGTTTCTCTTGAGTACATCCTCAACAATACAACAACTTTCTAGAATGATAGCTCTATCTTTCACATTTGAGGAGTTAAGGAATGTTTTACGAAGTCCTTGTCTACTTTTATGTTCTTGTCAAAGGCATAGAGAGCTTCCAATCTTTCCCAGTATCCCATAGTATCTACTGCTCTCTAACATCTTGGAAATGACCATCCTAATGTCTGTGAAACATACACCATTCTAGCCTTTAAAAGAAAACTTAGAGATGTTTGTTGACCTTTTCTGGAGAATGCCCACTTACATACTTTCCTAGATTTTAAAATGTTATTTTTTATTTTTTACACTTAAAATAGAAATAGAATACATCAATTTCCCCCTTCCCTGTCCTACCTTCCAGCTACTCTCAAATTATCCTCCCTCTACCCCTTCCCAAGCACCCCTATTCTCAAATTGATTCCCTGGCATAGGCTAACTGGACATTTTCCAGCACTCATTATGTCTGTAGTTCTTTATCTAGGGGTATGGCCCTTTAAATTTTCCCCATTCTTCATTAGCACATTTATGATGTTTGATTGTTCAGGTCTAGTTTATGCAACCATTTCTTTTTTCTTTTCTTTTGTTTTTTGTTTTTTGTTTTTTTTTTTTTTTGAGACAGGGTTTCTCTGTGTAGCTTTGCGCCTTTCCTAGAACTCACTTTGGAGACTAGGCTGGCCTCGAACTCACAGAGATCAGCCTGGCTCTGCCTCCCGAGTGCTGGGATTAAAGGCGTGCGCCGCCGCCGCCGCCGCCGCCGCCGCCGCCGCCGCCGCCGCCGCCGCCGCCGCCGCCGCCACCACCACCCGGCATATGCAACCATTTCTAACAAAAAAAAATTTGCTCAACAGATTTCCTGGTATTCTAGATCTTGCAATCTTTCTTCCTCTTTTTCTTTGATGTTCCCTGGGCCGTAGACACAGGGATCCCATGGATCGACTAATCATTCATCTCTGCATTGTATCCAGTCCTGCTCTTGTTTGTTTGTTTTGTGATGGTCTCTGTTTGCTGTAAAGGGAAGACTCTTGGATTAAGGATGGAGACTACACTTATCTGTAGGTGTGAGGATAAGATTTAGAACAGAGATAGGATTTATACTTCCCTAGTAAAGTGGTAGTAGTAGATTCTTTTATAAGGTCCTTGAGCTCACTAGTCTCAAGAAATTGGCTAGGTTCCTCTCCTGTGAGTGTGCCTTAAGTCTAATTAGACAGCTGCTGATTGCAACCAATATCTGAGTGCCACTTAATGTACCTTTATGGGTAGCTCGCCTTTCTGATGATAATTGTCCACAGGTGACACATCTAGGAAGGACTATAGGCTGCGTTGTTGCCTTGGCAGCTTGCATAGTATTTTCTGGGACCATGGAAGCTAGACTGCACCACACTGAATATACTAACAAAACCCTCATAAAGAGGCATGAGGAATTTGCTTTAGATGTGATTGGTCAGGGTAGTCCAAGTGACACCTAAAGCCATAATTCATGCCAAGTACCTATGAATGGGCAGACTATAGGTGTTAGGAATTAACCTATTATTGTTTCTTTACTAAGTGCGTGTATGTATTGTTAAACTGTCTTCTAAATATTTGTGTGTATATACCCATAGACTAGTCCTGATGCCAACCTTGGCCAGAGGTGCTCCTATATTTTTAAAGAATGATGGGTAATATGGAGATATATCCGGAAAGTGTACTGAAAATAATAGACCGTGTTTCATTCGGCCATTAATTTGACATCTACATCACTCCCTCTAAAGCCCAGCAAACATTTTCAAAGGCAGGCTAGAGAAAAAGGTAAGATCTGGAGAATCACTAAGGGTGCTATTTAATGCTGCTATCCAGACATGAAATGAGCATGGCTGTTGCAATGATAAAAACATAGTAGATATCAAACCTTTCATGTGGACTATTCAAGACTGAGCACTTAGGCATTCCATCATGAATAGGGTAGGTATCCAAGATATCCTACATCTTCTAGAGAAAATATTGGCAGTCCACGATTGCCTGGAGAATAAATATCATTTTCCTCAGTTGGCTAGCCAGTGGTGAATCGGCCATGGTCCAGCAAGTAACCTCCTACTGATTCTGATAGAAGCAACACCAAGTAAAGTTGGTGGTTTTAAAAGAAACAATGGCAGGAAAATATGAAGGTCAATAGATGGGAAACAAGAAACTATATACTTGTTCTAGAATTCATAGGTGAGTCTGGTTTTGTTTTAGAGCTTTGTTTGTTCTGGCTCCCTTTTCCTTTGAGCACTTTGGATATGCTATCAGTTAATTCTGAATGCTGTTGTCTGATGAGCAAAAGGCTCTTACCCAATGAAACTCTTCTTGTATGAAAGGAATTCTTTTTCTTCTTACTTCGCATAAGACTTTTGTTCTTTTCTTTGGTTTTCTGCATCTTACCATGTTGTGCTGTTTATAGATCCCTTTGCATTTTGGTAGGGATCTCTTCCTGAATTTGGTTAAGCTACTCAAGGTCCCAACAATTTTCATATGCTTCTTGTCATAATTTCTTTGAATATCATTTCCACTCCTTTCCTTCTCCTTTTGGAGCCTTCATTACCTCTGTCAATGCATGTTATGGCTCTTGGCATTTTTGCTTACTTAAAAAAAAAAACAACTGTGCCTCTTAGATTACATTTAGATTTAAATACATTGTTGATGCACAATGATTTATTTTTTATTTTTAGGTTTCTGTGTTTCACCCTTAGCATTTCTATTTTTTTATTAGAACCTAATTTTTATTTTTCATGCATGATTTTTAATCTTTGAGATTTTTTTCATCATATGATACTTTATTTGTTCAAATGTTGTCTTCTTGAGACATAGCTCTGGAACTTGGGTACAGAAAGTGAAGCAGTTTTCTGAATCTTTGATTCAGTATCTAGGTGGTTCAGAATGAGAGTGATAAAAGCTTTAATCTTTCAGGGGGAGAACAAGGGAATCTGTGGCTGTTATGTAGAACTGAATAGTATTGTAAAATAAAATAATAATAAAAAATACAAACAGAAAGTTAAAAAAAGCTTTAATCTTTCATATGCTAACATAGGATAGTTTTAAAAGATTTATCACTTATTTTGTGGGTATGTGTGTTTGACTACATGTATGCACATGTACATGCATTCTTGGTACCAAAGAGGTAAAGGAGAGGAAGTTAAAATCAGTTGTGAGGTGCCCTGTGGATACCATCTCTGTTCCTCTGCAAGAACATCAGTGCTCTTAATCCTTCAGCCACCTCTCCAGTACCTAATACAGAGGTAGCGATGGTAAAGATTGCTCCTGTACTCTCTTTCAATAAGGTATATCAAATGAAAAAATTTCTTACCACCAATGCAGCCAGCCAAAAACAGTAGCATCTGATTCTTTGGTTAAGGTCTCTAGATACTTAAACTATGAGGCAGAGCATGAAATGATTTATGCCAACTCTGGTAACTGTGTTAGCTTGCATCAGTGTGACTTAAATTTTTGAAGAAACAACTGTGAAGTTGTCAATGGAGGAGATATTTATTATATCTCATGGTTTCAAAGGGTTCATCTCAGAGTCACATGGCTCTGCTCTCATATATTATGGTGGTAGCAGTATTTGATGGAAGAGTGTTTACTTCAAAGCAGAGAAGATGTAGAAGACAGTAACTAAGTAATTTGACAGAATCAAGGCCAAACCTTGTCTTCAAGTACAAGCTCTGGGGGCCAATTTCCTTCAATTGGTCAGTTTTCCTACTTTGCACAGCCTCCAAATAACAACAGTCAAAAAACAAATAAAAAAATTAAAAACTCAATCAAATTGATTAACACATCCATTTGATTAAAACCTTCTTGAAACAATAATCTGTTTAAAATTATATAACCTATGCCCTCCTATGTATTTTATTATTCTACTACATTATTAAAAACTCAGTTATGCTTGCAATTAGAACTAACATACTAACACAGATGTTGCAGCTGCTGAATGAAAGCAGGTGTAGGAGAACTCATTGGGATTGAGTTTTCATCACACTAAACTACAGTGGAAGAGGAACTCTGAAGACTGAGTTCCAAGGACCACGTTTTCATTGCTCCTGTGCAACAGTTTCTTCTGTGTGCATTTTTGGGACCATTTCTTTATTCTTTTTTTTTTTGTTTGTTTGTTTTTCGAGACAGGGTTTCTCTGTGTAGCTTTGCGCCTTTCCTGGAACTCACTTGGTAGCCCAGGCTGGCCTCGAATTCACAGAGATCCGCCTGGCTCTGCCTCCTGAGTGCTGGGATTAAAGGCGTGCGCCACCACCGCCCGGCTTCTTTATTCATTTTTTATAAATACTTTTATTTTATAATTAATTTAATTTTACATACCACCCTTCCTCTATCCTCCTTCCTCCCACCCCCAGCCTTTCCTCCCAATCCACCCCCCATTGCCACTTCCTCCAAGGCAAGGTCTCTCCTCGGGAGTCAGTCCAGCCTAGGCCGGTTCTGGTGGTGCAGGCCAGTAGGATTTGCTGATGGGACCATTTCTTGATACTCTTAAGTATCACTGCTATTGTTTTTGCTGCTCTGCTATTGTTTAGCATACTACCATTGAGAAAATAGAAACCAGAACATTTCCTTTTCAGTTCAAGTCATTGAAAAACACAGCATCTCAAATTATCAGAGACTCTCTTTGGTTTTTCTAAAGTTCAACAAGTCTTATTAGATTGATAATGCTAATCATAGATGAGTACCATTTTCAAGGTAATAAAGAAACCAAAATAAGAACCATTCATTGCTACATCAATGTGATTCCTGCCATAGTAATAAGAATGTTCACAATCATGCACTGCACAGTGTTTCATAATTAATCTTGACATCAGACCTTTGGTGTGGCTCACAATTTACATATGGGAAATCAGAGGATGTGCTACATGAGAACCCATCAAAGCACCTCCACCCTCTGTTCTCCATACCATCACAGAGACTAACTTGCAACATTTCCTACACTATATTGTTAGCTACGCTCTGGATGAAATTAATCAACGGGGCAGTACTGGGTGTTGGAGAATGGGAGGACAAAGAAGAAGATATTGCTTCTTGTCCTCTTTAGTGTTCCTTCTATTCCCACCCTTTGCTACATCTAATTCCCTGTTCCAGTTGTTGCTGAATAAGGTAATTCTAATGCCACCATTTCTGAATGTTCTTGACTCTTCACTCTTAAAGCATTGATCTCTCCCCTTGACCTCTGGTCTTGGATTTCCTGTGGCTTTTATATGGAATTCATTAATGGAAAACATACTGTCTCCAACTTCACATTGCTTTTGTGAGCTTTGTAGCTGAGTCAATGAAATAAAAACAATATTCTTTCAAGAATATAAGCAATTTGTACTATGCATAAAGTTCTTATTGATTCAGCCTCTGAGATGTAGAAAAATGAAATTGGAATGAATAGTACCTAAAATATCCCAAGATTATTTCCACTATTTTGTCAATGTAGGCTATCTAACCACTTAGTCCAGTTTTGGTTATTATCAGGGAAGAAATCTGTATGATGCTACAGGGAACAATAAAGAGAGATGGAGGTGTTTGGTGTGAGCATATGGAGAATATGCTGTGGTTTTGTGCCTATGTCAGACAGGAGACAAAAATAAATACAACATTTATTTTGTAGGAGAAATGATATATTTAATAATAGTTCTTAGAATTCTGTATATTATAAATATATTGAATCACTCACCATTCATTAAATATAATGAGGATAGTATCAAATTTTGTTTTAAGTTTTATTACAACCAACAAATAGGACAAGAATGTGTTGAGACTAATTTTTATAATTTTTTTCTTTGAAAATGGTATATGTTGTGCTTATACATATCCCATCATTTCCTTAATAAAGATAAGTAAATGCTTTGGAAAATTCAGTGTTCCATTGTAAAAAGAGTTACATAAAACTATATAGGAGAAAATATGTAAAATTTCTAAATGCCAAAACCCTTTGGTTTTCACTGGTGTATGTATTTGGTTCTATAACCTCAAAGGAAAACAGTACTGTATTTTTACTCATGATTTGTCTCTTTTTTGTTTTCTCTGTAAACATGACATTTATTCTAATTTTAGTTTACTCATTTTTCTCTTTATTTTAATCATATAAAACCATACCTCTAGTATTTACTTATACCCAAACTAGTTATCAGAAATTTGATATGAATTTAAAAGGTAATTAATATCCTTCCTTGGGATACAAAAATGAAATGTATGTTGACAAAATATATTAAACTTGGAAGGTTGCTAATTTAAAACAAGTATGTAACACCCTTGAATGCATAGGCACACACATACACATGAGGCATAAGCATATGATGACAAAGCCCTAGAAGTTTCAACAAAATATTTATGCTAAGTATCCCCAAAATGAGTTAACTAAGTGGTGACTTTTTATAATAGATGCCCTCATTTAAATAGCCACAATAAAGCCATTGGGGCATATCCACAAATACACAGCATGGCTGCAAGCATAGCAGTTTACTGAAGGTCATATGCTATGTTTAGACTTCTAGGCCATTCCTTTGAATCAATTTTTCAATGGCACATTATGAAGGAAAGAGTTAGCAATTTGATGTATACATATAGCAATGTCTTGCATTTGACATATTTGAAATTGATTGCAGTTTGAAAATATTTCTACATCTTTTCTAACCCTACATTGAGCATATCATTAAAAATCAATCTCTGAATAATTGTTTCATAGGACCTTGTTATTGTGTTCCTTAAATATGTTATTCAAACATGGGCCTCAACTAATTTTATGACTCAGTTTGTAATTGTAGTTAATTTTCTTGATTTTAATATATATCTTAAATGTGAGTGTAGCTATATTGAGAAATTAACCTAAAAATGTGTTTCTATATCGCAGATCCCAACATAAGTTTATTTTTCTCCCAAGAGGATTTTTGGTAATGTTTGGATATGTACAACTTTTCATTTTCACAGGAGAGGCAATGACTATTGGTGGCATCCAGTGTGCCAAGGTCATGAATGCCTCTAAGCTTTTTATAATGCATTTAAGAGATTTCTTTGTTCTGAGTCATAAGTGGAAATAATTCAGAAATTACAACCCTGTTACAGTGTGACATCAGGTGATGACATTATATTTCCAAGTCATTGTATCATAAACACATCCATGACACAAAAATTTAGTGTTTTACTTGTAAGCACAAGAATTCCTGAGGAAGACTTAAAGTACTCTGAAGATAGCAACTAACTAACTAACTAACTAACTAACTAACTAACTAACTAACTAATTAACTAACTATAAGTATTATTTGTAAATATATATATATATGTATATATATGCAAATAATAAGATACTAAGAATTTGGAGACTAATTAGTACTACTTTCATTGGAGAAAATGAAGGTATTTTTAGTACAGTAAAGAATGTGCTACTGGCATGTGAGCCATCATGAGGCGATTTCATAAACAAAAATTTGGAAGCAAAGAAAGAAACATGGAATGTGTCAGGACAAAGAAAAGCAGCCGAAGAAATGCCTCAGTAGGTAAAGGCACAGGGTGTGTAAACTTAACAACATAAGTTCTATCCCCGAACACAGTCAAAGGTAGGAACGGAACCTGTGAATTTGTTCTTCAGCAGCTACATATATGCCACGGCATACACACACACACACCACACCACTCACACATACAAAAACTTTTTTGGGGGGAAGGTTTATGTTCTTGAGACAGGGTTTCTCTGCAATGTCCTAGTTGTCCTGGAACTCTCTCTGTTGACCAGGCTGGCTTCAAACTCAACAGAGATCTGCCTGCCTCTGCCTCCCTGAGTTCTGGGATTAAAGGATCAAAGGCATGTGCCACCACCCACCTGCTGTTTTCCAACTTTTATTGAAACAGTCTTCTAAAAGGTCTAAGAAGCTTGTGAATTTCAAGAAAGTAAAGAGCAAAGACAATGATGTGTAGGTTCAGCACAACCAAAGCCTTGAAATTGAAAGCTTAAGAGTAAATCCTGGAGATTGCAATGGAATTAACAGGGAAGAAGACTAAAAAGACATAAGGGATTATTGTATGAATTGTATCTCTTAAAACAGTATATATGACAGGAGGAAAATCTGATATCTTTCAAAAGGTGAGGGGGAAGAGCAGAGACTCAGTCATCGCAAATGTTAAAATTGACAAAGAACCCTTTAAAAGTCAAGTGAAATTAAGACATGTTCATATAAGTGGAAAGATGAGCGATTTCTTTTTCTGTTAAACTCCACTGCAAAAATCAGAAAGATGATCAGGTTGATGATAAACAAACAAACAAACAAATAAACAAAGATTCTAATGGGAAGCTAAGATTTGTAACGTTGCCAGGCACCTAAGTGGAATGTAAGTGTTCAGAACAGAGTACTAATTTCTTCCTACAATATTTTAAATGTGTGCATGCTATTATATGTACATGTGGTTATTGTGTTTAGGTATATGTGCCACAAGCACCAGTGTTTTTCAGAGGTCACCTTTATAGAGTCATGTCTATCCTTCTACCTTTATGTGGGTTCCAGAACTGAACTTTAGTCTGCACACTTCTGTGGTAAATGCTTTCACACTGAACTATATCTTAATGGCCCATCGTATGGTTTTAAAGAAAATACTCTGTAAAACAAAGCAAAAAATGTAAATTACAATGGGATTTTTATTGTTTTTATGAATCGAGCATATGGCAATAGTAACCAATACATAGGAGATAAGTGTGATGGCTTTTCATAGTATACAATTAGAAAACATGAGGTAAAATAAGGGGCTTCACTTCCAATACATACTTTTTCTCAGCAGACTGAGGCATGAAGGCTGAAAATCAGGCCTTTTTGGAACACATAGTGAGATCTGTCTCAAAAATGTATAATCTACCATGCACATATGGGTAGTACTAATGATTTTTTGGGAGATTGAAAAAACATAAAGAAGAAGAAAGAATAGAAAAAGAAAGACATGTAGTTGGCTGAGGCCTGTTGGGTTAGATATTGGGGAAGTGGGATAGAGAAAATAGATAGCAGTTGTGATCTTATGCTATGCTATACATCTATAAAATTATTAAAAATAAGAACTTTTTTATTACAATAGTGTAATATGATATAAATTACCACAGAAATTTCATCACATCATATAATATAAATCATATCACATCATACTAATGTCACATCCAGCACATTATCCTTGGTATTTTATATGTGTGTAAAAGAAAAATAGATTATCTGCATACTTTTGAGATATAATATATACCTTTGTCTTCAAAGACAAAGTTGAATATGTCAGGCAAATAAGTACTATATATACACTCAAAAAGGACTGAACACTTCATATTCTTTACTTTGAATACTTTCCATGTACCCTTATGTACTTCTGCTTGTTAGATCTCAAATTTCTTATTGGGGCAAATTGGGCAATGTCAGTAAATAAGATTATTAAAAATGATATGAGTCATATAAAGTGTTTGGTAGAAGATTTGTAAACACATTGATTGTTATAATTGTGATGATTTATTTAGATTGTCAACCTGACAAGTTCTGTAATCACTAAGACCACAAACTCTGGAAATGTCTGTGCAGACTTTGGTACACTTAGTTAATTGAAGTGATATGACTCACCTGCAACGTTGGCAACACCATTTCATCTGTGGACTGTGGACTGAATCAAAGGGTAAATATTGCTGGGCACTAGTATTCCTTATCTTATGCTTCCCAATTGAAGAAAGACTGTGCCAGTCAATGCAAGCTCCAGCCACCAAGACTTCCTAGCATATATTGACATTTATCTTTGAATTGAGCAAAAATAAATCCTCTGTCCTTAAAAATGGATAATTTAGCAAATATAATTATATAAGGTGTTAAACATTTCCACTAAGTATAGGTCACAAATGGTTTAAAAGTAAAAGCAAAGAGAATAAACAACAAACCAAAAACCAAAAACAAGGTAGCTTGGCAATATTAATATTATGTACTTTAGATTTCATCTTTTAATGACAGAAGAGATTCTACATTTGTAAAATTTCCAATTAAAAGTTAAGACATATATGTTAAATTAAATTGTAGGCAGAAGTTTCTGTCCCATCCACCAGTTCCCAAATAACAGAAACAGAGGCTTATTGTTAATTATAAATGCTTGGCTAATAGCTCAGGCTTATTACTACCTAAACCTTACATTTAAATTAACCCATATTTCTTGTCTATGCTTTGTCATGTGGTTTGTGGCATGTTACCTCATTTTCTACATGTCCTACTTCCTCAGCAGCTAGCTGGCATTTCCCCTGACTCGGTCTTCTTCTTCCCATCATTCTCAGTTTTGGCTCTCCCACCTAACTTTATTTTGTTTAACTATTGACTAGTCAGTTTCTTTATTAACCAATGAGAGTAATACATATTCACAGCATACAGAAGGTTTATTCCACAACATTAAATAGATAAAAAATTTTAAATAAAAAGAAAGTAAATCATAATAATCTGCCTGCATTTAATAAACATTCCAACTGTGTAATGAAGAGGGACAAAGAAAGAAAGGAGCACAATAATTATCTGAGCTTTTAAAGCCTAGTTTATCTATATTTACCAGTGAGTACACCATACTTACAGAGGTGAAGTAAGCACAGAGAATGTGCATATCATACTCTGTGAGTGAAAACAGAGATGATGTGGGCACAGAGAATACACTCTACTTTTACTGTCACATTAAAAGAAACTCAGAAATAAGTAACCTAAAGACATGATAATTTCAGAATGAACATACTTATATTTTTAATTGAAAGTTTTAATTCACTCATATTCTATATTTTAAAACCACAATTGTCTAAAATTATGTAATTTGGATTATATATATATATTTTTTTTCTGCGACAGGGTTTCTCTGTGTAGCTTTATGCCTTTCCTGGATCTTGCTCTGTAGACCAGGCTGGCCTCAAACTCACAAAGACCCGCCTGCCTCTGCCTCCCGAGTGCTGGGATTAAAGGCGTGTGCCACCACTGCCCGGCTGGATTATGTAATTTTCTAAGTAGTATAAAAAGATTTAACATATCTGTAATTCCAATGAACAAAAAGAATGTAAGGAAAGCTTGTTCTTTAATATGGTAACCATAAATTGGATAAACAACGGTGTGTGTGTGTGTGTGTGTGTGTGTGTGTGTGTGTGTGTGTGTGTGTATGTGTGTGTAAATAAGGAATGCTTCTAATTAACCTAAGGATTAGAATGAAGATTTCAGATAAAATCAGTGAAAAGTTAAAAACAGAGCAGTCTATGATGGCTCCATTTTCAATCTCTCTGTTTTCTAGATTCATGAATTCACAAAATTGAAAAATTTCATTTCTAATTTGTTATTTTCACTCTATAACTCAGGACCATTTTAAGATTTTGGAGCATGCACCAAAATAAATATCACACTGATATACAGCACATGCATAAACACAGTACATACTTTTGTAGAAAATGGAATAAATATATTTCAAAAACAACACAAGTCCTTACAATGCAGTATTAATTCACTGTACAGTGACATGATTAATTTTATTTGATTTTACAATATCCTACTCAGTTTTTTATAGTCTACTTATCCCCACTGTAATTAACTTTTAAAATAATTTCATCAACTACTAATGAGTCATAGCTCTAATTTTAAAAATATATATTTAAGATATATTAAGCATATTCATTTAGATTGAGCTACCACAATAAAGTGTGAAATGTTTGCAGCTACAAAATAAAAGTAAGCTACTTAGAAGCCATTATTTTATACAATATTTGATCTATTTCGATTGACTGATGTATTAATTAGTCATGATTAGTAGGTACTACTGTGTATCCATGAACTTCTTTCCTCACCAATTAAATGAGTTTTATATTTAGACAGTTTCTTCTATGAGCCTTGAAAAATCAATATTTGTAATATGATGTGTGAAATGAACAAGAATTAAAAATAATGATGAAGATAATTGGGGCAGAATGAGTACAAGAGGTGAAAAAGTCAGGAAGAATGCCAGGCAGAAAATAGACAATAAGGAAACCATACACAAAGATTTGATAAATCAATAAGGGTGAGGAAAATGATAAGAAACACAATATTACCCTATGAAATGAGAATGTAAAAACCTACTGCTCTGAGCAGCAGAATCTACAGCAAAGATCACATAACTTTGTGAAATTTTTTGTTCATGTGGTTTTGCTATAATACACTCTTATAACAACGTAGAAAGCTGGTGCATTTATTATCCTTACCTCACCAAAGGACACATTAATTTATGCTTTTTAGAACTGCATTCCTCACAAATGTTGGAGAGACCATAGAGTTAAAACTGTCTCACTCTAGAGTACACATTCATACTCTACAATGAATACAGTGTGAGTTAGACAACATTGTTTTCTTGTCAGCATCATTTTGGAGTATCATAGTCTGTGAAGGGCAGAGCCATGGTCCAAAACTACAATCTTCTAAGTTCAAAGTTGATTTTCTTAAGAAATATGCTGTATAGAAACTTGCTATAAACTTTGACTATGCATAGCATGTTTAATTCACTGTGCCATATGTAATTTAATCCTGACAGTAAATTTATACAAAGCTACTAATAATCTGTATTGAATATGATCAATGTGTCTACTTAAGGATTGGTTTCTAGCACATAAAAAGTCACAAAGGCTGCAAATGGAAGATAACAATTTAAAACCTAGGCCATCTCACTCTAGCAAATTTATATTAATTAATATATAAAGCTCAACATAAGAAAGTAGTTCAAGATAATGGTTTTGATATATACTTTTAAGTCACAGAGATTAAAATTTTGTGGAATTATTTTTCAATGGAGAGAATTAAGGATCAAGATAAGAGCAAATTTTGAGATATATTAGCTGAAAGATTTTATAGCTATTAGTTTTAACAGTTAAAGGAAGCATTATATGATATCATTCATCTTTTAAAAAGTTGTATATAAGTCTGTGGTTCTGAACATTGACTATATGCATAGTGTATATTCATGCTTAGTGAGCACAATAGTTCTTTACATACTCAGAGAGGAGTCATGAATAGAGTTTGATGATAGTGAAAATATTCATAATTTTCCAATTCATACGAGATACAAAGATAAATTATGGGTCCATTTCACATTGAACAAATGATCAAGATTTTAAATTTTTGTGAGGAGCACAGAAGAAAACAAATTCCAGTAAAATATGTAAGTTAAAAAAGGCATAGTGTATATACTATATTTATTTATATAGTCAAATGCAGTCAAAGAGAAAATGTGGAGAAAGAAAAATTTCTATAAATGCACTACCAAGACAATGTTTCTAACATACTTTAATGCTCCCAAGATCAATATGAAATAATATGAATCCCATTATACTAAATGAAGATAGGTGGTATTTA
Organism: Peromyscus maniculatus bairdii; assembly: GCF_049852395.1. Classification (NCBI taxonomy): domain Eukaryota; kingdom Metazoa; phylum Chordata; class Mammalia; order Rodentia; family Cricetidae; genus Peromyscus; species Peromyscus maniculatus. The sequence goes on from NC_134861.1 coordinate 79,856,859, forward strand.
CAAATAGAAAAGATGACATTACCTCTTGCTTGGGTAACAGAAATGTATAATTCAGTAATGTATATCAAAATGATTAAGTGTTGGTGCTCTGAAAGCTAACATATCTAGGGTTGAATGCACAATTTTACAATTTCATGACAACAGGATGGCTCTAATCTAGATGGCTTTGAAAAACTCTTTCAGAAGCATATCTGCTTTTTCTGTGTGGGCAGTAACTAGTGGGATGAAGTAAGTTCCATTTAGAATGTTTTTCTAACAGTCTTTAACATGACCAAAGTTCTTTAATTGTTTTTTTTTTTATTTTTTATTGACTGAGATCATACTTTTTTGAGCAAATCCATTCCCCATTCCCTTTGTTCCAAATTCCTCCTGTATCCTCCATCATTATTTCCTCCAAAATTCATGTGTACTTTTCAAAAACCCATTAAGTTTGCTTAGTGTTACCTATATGTGCACAGATATAGGACAATCTAATGGAGCTTCTTGGGGGCCATATCCCAGATGTAAACTGACACTTCCCCAGGGGCTACCAATTGTCAAAAGCTTCTCAGTGGTGGAACTTCATAAACTTCTCCTCTGTCCATATTGTGGTTTTTCTGTCTTGGTCTTGTAAGTCTTTTGTACCCAGTCACAGCTACTATGAGTTCACATGTGCAATGGCTTCTGTCATGCCCCAATGCCCCACAAAGAATATTTCACTACAGATGTCCACCACCCTTGGCTCTTTAAAATTTCATCCCCCTCTTCCATGATGATACTTGATCCTAAAGAGGGGTTGTGACATAAACATCCCATTTAGAGCGAAAAACTCCACAGACTTTTATTATCTACCCAATGATCCAGTGAGGGTCTCTGTATCAATTGTCATCCATTAAAAAGGAAACTTTTCTTGTGGGGGTTGAGAGATGTACTGATCAGTATATAGAGATAATAATTCATTGGGCAGTTTATTATTATGTTTAGCAGAATAATAATATTAAATTCTCCCCTTGGGCCTCACATCTCATGAGATACAGGGTTTTGACTCAGTTAATGGATCAGTTCCACCTTATGATGGTAGTGAAAATATTCATAATTTTCCAATTCATATGAGATACAAAGATAAATTATGGGTATATACTATATAAGATACAGCTATATACTCCTAGGGATATACGTTGCATGAGTTAGCTGTTTGAAACCTGGGACTTATGCAGGGACGCTTGGGTCAATCTGGGAGGAGGGGACTGGACCTTCCTGGACTGACTCAATCAGATCGATCTCAGTCCTGGGGGGGGGGCCTTGATCTGGAGAAGGTGGGAATGTGGGGTGGGCTGGGAAGAAGGGGAGGGGGGTAGGAAGGGAGAGAATAAGGGAATCTGTGGCTGTTATGTAGAACTGAATAGTATTGTAAAAAATAAAAATAAAATAAAATAAATAAAAAAAGAAAAAAAAGAAAACGATAGTTCAGAAAGTATAAAAAATAAGGAAATTCACAGGTAAATGGGTGGATCTAGAAAAAAACCATCCTGAGTGAGTTAACCCAGACTCCAAAAGATAAAATATCTATATTATATATAGATATATATTAAATGTGGATGTTAATATAATGTCTTATAATGTTAATATAAGGGAAGAACATGAAACTAGATAGGACATGGACCAAGGGTAAAAGCAAGTACTACTGTTTTGACAAAATAAGTCTAGAAATAAAAGTACTCCTAACTATATTCTGCTATACTCATAGATCAGTGGCTGGCTCGGCCATCATTAGAGAAGTTTTCTCCTTCAGTAGATGGAAACGAAGAGGAATGTCCACAATTGTACAAGAGTTCCAAGCGTGACCATAAATAGGCTGTCTCTGTTAAAGCCCTCCCCTCGGAGCTCAGAGAACTCTTTGGAAGAAGAGGTAGATTATTAGAGCCAGGGTCAGTGAAAGGCACCAAGGACACAAGGCCTTCTAGACACAACAGCAGTAATGCATATGAGAATTCACAGAGACTGTGGCAGCATGCAGAGTCTGCCCAACTATAAGCCCTATAGGGTCCCAAAGCTGAGAGTGCAAAGGGACATAAGCTCCCATCCCTAATCCAGCTACCACCAATTGATAACGACTCACAAAGGAAAAATCCGTTTTCTCCAAGAGAGTATCATTGGAGATACAAATGATACCTAAGGGCAGGCTCCATGTCCAGCAGTAAAACAGATATAAAATGAACTCAGTGTTATTTTGGGGAAACTTTGGTCTCATAATGCTTTACCTGGGCTTTTTGATTATTACTTTACTTGTCTTTTGCTTATATATTATGTTGTTCAGTTTTGTGTTATTATGGGGTTTCTGTGTGTGCAAATATGTGTGTCTCTGCATCTATCATCTATCTATCTATCTATCTATCTATCTATCTATCTATCTATCTATCTATCTATCTATCTATTTCTTGTGGTATTTCTTCGGCTTTTCCTTTGGATTTGTTTGTTTGTTTTAACCAATTCTGGTTTGTTTGTTTCTACTTCATTTTCCTTTTTTATTGTCTTAGATATGTGTTTGTTTTCTAGTGAAAGAGCACAGCAAAATATGTGGATTTGGGTGTGTGAGGAGGATCTGGAAGGTGTTTGGGAAAGGACTATAATCAGAACACATTGTATAAAAAAACTATTTTCAATAAAAAATAAAAGAATAGGTTCTTTTCATCAATTTGTGGAGGGTAACCAATCCAGTGACAACAGCAGGCAATGATTGCCAGGGTCTATATATCCAAATTAACAACAATTCCAAAACAAATACTTTAAGTACTTATTTATATAATTCCAAAATAATTACTAATAAATAATTTGCACTGGGTTTTATTTGATAGTCTTTGGTATCTGGGGGGCATATTGCACTTAATTCCTTTTGTGTGTATGTACAAAAGGGGGAAGAAGAAGAATAAAATAAGAAGAGTCAAAGAGTCAGGCAGTAGTGGTGCATGTCTTTAATCCCAGCACTTTGGAGGCAGAGGCAGGATGATGTCTGAATTAAAGACCAGCTAAGCCTACAGAGTGAATTCCAGGAAAACCAGCACTACATAGAGAAACCCTGTCTCAAAACAAACAAAGAGTTAAAAGAATCACAGATGAAAGGGCAAGGTAGAGTAGAGTGTTTGGGGAGGAATAACTATGTTTAAAGATCTTTGGAAATCACACATTATATACATACATATATGTATGTATATATATGTGAAATATATACAGATACACATATTTGAAAAAATAGAATAAAGTTTGCAATATAAAATAACTTTCAGTTATATGTGAATATTATAGAACTGAAATTATGTTACAACTTATACTAAAATTGTTTTATTAAATATTTCCAATAATAAAAGAAAAACATGTACAAATAAAATAGCCCTGATATTGGATACTCTCATTTAAAGCAGTCTAATTTTTATATGATTGGTGGGGAAGGAGGGGGCCAATGAAACTGAACAAAAGTTATGCTACCATGAAGAGAATGTAATATTAAAGATAGGCCTGGAGTTAGCATTCTTATTAGGTTAGACCTTGCACAGACTATCATGCAATGCTCTTGGTGCTTGGTTTAGAACAAACAAAATGGCTGCCATAAGGCATTCAGATATTACATTGATTATTTACTGCAAGGATGATTCAAAACGGAGAAAATATATTGGATTCATGATTATGTGTGATATTAAGATATAGAAGCTCAAGAATAGCATTTATTTATGAAAAGAAATAGAATGATGATGCAGTGCATCTTGTATACAGAATGTCAGAAGTATTATTTGAAATGAATATAAGTATTTTGAAATTCTACTGCATACTTTCAGCCATGTAGAAGATTGGTGTTTATCATTTTTAAGGTATTATCTGAATGAAAGTATGTTTTCAGGCATGAGAATGATGTACAGGAAGTTTATGTGACATTAATAAATAAAATAGCTAACAGTTAACTGCATTTGTGGAAATAGTTGAGGGCCTTAAGTCCTCAGACAAATTATATCTGATTGAAACACTCAAATATTATTTTTATCATTATGCATAAAACAAAAAGAGAACATTAGAAGTTCAAAATTAAAAACAATTCTGAAGTATTAATTGAAGTAATAATCTGAAGTATTAATTGATAATACTTTAAAATTTAAAAGCAAAACATTATCTGAAGGAATATTTGCTTTATAACTATGGATAATTATGTAATGATAAATTTTACTATTTCTCTCACTAAAGTCAGTTGGAAAGAATAAGAAGAACTTTTATCAAAAATATATTTGATATATTTTAGGGGAAAGTCACATAAGTTAATGAAAGTAACAGGAAATATTAGGAAAAAGGAATAAAATCGTGCATCCTGGAGTCCAAGATACTAGGTTTCCTGTTTGTTACGATGTCAAGGTTGAGAAGTTATTTTCTAGTGCCATAAACTTTTAAAATATTATGCTGAAATTATACAATTCCTATAAATCAGTTTTATATAGGACTGATAAGAATAATGAAAGAAACCGAAGTACAACTTTTAATTCAATATGTCCCAGACTAGGTATAACTTGAAATAGGATATAAAGAACTGTCTCACAGAATGGCAATACAAAGCTCCAAGATTTAAGGATTGTGTGTAGGTATTTCCAATTGCTGAATCACTTGATGGAGTTCAAAGCCAGAGAGAAGAAATTGAAGAAATGGCAGGTGATAGGAACATTTTCTTCTCTGTTATGTTTGTGCTTTTCTAGATATTCTGCTCAAAAATTTAATTTTTTGGACTTCTCACGGGGAGTAATAGGTACAGTAAAAACCATATTGAATGCTCACACATTTCAGTTATGAGACAGCCACTCTACTCTGGACACCAACATATCACACTGCTAACATTTTGGTGTGTCATTTTGAGACAGTATAGAAAGTCAGGGAAATTTTAGGGCACATGAGAAGAAAGAGAAACCTTCACCCTGCAACCCAGATAAAACCTTTGCAAGTAGAGCAAGAATTCCAGCACAATTTCCAACTGCTTAAGGCCTCTCTCCCTTCCCAGCTGTAAATGTGCACTTTTCTAGAAATGTCAACAGAAGCAGATATACAGGGAAAAGGCCAGTACTAAAGTCCTTGTGCAATCTTAGTGGCTCTTGGTTTCTCTTTATCAGATTATAATTATAATACCAACCAAGGCATCCACAGAGTCACCTCACTTTTGCCTTTTATCAAAAGAGAAAAGAAAAAAGGGAATGAGGTAATCAAAAATAACTTTGAAATGTAACTTTAGAGTCACCAAAATGGTATATGTGACTAAATGTCCCTTTAGCCTATGCTCACATTTGGGTGCATTTTACTTTCTGTGACTTCATATTTGAAGAGTATGCATAATCCTAGGTATGTTTTACTTTCTTCTGAGTACCTCTGTCTCTTTCAATCCTTGTGCCCTAGCCTATATTAAATATATATTCAATTAAAGTTTCCAATTTTACTCTACTATTTTGACTAATCCTGAAATTGTTTTTATTGTTAAAACTATGAATCCTGTTTTAGCCTGAATTGAGAATGTTAAAACCTTATTTGACCTCCTCAAAATGTTGAGTGTGGCAGTATAGAACTTTGTCTCTCCTTGCTGAAGATGATATAAGGATAGGTATTGTGATGGTTTGAATGAAAATGGTCTCTATCGATCCACAAGGGGTATCACTATTAGGATGTCCTTGTTGGTGTAGCTGTGGTCTTATTGGAGGAAGTATGTTGCAGAGGTGGGCTTTGGGCTATCGAATGATCAAGGTAGGCCCAGTGTCACTCTTTGTTCTTGTTGCCAGATGATCCATATATAGAACTCTCAGCTACTTCTCCAGCACCATGTACGTCTCCCTGTATGTTGCCATGCTTCCTGCCATGGTGATAATGAACTAAACCTCTAAACTATAAGCCAGGCCCAATTAAGTGTTGTCCTTTGCAAGTGTTGTCATTGCCATGGTATATCTTTATATCAATAAAATGCTAACTAAGACTAGTCTTCTATAAACCAGAGATTTCATTTCAATTTGGCATGCCTTACAAGCCTACTGTTTTGTTTCCATGACGTTGGTTCTGAGGATGGAATTCAGGTCACCACACTTGGTAGGAAGTGTCTTTTCCCAATGAGGATGAATCATTTTTCTGCTTTCTCACTGATCAGTCTTAGGTTTCATTTAGTTGGTATGGCTACTGAGATGAGTCATCATAGGTTTTCTATGGAAACCTCACTCTCTCTCTCTCTCTCTCTCTCCTCTTTTTTCTCTTCTCTCTCTCTCCTCTTTTTTCTCTTCTCTCTCTCTCTCTTTCACACACACACACACACACACACACACACACACACACACACACACACACACAAGGAGAGAGGCAGACAGACAGATAGACAGAAAGAGAAAAAAGACAGACCGACAATTTCTTCACCACTCAGCAGAAACCTTGGAAGACTGATAACCTGTTTGTTTTGTTTGTTTGCTTTCTTGCTTAGTTTACTTCAAGAAATAATGTGACAGGAACCCAGGCTTTTGTAGCTTTCTGCAATGCAAAGACATTTGAGTTGTAGAGTGCAATGGGACTTTTCCTGTGTGACAGACAGATGAATTCACTGGCTTGCCCTGCTTTCAGTTCCAGGACTAATGAGTAGTAAAATCCTGGTGAGGAGGGAGCCTAAGGACAGTGCCTAAGCACAAAGATGCCCAGATATCTTGGTTGCTGCCCCATCTCCTCCTGGGCTTTCTCTGTGTGTCCATCAACACACGGCATGGGGTTGAGAAGCAGCCCTCTAAATTGCACAAGCACATTCTGATTTTTCTTTTTCATTACAGTAAGATTGAACATTACTTTTGTAGACTACTTACATTATCACACAGAGCCAAACTGACTGTTTTAATCTCAATTTTAAAAAAATTTCCACAGTAATCCTTAAGTTATTTCTTCACAAGAAAATTAAAATAAAATAATTCATGCTAAATGAATTAAGCAAGATTAAAAGACAATGCAATTCTTCCACAAGTGTTGTCAGATAGGTAAATTCTGTTCACTGACTACTTAGGAGCGAGGCCATTTTGTTTTGTTTCTCTTCATTTCCTAACATTCAATAAAGACTGCACCATCTGGCATATACTTCTTCACAAATATGTCTCCAAATTTTGGTAATGGATGAAACTGTAAGATGTAATTTTTTTGATCAAAGAGCCGAAGTCCTGTTTTGAAAATCCCTGTGCTCTGAAAATGCTCTTTTCACTTAGAGTGAATGTTTGGGGAGATTATATTTGGTGGAATTGAAACGGCCCATTCAGCACTCTGCCCCCGTCCTCCTGAGTGCCTGTCTCAAGCAGCATATTAGGCTCTTAGAGCAGATAAAGGCTGGTGCTATGACTCGCAATTATATGTGAAATTTTGTTTATCTAGGCAATATTAAAGTTGAGTCTTCTTAAGTGAAATTTTCTTTGAAACTCTTTAGATTCAGATTAGAATAAAACTTACTGATTTGCCACCTTCGTTTACAGACCAGGTTTATTGCTAAAACTCTCTTATTGTTCAAATGTCCTTAAAAGGTATCTGAGGTTCATGTTGTTTTATCCAGGTTGTGGATATGAAAGCTGATATTGAATGAACTTAATTTCAGAAGTCAAAAGAAGTCACCGAGGTGACAGATTTTGAGATTGGATATTCTTGGCCTTTTTTACTTGAAGTATAATACTTTTGTTACATTTTATGCATTTGGTCTTGTTTATTTTTACCCTTTCTTTCTTAGGTTCCAGTTTTTAATCAACCAACGTTCCCGGGGCTCTAATGTTCAACCCTCTTTCCCTGATCCCATGCTCCCTTCAAATTAAACAGATTGGAGCTTTTAAAATAAAGTTAAAGCCAAAACAAACCTGCTATAGCTTCATGGCAGATGTTCTCATTCTAGACTGAATTAGTTATCCAATCTGCTGCTGCTTTGTATGCTTTTATTGTTGTTGACTTTGGAGTATGACAGCAAATTAATGAATTGGCTCTCAAACCCCCTCTTGAAAACCTGCTTATAGCTGTGGACAGTCATCCCAGGTGTGGAAGCAGAGTTAATTAGCACCGCAGAGGAGAAGCCTCTCAAAAGACCCTATATCTAATGCAAATTTTCAAGTGCTTAATGTTACTCAGACTCATGTGGTTATTGCTGCATTACACGGGACAAAGCCACAGTGCTGCCAGGTTCCGAACCTGGACAGATTTCTTGGGAACTCGGGAGACAATTGAAAGATACATGCCAGCAAAACCTTCTCCAGTTCAAAGATTGAAGCCCAGCTTTAAAAATCTCCCCTTGCCGCCATGCTATGCTGTTGTTTGGCACTGACTTTTGACAAAATGCAAGACAGACATGAGTATGCCTGTCAGACAGATGGAAATCAAAGTGACATTATTCATGTTTATGAGCCTGATGGAAGCAATACTTCAGATTTGTGACAAAATGGATTGCTGATTGGAAACTAGAAGAGAATCAGATCATTATCAGCAGCACTAGGCAGCTTAGTCACCTCAATCAGTAAGAACAAGAGGTGTAAAGAAAGAATTACTGCAGGGCAGGGGTGGCATACGCTTTTAATCCCAGCACTCAGGAGGGAGAGCCAGGCAAATCTTTGTGAGTTCGAGTCCAACCTGGTCTACAAAGTGAGATCCAGGACAGGCTCCAAAGCTACACAAAGAAACCCTATCTCAAAAAAAATTCCTTTATTAAATTAGTTTCCCCAAACAGTAAAAGTAGAGTCTGACCATATAACAAATTTGTTTTTTGGGTATCACTTGAAAATGTCAAATTGCACATCCCATAGTAAAATAAAAAAAAAATCAGTTTTGTCATGGTTGGACCTTATCCGTGCCCTGTATGATGAAGTCCTGTGCTACTGGGATGACATGGATGTTCTAAAGCCAGATCTACTAGGATAAACTTAGGTCAACACAGTGTACCATGTAATATTGGGCCCCAGCCATTTTTTGTTGTTGTTGTTTTGCCTCCAGGCCTCCAAAAAGTGAATGAACAGCACTCTTTGAACACAAATGTAAACATGTCACATCACTGTCACAAGCCCCCAAAGTAGTGAGAACAAGGAAGAATGAACGAAATCTCAAAGTCAATGATGCAAAATAAACCAGTGTTCCTCTCATTTGAGGTTTTTCAGATATTTGGTCATGTTGATAAAAATCTGTCATACTTTATGAAAGTAAAACCAACACCATGATTTCTATTGTATAGTTCTCAAAATGGGAGAGTTATTAAAAAAAACTGAAGCAAGATTTGTAAACCTCTGATTCTTTCTGCCCTCAATCTATAAGTGTAAAAACACCTTTGTGTCTATGTGAATTCAACATAGTGCGATATTATAAAGATTTAATGGTATAAGAAATTGACAAAATACACACTCTAAAATCTCCAAAGGCTTAAACTTGGTGACAGAAAAGTCTTCTCAAGGGCCCGTAATTTCAACCAGGCTATTGAATAGGTACATTAAACACCCCATGTCAATATTATATTGCAACATGTCATGATCCTGCTACTGCTCTAACAGCTCATCACACATGCTGAGGCTCACAGTCAGTCATATTTGTGTTCAATATTTGTGCTCCTACAACTCTCAACGAAAGCTGTACCCAACAGATTTTACCAGGCTAAAGCCAGGGTGGCAGTGCTCCTTCATGTGGGAACTGCAATAGAGAGTACCTTTTAGGCTCTACCAGCTCTCGACAGCAACTGAATTCATAGGCTCATTTCCTCTACACCTTTCTTCCAAACTAAGGAAACAGCACCTTGCAGTATCTTCCATTCTCTTCTGTTTTTGATAACTTTAGAGAATTAGAACCTTGTTCACGGTTCTTTTATAAGGAATTTTTGCTAAAGATTTTGTGAATATCCAGGGCCCATGTTAATTGTTTGGTATAATCTGCCATTCTAAAGCCCTTAACAAAATCCCATTTATTATCATATTTTCCATGAGAAAGGCATCTATTTGCCAGGTTATAGTGATTGAGACTCCAGAATTCTGGACATGAAAACAGAGAAGAGAGGGCTGTTCTTCTGTCTTCTCCAAAAATACTATTGAATGACATGTTTTTGCTTATGGGTGTACTCAGATGATAGATAAGGAATAGGGGAGAGGGATGAATACGACAAAAAATCATGTATTAAGTTCTCATTCAATAAGTGAATAAAATTTATTTTAAAAATATGCAAACATGATGATTCTTTAAAGACAGAGGAATATGAAAGTAAAATATAAAAAAATTCTAATACGTTTCTCTCTTCCTTATTATTAGTTCTTCTAGAATTTCATACAATGTGTTTTGATCATTTCTCCATCGCCTCCTGTTCCTACCCAATCCACCAACCCTTCCTAATACATTTCTTAAGAACAGGGCTATGGACATCACTGTTTGGAAAGTGCTTGATTGCAAGCATAAGGTGCTGACTCTGCTATTCCGAACTCATATGCAGTAACTGGATGTGGTAGTGCACACTGTAATGCCTGTGCTTACAAGGCAAACTCTGGCAGATTTTGTCTTTCACATGCCAGAAAAATTAGCCTACATGATAAATTCAAGGCCAGTGATAGACACTGTGAACAAAACAACAACAAATAATCGTGGATATAACCTGAGAAACAAAATCCAAAATTGTCTTTTCTCATCTGAGTGCATACACACTCACCATATATGGATCTGTACACACAAACATCCACAGAGATATAAATACACATGTAAAATTTCTTAAGTGATGAAAAGGGACATGGCACATGCTATATGTATTTTCAGAAAAAAATGAGATACACACGCCAGTTCTAGAGTATTAAATAAAATTGAATTTTTAGACAAGAGAAAGTAAATGCTCAGAAATAAAATGTATTATAGGAGCTGGCTCAGTGAGTAAGAACACTCACTTCTATTCCAGAGCACTGAGGTTTGATTCCCAGCACCTACCAGATACTCCTAGCCCTCTGTAAGTCTAGTTTCAGGGGATCCAGTGCCCTTTCTGGTATCTGCAGGCGAAAGGCACACATGTGGTGCTATGAATGTACATGCATTTAAAACATGCATAGACAGGAAATCAAATGTTTAAGGAAATAAACTTAAAAATATTGAATCAATATTCACTAAAGTATCTTTTAAGTTCAGAATTATTACAACTGTATTTTATAATATATATATATATATATGTATGTATATATTTCATAAAAAGTTAAGTATTTCCCAGTGTTCACCTTTGCTGTCTATTGTGATTAAAACCATTACCCAAAGCAACTTGGGGAGAGTTTGGAGTCCATCATGAAGGGAAGTAAGGGCAGGAACTCAAGGCAGGAACCTAGAGGCAAGAACTGAATCAAGACATTGGAGGAATGCTACTTACCCTGTTTCCCATAGCCTGTTGATTTTCTTTTCTTATACAGCCCTAGACTACCTCCCGAGGGGTGGAAGAGTCAAAGTGGGCTGGACTCTTCTACAACAACCACTAATCCAGAAAAGGCCCTGCAGATTTGTCTGCGGGCCTATTTAATGGAAACCTGTTCTCAGTTGAGGTTACTTCCTCACAGATGAATGGGTCATGTTAGCAAAAAAGGAAACTGGTACAATTGACCACATGTCAACGTGTCACCCATACTCATCACTATTAAACCATAACCCTTCCTTTCTTGTTTATCCACAAGATCTCATGTTTACATCACAATATAAAATAGTCACTCAGTAATCAGGCTAAAGTATCTTTTAGCAGATGATATTGAAAAGAAGGAAAAGTTTTGAGAAACTAGGATGCAATGGTACAAACTACTCATAAACTCATGGAAAACAGGAACTTTCTTCAGGTGAGATTTTTGTCTCACTGTGTTTACTCAGCTGTAACAAAATGCCAGAAACTATGCATCTTATAATATTAATTATATTATATTATATATCATATATTAATTATATTATATACTAATTAATTTTTTTTTTTTTTTGGTTTTTCAAGACGGTTTCTCTGTGTAGCTTTGGCACCTTTCCTGGGACTCACTTTCTAGCCCAGGCTGGCCTCGAACTCACAGAGATCCACCTGGTTCTGCCTCCCGAGTGCTGGCATTAAAGGCATGCACCACCACCGCCTGGCTACTAATAAATTTTTTAACAGTTTGGGAAGGTAGGAAACCTAAGGTCAAGACATCAGTTATGTCTGTTGAAGTCATCTTTCTCAGAAACTACACCTGCTTTCTCATGTGTTTTACAGTTGAGAATGAAAAGAATTTATCTAGTATGTACATATTATGGCATCTATCCCATTCCTAATGTCTCAGTATAAAATTTACTTCCTATGATCTACTGTTCTGGGTTCTAAATCAACATGTAAATTCTGTGGGTTCACCAACATTCACACACCCAGATTACTATTGGTAATGAAAAAGAAGAGTTTAAATATATATTTCCTAATAAATAATATAAAGTGCAGGCAGAAGTGAAAAGCAGAAATTAAATCATGTGTCCACATAAAACTGCTGCTCAAACTCAAACCTTTAGTTATGTCCATTATAGACTGAATATACTCACTTGACTGAAGTTTTACTTTTTTTATTTAAAGAAATTTCTTTCCTTTTACATACCAACCCCTGTTCCGTCTCCCTCATCTCTCTCTGCCCCCCACGTATCCCCATCCCATTCTCATCCCCTCCTCATAGAGGATAAAGCCTTCCTTGGGTAGTCAACACAGACTGGCATACCAATTTGGGGCCAGACCTAGCCCCTCCTCCTTGCATCAAGGCTGAGGAAGGTATTGAACCACAGGGAATGGGCTCTAAAAAGCCAGTTCTTGTACCCGAGATAAGTGCTGGTTCCATTGCAAGGGGACCCGCAAACACACCAAGCCATGCAACAGGTTTTTAAAAACTGTTTTCTGGCCGGGCGTTGGTGGCGCACGCCTTTAATCCCAGCACTCGGGAGGCAGAGGCAGGCGGATCTTTGTGAGTTCGAGGCCAGCCTGGGCTACCAAGTGAGTTCCAGGAAAGGCGCAAAGCTACACAGAGAAACCCTGTCTCGAAAAACCAAAAAAAAAAAAAAAAACTGTTTTCTGTGTATGGAATTTAATGAATTACTAGTAACTGAAGAAGTAAAACTGTAAATGTTAAAAATAGTAGCATTACTCTATAAATAATAGTTTTTCAATTTTTCAGAGTAAAGTCACTTGACTTCCTATGTGCTCTTATGACTTGTTGATGAGAAATTGGTACAATGAAAATCAGAAAAAAAAATGAATCATTTAGTGACTTTGGTCCTTGTTTTGTCTGAGCTGCTAACCGTAATCAGAGTTAGCTATAACAGATCTGATGTAAGCAAAAGAGACTCATGATTTTTAAAGAATAGGGAAGACCTATTCCCAGGAAATATTGACTTCCCCTGGAAATATTGACTTCCCCAGGAAATATTGACTTCCACATATAAGGTTGGTTTATTTGTGAGCTTTGCTATGGAGGAAAAGATTTAGTTCTAGAAATCTCGTAAGAATACAAGTTCCAGGGAATGCAAGGCTCTGTGTTGTGTGGTAGCATATCACATCTCTATAAGGTTGAGGAGTTGATCTGAAATGAGCTTCCTCCAAACTACTAACATAGCTTGGTACAAACTATATTTTCATTTGTCACAACCTTGAATGTGGAAATAGTGCTGCAGTGGACCAATGTCAAATGTAACAGTTAGGTTGGCATTAGCAAAAGATTCATTTTATTTTTTTTCTAGAAGTGCATCAGTCAAAGAAATTCAGGGAGCTGATGGTTTGTACCTGCATTTCAGTGTGTTAATGGAGTTTGTCAGTAAGAAACACAAGCACACCAGTCACGCATCTTGATACAGATTTGTGCGTGTTCTTTCTCCCTGTGAAATAAAATTATTTAACTCTTTTAATAGTTGATCTTGATTTTATATTTCCTCCATGTTAACTATGAAAATAGCTGTTCTGAGGATGCAGAGATGTTATTCCTAATTGGAATTAAATTGTTTCAGAAAATGCAAGCAAATATTCTAAATTATGCAAAAGAAGCATATTTGAGCTTCTTTTGTACAAAGCATTCATTTGTACAAATATTTGTTCATTTATTGTAAGAATGTGAGCACTTTATTTTGAAGCAATTCTTTAGTAATAAAAGTAATAATTCTTAATTTCCAAAACCATAATGTAGTGTAGGTAGCTTCTCCCTGACTACATTTGCTTTCTACTGATGTTAATATCTTGGATTGCTATATTGCACTAATCAGAGATAAAATATTATTTAACTATAAAATTTGAAAAAAAAATGTTTGGATGGTAGCACTTTTCTAGTCAAATAGCTTTTAAACTATCACTGAATCCAAAGCAGATTATATTTCAAATACTTAATGTTCTGTACTTTCTTAAAGTTGCATTGATTGTTCCATCTGCATACTTACAGACAGCACTGGACAGAGATTTTAAAGAAAAAAAAACTCATCATGGAGTTTTCTGATGAGTTCCTATGGCTAGATTAGAGTGGTAAGTGTGAGGATAAGTCCTCATTTATCAGATCACATCCTCTGCACATCATTTTAGGACATACATGATATCAACAGGACTTATTAACCAGTGGTGTTTAACTTGACCACTTGAGTTAGGTACTATTTCCCAGCATTTTCCTGTGAAAAGATGTTGCCATTGTCCTCTCACTTCCACATCTAATATTTATCTGACTGTTACTGTGCCCTTTTAAAACTCGGGATTAAAGATGGAATTGTAGGAAATCTCACAGGCAACCTTCTAGTTGAGGAAGGGTATGAGAAGATAATGTCCTAAATTCTTCTGATAGGATGGGATGAGCCTTCCATGCTATTCAATCCTTATATAATTATTGATTGACAAAAATGGATAATATTATATGGAATATAATGTTGATATCATGTATATATACACACACACACATATATGTGTGTGTGTGTGGTTTGTGTGTGTGTGTATGTGTATGCATGTAACTCTGTGTATACATGTTTAGAGATGTATATACACATATGTGTATAAATACATGTATATGTATATGTGCATGTATATACATAATGAACTAGAGTAACAAGTGGCCAAATATTGCATTAAAGTAGGAAATATAAATTTTTGGTGTAGTGCTTGGAAGATAAGAAAAATTTAAGCAATATTCTGCTCCAAATACCAATTTTCAAATTATTTTAATTATTTATTTCTTAAAGATTTATTTACTTTTATTTCTGTGCATGAGTGTTTTGCCTACATGAATGTATGGGCATCATGTGCCAGCCTAGTGTCTATAGAGACTTGAAGAGGGAATTGGATCCGCCCTAGATCTGGAATTACAAACCAATGTGAGCTGCTTCTTGGTTGCTAGTAAATAAACCTAGGTCCTCTGTAATGGCAGCAAGTGCCAGGGTATACATGTAGAGGTCAGAGAGCATTGCACAGGTATAGGCTATCTCTTTCCACTGCACTGATCCTGTGGATCAAACTCAAGTTATCAATTTGGGTACACAAACATATATTATCTGAGTCATCTTTCTAACTGTATATCAGACATGGTAACATTTTAAATAGCCAATTGGAATGTCTACTTTAACTTTGTAATTCAAATATTATCAACATGATGAAATGGATCAATATCAGATTTTGTCATTTTATAATTTCTTCAGTGATATGACATGCATAATTTACTAAGTACTAGAAAAAACAGAAAAATTAAATTTGAAGCTGAATGAAAATGTTTATCACAGGCTGAAACTTGGTAAACACATTGAGACAAAGTATGGTTGTTCTTGATCTTTAAACGCATGTTTCCTTTCACTTCAGACACAAATGAAAACTAAATTGGGACTTATCAAAATCCTCCTACTTTTTTTTCTTCTCCATTCAGAAATAAATGGATTTTATGATCCCTTCAGAGTCTTGTGCCTGCAGCTCTCAACTTTCCTGTGATAACCTGTAAGTGACTCAGTCCAAATAACACTGGCTCCCTATTGATCCATGGGTAGCAAACCTGTCTCATTCTGAGCCTTTAGAATTGTCATTTCCATAACATAGACTGTTTTCTTTATATTTCAGTTGGCAAAAAAAAATTCCTCCTACATTTTTCAGATTTTGATCAAATGTCATCTCTGGGATTTGTTTTGAGGTCTCTCCTTTTAAAATCGATTTACCTTACCCTGGAAATCCTTGTCCCAATTTTTTTAGCCACTGTATTTTTTTCTGTCTCATTCCCTCTCTGTATCTTTCTACCTTATCTGTCTATAATATATTTCACAGGCTTCAAATCTAAAAATGTAGAGTGCTATCTTTGTTAAAGTACAAATTCTGCCTTGCTTTTCTTCAAATGATTAAATCAATGTCTAACAAAATGAGGTTCTCAATAAAAACTTGATGAATTACTAATGAATAAAACTGTCAGAGAACATAGAACATTCAATTAATTTAATAGAAAACAAACTATGAAATTATAGATGAACCTACTTGGAATTGTAAAGATTTTAGTGCCATAAAATGAATCTAAATTTTCTTGCAGTTAAACCCAAGTTAATCTCAGTCTGATGTTTCAATGACTTTCTTATTGTAAGTGGTGCCCATCTTATAATCATTACGGTTATTTTAATTTATGTTATAATTTGTGGATATATGTATGTGTGCATGTGAATAAGTGCCCCGGCCAGCGGGGTCTCAACAGGGGCGACCCACCTGTGGGAGAGAATGAAAGGGACAGGGAGACACACGAAGGAAGACAGCAAGGCAGGGTTCTGATCAAGCTGCAAATTTTAGTTTCCTCAGCGAGGCTTATATAGCATGGGAGGGGGAGGGGGCAGGAAGGAGGGAAGGGGTGCAGTTGAGGGGAGATGTGCAGGTTGTGAGGCTGCAGGATGTTGTGCTAGGTGATAAGGTCACTGGTCAGGGCCCATTGTTCTGTTGCTATGCTACCTGATCTACCTGACTGAGGAATGTTCTTTATCTTTGAGGGCATCTGGTTTAGGGCCTGTGGCTTGTTCTCTGGCCTAGCTAGTACTTTTCCATAGTTCATGTTTGGTCCCTGACAAATAAGTGTTGTTCCTAATACTTTGATAATAAATATACCATCAATATCATTGTATCAGAGTAAGTGGTTAAAAAAAAAAAAACCAAAAATTCCAATTTGGTTATAAGAAAAACTCAAAAGATGAGGATGACTGCTGTGTGATAGTTTTCTTCACAGAAATTGCTCCCATTGACTATGACCAATAAGTTTGTTGACATAAGACCTGCACATTCATACCAGTAGCATGTCAACATTGATGAAGGGTCATTTTATAGGAACTCCCCCACACTTCTAGGTGAAAAGCTACAAGAACTCAGAGGCTGCTGGGGAGGCAGAACCTGTTTTGTTGTTCAAGGACAACAACATCAGATATGTGTATACACATCTGTGCTATGTATGTGTGTGAATATAAAACAAAAATAAGTATATAAAGAGCTCATGAATTTGAGAATGGTGTTTTTTAGGGTTACATGGGAGGAGCTGGTGGACCTTTCAAAGTTTGCAGATGCAGGGTACTAATGGATTTTATGCTCAATAAAAATTAAGAATTACAAAACGACCAGAGAGAGAAAAAAGAAACAAAATGATTTTCATGACTTCAGGACATTTTAAAAATAACTTTGATGAAAGATTTTTACTATTCCTACTGTGTTCATTAAGAATTAAAGTAGGAAAGGTTTTCTACAGTCACATAGGCCACTAACATGCCAAATAATACTCAGATCACATGATCTATAATTATCACTTTCCTATGCATGCTGAATTCTCAGCATATGATGTTATAAGTCAGTACATAAATTATATGTTAGCAATACTACTGACAATAGTAACAAATGGCATTTTCTTACTGTTTCAAAGTGGTGCTTCTCTTCAAAGATTATGTCTGTTTTCATTGGATTTTATATAGATTTTTGCTATCAACCTTGTTGATGTGTGTCAAAATTCCTACTGTTAAAGCAGGAAACAGCATACTACAACTCACATAACTTGTTTAATATCACAAACCTATTTTTTTCCAAAGCCAAATCTGGTTCTATAGCCATTTTTGGTATTTGGGTGCTGTAGATGACTGTTAGAGACATGGTGATTAATATGATTAGAAAGGCTCAGGCATTGGAACTAGATGTATTAATGGCTTTGATGATTAAGTTTTTTGAATAAAATTCTGTAAGAAATGATATATCAGTTAATACAAAGCTCCTGGTAATTAGGGAAACAATGTGAATGGTAGAGATTCTATTAAGTTTCCTGTTCTCTGTGTATCTTGTTTGTCTTTTAGGCTATGGACAGATGAAATGGATCTGGAGGATATGAAGTGTATGACTGTAAAGAATTTATGTGTACAAATGTGGAGAAATGCTAACTAAGGTTTGGTTAGCACCTAATGTTGCTATTATTAGGACAAAGT
This sequence comes from Peromyscus maniculatus bairdii, assembly GCF_049852395.1. NCBI lineage: Eukaryota > Metazoa > Chordata > Mammalia > Rodentia > Cricetidae > Peromyscus > Peromyscus maniculatus. The sequence continues at coordinate 79,875,258 of NC_134861.1, forward strand.
GGCTAGAGAAAACTACAAATTTTTTAATGTCACTATGAGTAAAGTACACAGATGGCTGTGAATATTGTAGTTTGTGAGCTTAGGTATAATATGTGTTAATATAGCAGTGCTGTTTGAGGTTAATGGATAAAATCAGATTATTAAGTAGATTCTGGCAATGAAAATTGTACTGGACTAAAGGAGAACTAAGACCAGAGTAGGGACTTCTAAGGTAGAGGATAGTTAAGAATTAAAACCAAACTGTCCTTATTTTCCCATAGCTTCTATTTGAAGGCCTAAATGATAGATAATATTAACATTATTGGTAAGGAAATTTTGTTGAAATTCTCAGGAGTGTGTGTTTAGGCAGAATCACAATATAGCTAGAATAAATACAATATCACCGATGTAATTGTACAAAACTGGCTGAAGCTCTGCATTGTTTGTATTTCTTGATCAAATCAGCACCCATTAAGTAGGAATGATATGATATTGATGCCATGTCACCTGAAAAATAGTTGAGATAGTTTACTAACTGAAGTATTATCTCAATCTTATCATACTGTTTTCAAGCTCCCAATTATTTCACATTTTTACTCCTTAGCCTTTGTTTTATTTTATTTGTTTGATACATTGTATAAAGTCTTCTAACTTTTGGATATGAAGAGAGATAGATAGATAAACAATACATAGGTAGAGAGATAGATAGATAATACATAGTTATAATTGATTAATGAGATTACTGGGTTAATGGGATACCAAGTCAACAGACAGAGTAAATATATACAAGTTTGGAAGTCATTTGTGGAGGCTCCCTGTTGGTGTGATAGTTTATATGTCATATATATGAGGTCTGACTAAGTTTCACGTTCTTTGTGCTGTGTCCATGTCATGCACTGTTCTGTTATGAGACTATAGATGTACATTTCATTAAGTCTTATTTACTAATTCCTGGTTTTAAAAATATTTTAATCATCTTAAATTTTTGATGAGATTCAAAATAATTTAGTTCATTGTTGCAGTAATTTGTTTTATTAGTTTTGGGCTGCTTCCATTATTGTCTTAAATATTTCTCCTGCTACTTATCATCTATCCAACATTTTGTTATATAAACTGTCTAAAGTTTACCAAATTTCAATTAGAATATTTTAAGAGAATCTTCACTATTCTTCCTTCTTCATTTTTCATTCCTGCTCAATTGTTTCTCAACAATATAGCCAAGAGTTCTTATTTAAAGAGGTGTGGCTTCTTACAATCATCCCTTCAATGAGATATTACTGTATTTAACAAAACTAAATCTCACTATCTGCCTATCTCCACACATGCCTACTCAAATTCTGATTTTTTAGTTTCCTTTATGTATTTATTTTAGATTTTAAGTAAAAGCATCTTGGCACAACTTACTGGTTTTATTTATTTTCCTAGAATACCCAAAGCAGATTTATTTTTAGCATTATTAAAACATTATTATTACATGGAATCTATACAAAGCTATCACCATTCTTCCTTCCATGTGCCATTTCTTAATTCTGACTTTTTCATGTAAATGGCATGCCTTGAAAAGATTTCTGTTAATAATTCTTACTTCAAAGTTGGTTTCTCTGGTTAATTTTATTTTTGTCAAGGAAATATAAGATCAATAACCATATAAGATTTTGTCTTTTATCACTGTTAAAACTGAAAACATTTAAGAATATTTGTTGGTAGACAATGCATGCTTTCTAAATAAGACTAGGAAGGAGAAAGTTTTCCAGTTATTACAGAAAACATGGAATGTCACTATTATGGTAAATTCCTAGAATTTAAAGTAAGAAATTTTTGTTTAACCATTTTTTACACTAAATTTTGGTCCCATAACAAGAAAAAGAGTATACTTCAGCTCACATTGCCCTAGTGATTCCACTTGTACCAGAGGACTACAATGTGCTTGTATTGGCAGTGTTTTAATTATTTGCTTGCTTTTAGTCAAGTTTGCCATTAAGAATGGAAACTTATCTATACAGGTGGTCGATAGACTTAACTGAAAAATTATTCAGTATGAAGTCATGAAGTAAAACTCACATAATCCTTAGACTTAATAATGGGACAATTATTGCTTGACTAAGGATGTCACTAGTCAGACAATTATTACTATACTGAGTTCCAATCTATATACAATCTGATTTGCAGGTATTTATGAAAGTGATTAAAACAATACTGAAACTGACTTTGCAGTTCCCACTTCATCCAGTATTTGCAAGTAACACTGATTATTTTCTATTGAGTAAGCATATTTGTACTTCTTAAAAGATAATAGGAAAGGGTAGTCTCAGGATTTACTGTTTACCAGGCCAGAGTTGGGTCAAGTGAATAAGTGGAATCATGTGGCCCTATTTTTAACATAAATGAGGAAAGTTGTTTTTCTTTGTTGTGTATAAGATGTAATAATGATAGATATTATGAAGCATATTTGTATGATATATAAAAATATATAACATTTAAATATAATGATAGGTAAAATGCTGTGCATCAAAATCATTAAATATTTTAAGCATGCACACAATATTCAAAATCAATTTTACATTTCTCTGAAGGGATATGAAATTATAATTTTTTGTTTCTCACTTTTTCAGTGCCATGAATGTATTAAAATATTTGATCATGAAATATTAACAGGTAAATATTTTTAAGTTAAAAATGTGGAACTCACCTAAAAAGAGATTTTTTTTCTCATTAGAAGCCATGAGTTTTTAAAAGAAAATAAATCTCATGTTTAAAAGTTTGAATTTATTTATTACTCAACTTTTATCTGCATGGTAATAAAAATTTGTCCCCAAAATAGCTCTTACAGCTTACGTTAACCCGTTTATATCCATCTACATTCTACCATGTGGCTCTTTAACTCTCCTCCGTTTGTCCATCCAACTCCGTCTGTGTCGCTCTGGCTTCTCTCATGCACCTAGGTTCATCCTGGGTTGCTCTCTCTCCCCGGAAGTCCCGCCTAACCTTTTCTGCCTGGCCATTGACCATTCAGCTCTTTATTAAAATAATCAGGGTCCTTAGCCGGGCAAGGTGAAACAGTGACATGGCTGTACATAGTTTGCACAAACATCTTGCAAAAGTTACCTCTTTTGTCTAATTAGAAATGAAAGGTTTTCACTCCAATACAGTAAAACCTCATACAGTAAGAACAGTTATCAGGTAAGGATTACATTTACAATGTCCAGTTCATGTATGTTTGTCAAATTTGTAGAAAAAAATATATTATCCCAAAAATATATTATCTTGGTAAGTCCAGAACTTTATAACTAAACCACTTTCTATTATAAATTGTATTACTAACCTAAAATAACTTTTTAGACTAAAAACATTTTCTTAGATAGTAAACTTAAGCTTTTATATCTCTTGCTTTTATAAGCTTTGTACCTCTTTTGTATGTTTCTTTTTTTAATTTGATATCAATGAAAACAATATAACTTTCTAAACTTTAACCCATCAGATACCAGAGAAGGATAAAATATTATCTGAGTAAATAGAAAATACAGAGCAAACAAGTTCCTAAACTATAGAAATGACAGAAACAGCTGGCTGCCGGGACAGTCACACAAGGTTCTTCTGCAATGTTGGGGCATCTATCTTTGGACTATAGTCCTAAAATATCTGACAGATTTTTCTGTGAAGCTGGAATTTTTAAGAACTCTCCTACCCTGTCTTGGCAAAGTTCTATAGTCATTTCCTCTTTGTCCTGCTTGCCCTATTTGTACAGTATGCTGTTAACAGTTGAGGCAAGGTCAGTTTCTTGCACAGTGGCTAACACTGCCCCCCAAAAAGCAAAGTCTCTATGGAGGTTCTTTGATGCCCATCATCCTTTTATGAAGTAGATTGGTGCTGTTAGGAGCAGACATATCTCACTGTCATGAAAAGCCTTAGATTATTAAAACATCTTAAATGCCATATTCTGTAGGTCTCTGAAGTGTTTGAAGACTATCTATCTATCTAAAAGTATATCTCTCTGTTTGACCTTGAAACATACCTAACACAACTATGAGTTAGTTTGTGATAGGTGACTAAATACAAACATTCATTTCTTAATCATCATGAATAGTTTCTATCAATATGCAAAAATCCGTACCAATTAAAAATATTTAAGACTAATAGTTGCCTTTTCATTTAAAAGTAGATTCAATAATCAATCTTTTTATCCTATCATTCCTATATCCCCACTGTTCTTCATAAAGAAATTCCTGAATCTAACCTCCTTTGCTTAGTTTCCATCCTTCCCATGATTGGTAATAACTTTTGACCAACCTCCTTAAATGATGATAAACATCCATAATTCACCAAATGACCAAACACCATTCACTCCCCTCTTGGAAATATAGACATCATGTTCTCTAGCCTCTACACTGCATCTTGTTGTCTGAGGGCAATGACATCTTTAGGGGACCCTGAAAAAAAAATGGTATTATTGTCAAGTCCAGGGAGAGCTAGGTGTCTCACTTTTTGTCCAGTCTCTGTGTAGGAGTAAAGTGCAAAGCTTATCTGAAGTCCTGGCTGGAATACTCTGTGAGGATGAACCATCCTAGCTAGCTGCTTTGAAGTTGTTCTGGATGCCAAATTTTTGAGGAAACTGAAACAGAGGCATTCTGACAGACTGGATCACCTGGGCTCTTTGTCTTCATTGGTGTCTGGTCCTTTTGTTCTGAAAACACACAAACTTTTAAAGGTAACATACATATCTGCATTAACACAAGTTTTGAATGTGTGGTGTGTGCAGATCAGCTAAAGATGATTCACTGTTCTATGTTTGAGCAGGTAAAGGCATCTCTCAACTTTATATGTCTGTTTGGATTCTATAACCAAATTGCAATATAACTCTCCATCCATGCCCTATGAAAGGATAGGGTGTAATAATAAGTCATTAGGGCTCTGTATCCTACAAGATTTATCTAGTCTCATCCAGTTTCAGAGTTATTCTCATGTTGAGGGATCAGCATATATGTCATCTGTCTTGTTTTAATTTGTTTCTTTCTTCATGTCTGTAGCTAAGATGTTTAGGAGGTCTCCCTTTATCAAATTTGGTCTTTATTAATTTTGAAGGAATCCATAGCTTTTTGTTTTCTGCAGAAACAAAGGCATAACTTCTCCCCAGTGCAAGACATTTTCTGACTTCCATTCTAAAGTTAAGACATCATTAAAATATGTTGGATGGTTTATTTAAATATGTTTTTCTTTTGACCATCCAATATCTCTCTGCAGCTGCTCTTTTGTTCATTAGCATTCAAAAATTCAAAGTCAATAAAGCATCATACAAGATCCAGATGCCCTGAGTATTTCCTATCCTTACATAGCTCATTCTTTTTATACTACTTTACTCTTTATTTAAAGACTTTATTATTTTTTTAACTATTGACTGTCTATACCCATTTTCTTTTCTTTCTTCAGAATCTAAATACATTTTCAAGTGTACTATACCTATTGAAAGGGTTTTTTCTTTTTCTTTTTTGTCTTGATCTTGCTTTTTTGTGCATCTGCAGCATTTCCCTGTTCAAGCCAACAAAGTCTTACAAGGGTAGGTCATTTGTAGCATATCTCTGTTTAGCACATGGTGCTGGTGGCTGACTCAGCTTTCTTTCTGGTCAGTGAGAGCTGAGCCTCATGCCCACCAATCTCTAACACTGTTTTTTAATGAAAAATGATATGAGAAGAAAACACTATCAAACCAAGCAACAAATCCACAAATCAAGTCCTTTTTCCTTCTTTGCCAAATTGAAAAAAATATATATTAATATAACATATAATTGCTAAATATGTTCTTTTTTTGTAATCAATATGCTCAATAACTCAATGGATAGCCTTGGGAAATCTGGAAAGCATATTGTACAATATTGTTTCTTTCTTTCTTTTTTTAATTAAGAAAATTTTAAATTCATTTTAAGTGCCAATCACAGATCTCCCTTTTCCCTCTTCCCACCCCTCCAGCCTTCCCACCCCTCGGTCCACCCCCAATTCCCTCCTACAAGAAGATGAGGCCTCCCATGGGGAGTCAGCAGAGCCTGTTGCATTGAGTTGAGGCAGGTCCAAGGCCTCCCTCTGCCTTAAGGCTGTGCCAGGTGTCCCACCATAGGTAGTGTGCCCCGAAAAATCAGCTTGTGCACCACAGATGGATCCTAATCGTATTGCCAGGGGTAACTTAAAAAGATCAAGCTACACAATTGTCTCACTTATGCTGATGGTCTAGTCCAGTCCTGTGGAGGCTCCACAGGTGTTGGTCTAAATTTCATGAGTTCCCAGTAGTTTAGTTTGGTTGTCTCCATAGGTTTCCACATCATGATCTTGATGCCCCTTGCTCATAGAATCCCTCTTCTTTCTTTTTGACTGGACTCCTGGAGCTCAGCCTGGTGTTTGGTTGTGGATCTCAGCATCTGCTTTTTCTTAATACATTCTTCAGTTAAGGGCCCCATCTTCACTGTTAAAGAGAAAAAGTTGATTGGAAAAAGTGATACTTGACTGTGAGCAGGACTTACAGAAAGGATCAACATAAGCTTGTCATTCTGGAGAGAAAGATAGGGGTCAGGTAGCTCATGGATAGAATTGAAGGCTGTATATTTCATAGCCCCCAAATGTTTTTTTTAAGTATTCTTCAATATTAAAACACTAGTGGATCAAATTATATTGTTAAGATTTTCTATAATTAATTTTAGTATGTATATTCTTTCTGGAAAAACAAGCCATAGGTTAACATTGACAAGAAAAAAAGTCAAACAGAATTTTCAGTTTAATTAGTGTTTATCAGGGAATTGCAACAAACCCTCTAGGTCACTTTCCCTTCTACATAAATTTCTTTAAAGAAGGATGTAATCTATATTGTTGTGGTAGAAGATTTATATTTTCCTAGTCACCACTCTAAGAAAATACAGGTTCAAAATCAGCAACATGTTTTTTCTCAACATATAAGCCAATGGTTTTAAAGTGAAGATTTAGTTTATAGTGTCCTGTGCTGTTCTTCCTAATCTGAGTCTGGTAGTTTGCAGAGGTGTCCAAGTCTGATGTAACAGTCCATTTTCCACCTAACTGCCAAACTCAGTTTGAAACAAGACATAGAATGATTTTGAATGTCTTGTAGAATTTTTGAATTACCATATCTTGTGCAGTAAAAAAAAATAGTAATAATTTATGGAACTCTATATATTATTCCTCATAATACACATTTTTCTGTCATAGAAAATGTTAGGCAGTTAGTAACAAATTGTTTTTCATAAAAAACAGTCATAAAGTCCTCTGTTACATTACTCAGAAGTAGTATATTCCAGATTGTTTTCTTATGGTAAATAATACCATATTGGATCCATACTTTTAAACTGTGTTGCAAATGTGAAAGTTTTCTTGGTGGGATTTTATGGAAATGGACAATATGGAAGCAGAATTATGAAGAATATATATGTGTGTGTGTGTGTGTGTATGTGTGTGTGTGTGTGTGATATGAAACTAAGCTAATCTAATTTAAAAGTAGAAATCAACTTTTCCCTTCCATATGACTGTCTTGTGGAAACTTACAAGCCATTTTATATCTCTTGAACATTATATGAAGAACTAAATAACTGAAGACAGGTATTTTTTAAACATATATGTTCTTCTTGTTTTCCTTAAGTAGGTCCCTTTAAATTATATTTCTGCTTAGAAAGCCATAAACTCATTTATTTCTTTCATAATACAGCTCACTCACAAAGAACTTCAGTTCACAGTTATATTTAATGTTGTTTGAATGTATGAGAACATCGTTACTTCTTCATCTACATCTAATATTTTTATGTCTGTCCACTTCTACTAAATATGTTCCGAACCTTTCCATTAACTATTCACACTACTGCTGATATAAATAATCATCTATCTTAGGTTGGTAGTAAATTCTCAGCTTTCTTCCTTGCACCCACTTACCATCTTTACTTTGTGTTTGGAAAGACATTATGAAGGAAATAATTTTCAAAATATAATTTAGAATTGGATGGATTTACTTAAGATAATTCTGAGCCAGTCAAATGTTCTATAGATGGTGAACAGAATAATTCAGAGTCCCTGGAGTTCACTTCTGTGTGATATTATTGCTCTAAGTTCCTCATAACTCATATTAATGCTTTCTACTCATATACAACCATTCAGTTCCCTTAGTTCCTGATACATCCTTACCTTCTTTCTTTTACATTTACACCCTTCTATAGAGTAACATCTGAAATGCAGTGGATACTATACATGTATGTGTTTTAATATAAATTTAATAAATTTATACAATTTAATATAAGCTAAATACAAATTAATATACATTTAATGATTATGTTAATATATATTCACTCTAAATTGTAAGAAAAGTAAAGGAGTTGATGTTTATTTTTTGTTAATTTGGGCAGGTATTGTTTTTTTTTTAAAGCTACTTCCAGGATTCATCAAACTGGTATGTATTTCTCTGTACCCTCAGAATACATTTGCAAATGCTAGTGATATGTAGGATTCTCAATCTAAGCCATATTTTGACTACTTTAACTTTGTCTTATTTTCTATTCATAACCTCTAGATGACGCTTAAAACCCTATGCAAACCTATTATCTGGTAACCCAAATAAAAATACCGTTTGACAAATGGTTAGTTAGAAGGGAGATAACATAAATGAATTGAAAATGCTGCAACAGGAAGCCATGGATTACCAAGTCAATATTCCTGTTTCCAACATGGAATACCCCCCAAAATGTAGAATATCAGAGAGCTCCCAGAATCTCTCAAATCACATAGCCTATTTCCATTCTTTTTTTTTTGTCTACCAGAAGTGAATGATAAAGCCATACATGAAGACTACATATACCTTGATTGCACCATAAAGAGAAAATAATCAGAAACAACTGCAAACTACCTGTCTGCTAGATAAACTTCATAGAAGTTGCCAGAATTTACTATGCTGACTGCTGATAGATAAAAGGTGTTAATGGTCTTACCCAGGAATTCATACTCCGAAATTCAGTAGCAACTTGTCAGGGAAAATATGCCATTTGTGTGAGTGGCATATAGGGATAACTGACTGCTCTACCATTTGATTTTAGATTCCACAAGAGAAAACTTGAGCCTCATGCAGTAATCTTGTTAAAAGCCCATACCCTGGGAGATTATAGCATGAGGAGGGAATACATGTTTAGCTACATTGACATAGCATGAAACTACCTTGTTAATATTTGTGGTTTTTACCTATACAAAAGTGCTATTTTAATTCTTAATGAGAAGTCTCTCTTTGCAGTGATTGATAATAGACACAGATTCAAAATTGCTGAAAACTGCTAAAATTAAGTGACATTTGAGTGTTCATCCCTAAACAAGATATTTGTACCACTTCTTCTCCTGGAAGAGGTTCGAGAGTATTATAGAGCTGAAAAAATACAAAGAAGTTCTATGAAATTTGATCTTATAGACATGAGACAGCCATGTCAATCTTGGCCTCACAAAAGTTCTGCATTGAATATGCACAAGCCTGGCCCTGCCAACTGTTCTGGATGATGGAAGGATTCTTTGTCCCTATTACTTGATGTTGAACTATTAACTATTAAAAAATTCTAGGAGAGGCAGAGCCATTGTCTTCAGTTGTATGCCAAATAGTTATTCAACTAGATCACAATGGATATTTCCATCTCTACTGAACTATTTACAACTGAAGTTTTCTGGGAAACATGTCATTGTGTTAGATTACCAGTCTCAAGTTGATAAGCTTCCTCCTGCTCTGCCTTGGTAAAATTTGAAACAAAAAATCACCAAACATAAAGACATGAAACTAAGAAAGAAATTCTCAGGGAGGAGGGAGAGCTGTCAAGGTCATAAAATATCATTATTAGAATTAAAAATGTCACAGAAAATATTATTAAATAAGAAAATGCATATCAGTCTTCTAGTTAGAATTCAACAGTATTTATCAATTCACCAAGAAAGAAAGCTAAATTCTTACAATAATCAATAATATTCTAAAATGTTTCTTAAAGTGTTTATGACTCTATGAGTTCCTACTTTTGTAACTATCCTCTTTGTACCAAACATATTTTGGTTTTTTTTACTTCGCGTGTACCAGGCACGGTTCTTACTTGTGCATGTCCATGATGCTTTTGTTTCAGATACACCCCTAGAGCTGTACACAGATGATAGCTTTTCCCCCTCTGACATTTACTTTAATTTAATAAAATATAATATATGAACTTTGCATTTTGAAATTAAGGTATCTCTAGAAAATCCAAGTTAGTCTTCAGATTGTAATTCCTCCACATCCACTTCTGCTCCTGAGTACTGGAAGGACAGGTATGTGCAATGGTGCCTTTCTCTGGAGGCTTTTCTGTGTTTCTGTGTCTAATATTACTCACTGTTCTCATTTTTAAAAGCTTTATTCTGGCCTCAATATTTATTTTAATTAACATGAGTTACCACTATTTGTTTGCTTATAATTTTGCTTATGTGTATAACTTCCACAACAGTAGAGAATCTTTCAGTTTACCATTTTGCTATAGTGTGAGCACTGAAAACTGAACAAATGATAGCACTCAATGGACTATAAAATTACTGAATAGCTACATATGGACACACACACACACACACACGACAAACATGTATAACTATTTGTCACTACAGAACTCATATAGTGAAAATAATTAAAAACAGTGGATAAATAATCATAAGAATATTTTTTCCTATTTAGGTATTTTTATATTTGTAAAATTATACTTTAGTTAACACATTCAAAACAACATTTAAGATAGCCTAGTAGTTGTGACCTGAAGTGAGAATACACACAGGAGAGGAGGCCTGGCTTACACAGTGCTAATTTAGAGACATGAAAGTTAGTTAGCATGGTATCTATGAGCTCAGAATTTACAATTTCAATGAAAAACAGATGTTGTGTAATTCAGCTGATTTAACACAACAACACTGGTACCTGGTGTTTGTCCCACAGCTGCATACATTCACTTTCTCTGCAGGTCAGAAGGCACTGGGATATTGCCATGGCACCTGAACTGATTGTTTTTGTTAGTGAACATAGACATAGATAAACGGAAGCATTAACATGAAGGGCCATGTTAACATAATTTTGATGTTAAATTACATAATAGCATTGCTGTGCACACATTAACCACTGAACCGTAGCCAGGTAGCATAATAATGAAGAAGAATAAGGAATGCAGGGCACATAGTAATTAAGTTGGATGGAAAAGCAGAGAGTGACAAAATGTAAAGAGTTTCAAAAGACATTGTTTTATTTTTAGGAATTTGCTTTGATTTTGGTGGAATTTGAGTGAAGACATAGACAACTATTCCACAGCAATGGAATACACATTGCCTGGTAGAATTGGAAATAGCTATTTATCAACACATTTTATGGGTTTTCATAAGTTTATGAAGAGGAAAATGAAGACAGCTGGGAAAACGTTTTCAAATGGTAGCACATATCTTCTTTGACAGTATCACACCACATGGAACAGAGATAGATCCAGAATAAACAAGAATTATCAAGTTTTCCATTAAAGGAGAGAAAGGGCCAGCCACATGTACTAGGGTATAGAACTAACATAGACTTAGCCTTTTATATAGGATTTACTTTTGGTTGTTGGTGTTTACTATTTTTATTTTAGAGTAATTTTAGATTTGCAGAATGTATTGGAGACATATAACTTTGCACACCATTTTGACATCCTAATATAGCACAGTTTCCAATTAATTAATACCATCATTGTATGAGGACTAAAATACAACAATAATTAAAGTTTCCTTAGTTTTTATCTAATGTCTCTGTTTTCTCTGTTTCCTTGGTCCAACATCCCATATTACATCTATATCATCTCTTCTTGTTTTCTCTGATCATTGTTAGTATCTCAGACTTATCTTACTTTGTACCACTCTGAAATACCCCGTTCTATACCCAGTCATGTCTGCCTCTGAACATCAACATTCCTGAAGATCTGTCATTTAAACATTTAAACAATGCCCCACAAATAGAATTAAACATTACACAACTTGTTCATTTGGACTTATTTCCTTTAACAATATGCATTGAAAATACATATTCCTAAATTTGATTTATAGTTCATGTATGTTATATAACTAATTAATACTCCAGTGCACATCTTTGAAGAGTGTTGTATACATGTGTACATTCTCTCTGTGTGTGTTTATAAGATCTTCCATGTGTACACAAGTGGTGACCAGAGGTTGATACTGAGTATCCTCCTCTATCAAACTCTCATTGAACTTGGAACAATACAACTGAATAGTTTAACTGATCAGGGGGCTCCAGTGATCCTCCTTTCTGCATCTCTCACCTTTCATATTACATGTGTACAATACATATCCAGGCTTTAACGTGGCTGTTGAGGACCTAACTTCTAATGTATAGCCATGGTTATATGTCATAACTCTACTCCCACTGACTACGTTGACCCTCCTGTTAGTCATTATCTTTTCTCCAGTTGCAACATTTTTATTCAACTCTTTCATTTCTTTTTCCTAGTGACTATTTTCTTTATTGAAAACAGTCTGAAATAGATAAAACTTCATTTCCCCAAATGAGGATGATTTTAGAAATACCCTTGGTGCACATATTGAGGAGAGAAGTGTTCTGGTTTCACTGTGTTAAGGTCTGGTCTTGGGTTTCTCAGATCCTCACTCTAAGAACACGATTAGGTTCCTGCAAACAGTCTGAACACTGCTTTTGCTTTCCCAATTATATTTGAGACTTCTTATTCTCTTGCTATGGGCACTCAGCCTCCAGCAACTGATCATTAATATTTAAACATTGCTTCCAGTGTCTTCTGTCGCTGGTAAGAAATTCTTGGGAGCTGCAGATCTCTAGATTCCTGCCTCTCTAAATTGCAGAGGCATTTTAGCCTGCAACCTCACTTCTCTTGACATGTCCAAGAAATAATATTGATTTTCAGTTTGTATTGCATTTTCTTTATACAGTAGAGAAGTTGAGTAGTTCTAAACCCAAAAGTACTCCTGAAGTCATTTTGAAGAAAATATGTGTGTAGATTTGTATTGATAAGCCAAGTGTCACAACAAAGAGTGACTACTCAATGCTTTAGCCTTCATTACTCATGGTTGCCACCTACTACAGTGATGTGTTCAACAGCAGCCCCAGTGACAGCTGTAATACTCATAATGAGCCTGGTCAGCCAACTATGGCAATGCCACAGTGGGCTTAGAAATCAGAAGGAAAGTGTGCCTCAGATCAAGACATTAAAGAGTAGTATAAAAAAAACTCAATGATAGGCTGTGCAGTGCACATAATAAAAAATAAGTTAATATGAAATAATATCATGTCAGCTTATGTGTGCATGCATGTGTGTTGCATGCTTAAGTATATATGTGTATACAGACACCAGAAGAGGACATTGGGTGCTTTTCTGTATGGCTCCCCTCTTTACTCCCTTTTTGGTTTCTCGGAGAACTTGAGGATTGCCGTTATAACTAGCTGACTGTATTGGTAAATAGTTTTCAGGATTAACCTGTCTTTGCTCTCACCACTAAGGTTACAAGGCATGTTCACATATGCTGAATCCTTTAAGTTGGTATTAGAGATTCACTTTCAAGCAAATGCTCATGCTCTAAACTATCCCCACCCCCACACAATACTAATTTTTGAAGAGCTAAAACATGTTCAATTTAGGTCTCTCTTCTGAAATTCTTAATTTAAGATTATATGTTATTAAGATTGTATATATGTATATATATGCATACATATATAAAATTCTGTCATTTGTAGATGAGTTGTAACAGTTTTTTTTCATTTCACAGCATAATTTATAATATTAAAATCTAATTTATTTATTGGTAGTATTAACATCATGGCCTGTGTTTGAATGGAAACCACTGAAAGTCTCTATATTCTTATATTTGTAGGTTTCCTGGTTGAGTGTAAAAAGTGTTAAGTCAGAACTATAGATAGATACTACCATACTGAAAATCTCACATATTAACCTCTGTTGGTATTCAGCATTTTTTTTGTGGAGGTCTAACTCCTAGGTCTGTCAATTCCATGACCATTCTTTTCAAAAGGTGAGAGCACCTCTAAGTATAATCCACTATACTTCATTCAGCCAACTCTTTTCCCAGATTTGCTTAGTCACTAATACAAAGCTAAAGGGAGCATTATTGTAGCAAGCTATTATTAATTTAATCTTTGAGAAGAATGTATTTCGCCAATCATTTTGAAAATTAATTCAAACAAAAGAAATAATTTTAATAAGTAAAAAAATATGGTCATAGTTAATAAGAAAGAATATAATATGAATAGAAGATGAATTATGATGTCTTGTATTGTGAAGGAAAGTAAAGAAACAACACTTAAGACTGACTGGATATGATAATATCTAAAGCCTTGGACCTCTTTTAATACTTTCTTCCATTCTGGGTATGGCTTGTCCCTGGGAAAGTAATTTCACCGAAATATGTAGTTTTGCAGATAAAGCATAACTAGATGGGGACCACGTCACGCTTTAGCCCTTCACTAATCCTTTCTTAGAGTTATATTGCTATTGCATTGTTTCCTAATCATTATCAGTTTTCTCAAAACCAACTTTACAATAATCTTCAAGTAAAAACATTACCCTTCTATAGAGACCATTCAAACTGTCTTTTCCATAAAAAATTCCTCAATACTCTATATTCATATATGATTTTTATTGATTTTTCTTAACTGTCTGATGAATTAAATATTCTATTTTGCAATAACATTATTTAAGCCAGCAGTTCTCAACCTGCATGTTGAAAGCCCTTTGGGTCTCAGATGACCCTTTCACAGGGTACAGGGTGTTTACCCACCAACCCCACAGTTGCCCAGAGTTTTCTTGAGTGTGAGCAACAGGAAATATTAAATAGAAGGATTTAGATTATGGAGATAAGCAGATAGAAAATAAAGGATAGCCTCGAGAGGGCCTAGAACCTATTCCAAAGGGAGCTGACTGTCTCTGCCCCAAGGTATTTATAGATACGCCAAGGGGTGGAGCAAAAGACCTCCCCCAGCACAGCCAAGTACAGACTGTCTCAGACATCTGCACTCAGGCCCATGGTCTTAATCATCCTCTTTATGTAGATCTTCTGAGTAAAGCCACGAGGAGCCTGAAAATGGGATCCCACAACAGGGGTCATCTAACACTATTAGAAAACAGTAATAACATAAAATTACAATTATGAAGTAGAAATGAAAATATTTTATATTTGTGGGTCACCACAACATTGTACTAAAGAACCACAGCATTAGGAATGTTGAGAACCATTGAATTCTAAGCTGTATGCTCTCTGTATGAATCCTTCAATCAGAAAAAGAATTTACCTGCAAGAAAGACAATGAGAGAAAGAGAGTGTAAGGAAGACTTTACATTGTCCTGGAAGAATAAAATGAGGATTCTTTCCATCTTGCACTTCTAACATGAAATATGTGAGAATATCTAGGCAGGGACAAGAGACCCCATGAGTAATTGGCTAAAGAGTATTAATAATGAGGGTGCTATGATTAATTCAGAGATACATCCTAAGAAGTATAAAATGAAAGATTAATTGAAGATCACAGGCATCTGTCCAAAGCCTTTGGGTACACATACACACACACACACACACACACACACACACACACACACACACACACACACACACACTCACAAATATGTTCACAGATGTTAACATACACAGCACTGATGTCATTCCATTGTTAAACAAAATTTCATAGTAACAAGGGAAGTTTTGATTTATTAGAGTATTCAATTCATCTAATCAACAGCCACAAATATCCTATGTAACCATGGATATAAGCTAAACAGAGAGTGAAAGTTGGATTCTGAGACCATTCCTTTCAGTCCTTATTTTAAGTACAGAATTTGCTTATGAGCCTTGATACATAGAAGATATTTTCAATGGATATTGATTATTGTAAATACACAGCAAGTTTCAATCTAATCTCATTTCCCTAATCCCATTTTCAATCAAAGCTAATGGTCTTACAACTCATTTGTAATGGTTATATTGGCATGAATTAGCAGATATTTTCAAATACTCAACAGTGAGGCTTTCACACACCTGAGTGTCTCTCAGCTGCAGTTAAAGAACTTTACAGACAGACAAAAGAACTAATTAGAACCAATTATGGCCTGAATGACCAGTGTTGGCATTACAATGTCTGGCAGAATCTACCTTGTCATTGCAGAGAGAGAGGAGAGAATTTCAGTCTTACAAATATCTGTGTTGGAACACTAAACATTTTATAGACTTGCCAATAATAAGCACTTAATGTAATAATGGAAAAAGCATTGCCGAGTGAAACTGAAAGTAAACCTTCACTAGAAATAATCTGACACAGATGACCAAAGCCATGTCACAACTGACAGTCAACTGCTGATCGTTAATGAAGAAGACCAACATTCTGCAACAACTTTAGAGTAAAAATATCCAATGACCTGAATCTAATCCAACATATGTCTTCATGAATTCTCATCTGAGGTATGTTGTTTCAGTGTATTGTGAAAGTTATCGGCAGAGTATTTCACCTGATTTTATCCAATTAAGAAAAAAACACAAAAATGGGTTTTGGTCCAACATTTTTTTCTTATATACTTTATTAACCAAGATACTCTAGAAAAATGGGAATGGTTTACACACACAGAGTAGGCATAGGATTTCTCTATCTTGACTGTCATTTAACATTTTTCTAATGATAAACAAAAATATATAGTTTTGAATATATATTAATTTTGAATATATATATATATATATATATATATATATATATATATATATATATATATATATAAAATTCCTTTCACCAGACATTTGGAAGAGACATCAGAATTATCACAAAAACACAATTTTGTAAAATTATATTCTGTCTATCCATTTGTCTCTACTGACTAGCTATTGTCTTAAGACACTATGGTACTGAATTCTACGTATTCTAATGTTCTAAGTACTAGTTAGAAGTAATTAAATTAAACATATATATGTATTAGCTAGGACACCATGTTTCCTGGCTGTCCTGTGTGGTGCTGGGGATTAAACCCAGTATATTCCTGACTGAGTAATGATATCTTTCTGAAATATTTATGAAAGAGAAAACAGTATACATGAAGAATGTGATAACTCCCTATAATCCATACAGAAAACAATGTGAGAAACAAAATGTGGCAGCACACTAATGGAATTACAGGTACTCTTGAGGGTTAGACAGGGCAACCATAAATTGCAGGTTGGCCATTGCTATTTACCAAGACCCACTTTTATCAAAATAAATTTTTTTAAAGGAGTCAACACTGTAATTCAGTAATTGAATGCTTCACAACTCTAGATGAAGCCCTTTGTTCAATTTCTAGTACAAGCTCACCATTCTCTAAAAAGCAAGAAAACTGGATGAATGATGTTCACTGCTTAACCAGCTTTTAATTTAACAAACAAAGCCAATATTCACTGTAATTGTCTATATTTATAACATACCATTTCTCTGAAATACACATTTATAATATCTGGTTATAATTTATAAAGGAGAAATCAGTAATTTTGATAGGTTGAGTACAGTGAAATCAATTAGCATCTAAATAAAAACAATTTTTTCTGATATGCATTTCTAAACAGTTTTAAAAACTACATGATGAAATCTCACTTTATAGAATTGTTTGTCCTTACTCAAATTCAATTTCAGTATGACCCTGAGAGATGATTAGTAAATTTGACTTTTTAATTAGCATTTTGCATAATTCATTGGAATTATAATGTGTTCATACATTTGATTGTCAAGGTGCAGATGTGCTAACATGAAGCTGTAATTTTCTCATCTAAATAACTCTTTTAGTAAAACCCTAATTTCTTACAATTCTATTGTTTATGACCTGCTGTTGTTCATTTAAAAAGAGTCTAGAAGTGGATTTTGAAGCCAGCCTATACTGTCAGATTGTTTAGAGTAGTAGGTATCAGAGGACACTAACCATTTTAAATGTTGTGTACTGTGTTTTAGCTAAAACTACTTAACTATAATTAACTTTTAAATGCAGAATTTGAGGTCTTGTCAAAAATCACCACAAATTTACCATCAAATACAGAAAAAAAAGTACAAACTAAAAGTTAAAGTGACAGTTTATTTTTGCTTTGCTTTTTGGCACTAAACCAAATCATCTGATATTGGGTTTCTTGTGCTGATCCTTGTGATTAAATATAATAAGAAATAATGTATTGGCAGTTACATTACAAGTTAGATAACTTGTTTTCTTGAGGGCTCAAGACTCCAGTCAAGAAGTCAGCTTTTCTACAACTCTGTAGAAAATGGAGGGAAAAGGAACACAATATGGAGAAATGTATAGGTAAATTTAGCAATGAATATTAAATTAAAGTAGGTAAACAACAAGAGCCAATATTTATATTGTACAGTAGGACTCTGTCAGTAATAAAGATGGATATGCTATACATTTCCAAAGCCTGGTAAAAAGACACTGAATATTTTCACAGGAAAGAAATGATTTATAGATATATGTAGTCTGATATAAACTTTACAGTATATACTATAAGTAAACACTAAATGAAACTCAATAGCAATTTTTGGTTTTAGGCATTAGCTACACAAGTGATAGAAAATACAGAATATGGCCACTTAAAAAGAAATGTCAAGATGAATGCTGCCTTGATTTTAAAAGTCCTTATGTCTTTACACTCTGCAGCAAATGAACTGTTACAATGAATTAAATATTTCCAAATGAGGTGAGATCATTTGCAAACCAGCGTTCTTGGCCACTACTATTTACAAATGAGGTAAACTGCCAGGAGTCATGTACCCACCCACATGGATGGCTGCCACCTACTGTGCCAACAAAGATTGCTGTGCTATTGAAACTTAGAGAGCTGGCCAGCCAAATTGCCATTATTACAAACATGTGTGGCAAAGCTAAATGACATTTCTATGGATTGCTGTGGTGTGATAAATATTACCATTGGAAACAAATGTTTCCTTAGGATGTATTTGCACACACACACACACACACACACACACACACACACACACACACACACACTCCCTAAATTTCCAAACTACAGATTTCTTATTAATTAACTTAGGGTTATATAAAAGTCTCCTGTGTTGCTCCTGGCATGGCCTCCATGTGTCCCTAGTATGTACTCTCTCACAGCAACTTTATAGCATCTGGCACTGAGTAAGTCATGAAGCAAAGTGAAATATTCTCTTCATGGAGATGCTGATGAGCTGAGGCTGGCATGCACTGAGTTCCAACATTGCACTTTCCAGAAACTGTTAAACTAGTTTTCATGATTCTTTCCTGCTAACATAGGCCTTTTTAACCTTTATTTTACTTATAAATGGTAGAGTAAAAAATTGGGTTGATTTTCAGCTGTATTTGATAACTACCAAATAATGAATAGTATATATATATATATATATATATATATATATATATATATATATATATATATTATATATATATATATATATCATTATGAAGCTAAAGGTTCTAAAATTCCCAGAAAATTTCAAACATATGGAAGTCATTAGGTTCACAATGGTACTGTGAAATTTTATGTGCAGAAGCAGGAATAGTGTCTTCCATGTGAGCAATCAGTGAATGAAAATGACTTGCACTAAACTGAAAACTTATACCCTAACTGCATGGTAAGTGAATGTTCCACTACATTATTGAGAGCATGTTTATTCACATTTACTTTCTTTCATTCAGTAAGTAACAAAAATTTAATACCATGAAAGTTGCTGTAATAGTTCAACTTAATTATCAACTAGGTTAAAGGAAATCTAGATCACTGCTAAAAACCTTGTTACATGGAGTATGAGGAATCTCAAAGAATCATAATTGGTCTGAGAATGGGAATGCAATGTAGTGCCGACCTTTTAAAAAATATGGCTGAGAACTCTCTAATCTTATACAGGCCTAGAAGAAACAAAATGCAATGTATGAATTCCTGTTCTCTGAATTTTTAAAACAAGATACATCTTCTCTAGAGAATCCTGATCAATATAGTCAATTTATTTTTTAAAAGATATTATTTTATGCAAATCAGTGTTTCTCCTGCATGTATGTCTGTACATCATATATATGCCTGGTTATTAGCCAGTCTTGGATCTTGGAAGGCCCCAAGAGCCCTCTCCTTCTTCTTGAACTATTAGCTACTTATGGTTTATGAAGTACCTCTTCAGTTGGTGAGCCCAGCAACTTCCATAGGACTGCTCCATATGTATGATCACACAGATAGACAACTTCAAATTGAGCAACCAATGATCCAAAAAGAAAAACTTCCAATAGCTGAGGTATTGCCAGGTTATTTTCCAAGATCCCATTTCCTTCTCAGCCTTGATCTTGCTTGTCATACTAACCATGGTTTATGATTCAATCCACTCCCAAACCAAAGAAACACTGGGACAGGGACTTTGAGATGAAGAAGTACTTGTAAGAAAAATCTATGTATATTCTGCTTTTAAATCATCTTATTCCCTATAGCAAACAATACACAATTGAGCAGTCAAAAAAAAAATCTCAATCTGGGCTAGTCTCACAGAATTGATTATATTAAAACAGGAAGGCCAAGTGTTAATGCTTATATTAAATAATTACTCTCTGTGAACTGTTCCTGGAAAGGGACACCTGGGGGAAATGCTATCTTACATTTAAAGACAATTGATCCATAGGGACTCAGATGAGCTTATCCACCTGTCAGCTCTAACTGCAATGAAGAGAATGAATACTCCATCCTAAGGGAGATGGGGGCCAAATCTTGAAAGCATACTAGACTGCTCCCAAGGATGTAATTATTTTGTGAGTATGCATTTACGTGCATGCTCTTCTGTGTGTGAGTGCATTTTAGTATATTTTGATGTGCATGTAAGGGTATGAAATTGTGGTAGAGTCTTGAAACTAATCTTACCTGTTATTATATCACTATCCACCTTTTTGTGAAACTTTTATCTTACACTAGCCTGTGGCTATAAAGTTAAGGTCTTCTCATCCAATGTGGAACAATAATTTGTCTTACCTGACATCAACGTGTGACAGTTTGAAAGGAATGATCTAGTCAATTGGTTTTATTGTATACCATTTCATCTAGTAAACTACTAGGAAGATACTAATAGGGAAGTACTGCTAAGGTGGCTCATTCTTCTAGGGGACACTCACCTTCCAGAGTGGAATTCTGTCCCTGAAAATGTAGGACTTACCCTCAGATAAATTTCATCTGATGTCTATAAACAAATGTATAGAAACAGGGATTGTTGCTGCAGAGTTTTTTCTCTGGGTCCCGCCAATCCCCAGCAGTCCCTTAGCCCACTTATAAAATAAACATACAGATGCTTATATTATTTAAATTGCTTGGCCATTAGCTCAGGCCTATCATTGTCTAGATCTTACTCTTATATTTAGCCCATTTCTATTAATCTATACTTTGCCACGTGGCTTGTGGCTTACTGGTACCTTACATCTTCCTTGTCCTGGCAGTGGCTACAGGCAGTGTCTCCCTCTCTGCCTTCCTGTTCCCTCCATTCTTCTCTCTGTTAGTCCTGCCTATACCTCCTGTCTGGCTACTGGCCAATCAGTGTTTTATTTATACAGAGTGATATCTACAACAAGGGATGGCCCAATTTATTATTATTCATAATTACTCATTTTCAAAACTAATTTTCACAGTCCAAAATGTCTACTTAGGCATGTGGCAAAAGTCTGATTGGGAGTGAGGATAAGGAGATATAAGGAGAAATAAGATTATGTTCAAAGCTTTACGATGAATTTTGATGTTTTAATAGGTAAATCAAAATATCTTAGTTTCAAGTAATCCATTACTGAATAATATAACAAAGTTAAATCATGTTTACAAGCTATCCAAATATCATTAAGATTTGGCATATTAAACAAATTCATTTGACTTCTGTCATGTAGACTTGATAATAATATTCAATATTAATTATATGTTAGAAGTATCCTCCTCAATAAACTAATCAATGAATGAAAAGGTCTTTATATAACATCACTTGATGATCTCATCTTTATTATTATTTACTGATTTAAATCTCATTATTCAAACCAATTTGAATAGGACTGCAAAGTTTCAGTTCTTACTGTTCAATCTCTTATGTATTCACATACAACAATATGTGTCTTACTCAGGATATTGCTTATGATGAGTTCTTTTGTCATGGACACTTCAGAAATTATTTTTGACAGCATCAATTTTTTCCTTTTTTATTATTTAATATGATTTTTGAATTTAAACATATTTTGATCATAGTCTTCCCTTCCCACACGTTCTTCCAGATGTTCTTCCCTTTTACAGCCTTTAAATTGCTACCTTCAACAGTTTTCTCTTTAGGAGACTAATGACTATACCTCATAATAAAAAAAATTACAAGTTAATGCCAGCCATTGGAATATATTTACTCTGAATTTTATCATTGTAATTTAAGATATATTAATAATGTCCTTAAATTTCATAATATAGAACATTCTTGGAACAGTGAAAATTCCAAACTAAATAAATTACACTATGAAAATATAAAATAGATTATCTTTCAAGGCATATAACTCATTTAGAGACTGGCATATTAAGAGAATGCATGGCTGTGAATAAATGAGGAGATTTCTTTGTGTGGACAGAAACATCTTAGGTGGTTTGATTTTCCTAAAATCAAGCACAGCTTCACATTTGCCTCTTGACCGATATATGGAAGAGTAAACAAAACTGATTCCCACAGTTTCAAGAGAGCATACTTGCTGATAGAATCCTTCTAATAAAGACAGGTTAACACATCATAGGAAAGACAAGACAGGTACACATTTCAAACTAAATGTAAATTTGTCCTGGTGTGTGATTCATGTGTATTTCATTGCAGGCACCATGTAACATTATACAGGAAGCAAAGTGTTATCTTGTACATAATTATTAATAATTGGTGGAAAAGGAATCATTAAGAAGATTATCAATGATAGAAGTTACTAGAAATTGAGGAGATTAATTTGCATAATTGTTCAGGGATTCTAAAAGAATACAAATGAATTTAAGTAACAATAAGGATGTGAAAGTTGATTTCAAAGGCCTGTTTGTTTCTGTCTTGAGGAGAACTTCCAGTAAGGAGTTTTAATGAAAACTGATAAAACACAGTTGAGATAATCTAAAGACTTTGTGAAGTCTCACCATCGGAAATTAAGACACATAGGTCATGTGAGTGGTTCCAACTGCAAATTATTACCTCATTTGTGATGGCTGAAAACCATGTTGCTTGAGCAAAACCAGAATATAGATAACAAATCATACATTTAGATTTTTCTTCTGATAAAGAAAACTATGTGCATGGAGATGGTATAAGGAATATTTTATTGTTTAGTTAAATAATTACAAATACTGAGAATAGATATAAAGCTTAGGAGCTGAGTAGCCACATTTGCTAAGTATCTTGGAAGAATTCTGATACATCCTTGACTTTTTCATATTAAATTCAAAATAGATTTGTTTCAAGAAATTCATTCTGATTACGGTCCCCTTCCAACTCCTCCCAAATCCTTTTTACCTCTACATTTACCAAAATCCACATTCTTTCTTGTTCTTTCTCCCTAGAAAACAAAAAGGTGCACTCTTTCAACCTACTCTTTCTTGGGTCCTTGGGTGTTCCAAAGTCTCTCTCTGAATAATGTCTTGCTGTGGATCTCTGTATTTGTTCCCATCTGCTGCAGGAAGAAGCTCTGATGATGGCTGAATAAGGCAATGTTGTATGAGTATAGAAGAATAATATAAAGAGTCATCTTATTTATTTTACTGTTTTTTTTTTAGACCAGTAGTATTTAGTTTTACGCTAGGTCCCTGGGCAATCTAGCAGTTTTGGTTAGGGGTTCTATGTCATCTAATGGGCCTTAGATCAAATAAGACATTGCTTGGTTACTCCCATAAGTTTTGTACCACTATTGCCCTAGTATATTTTCAGGCAGAACAAATTGTAGATAAAGGTTTATAGGTGGTTTGATGTTGCCATCTCTTTTTGGTACCCTGCAAGATATCTTCCCATAACAAAGACACTAGACATAGAACTGAAGGTTCTAGTAAGAGAAAGAGGGGATGGAGGGAACCAAAAGAATAAAGCTGTACACATCAACTGAACAAAGTGCATATGAAACCAAAGACTGAAGAAGCAAAAATAGGGCTGACGTAAGTCTGTACCTACCAGGTCCTTTGCATACATATCATAACTTCATTTTAGTATTTCTGTGGGACTCTGATGGTGTGATACCTCTTCTTGGTGCTTTTTTTTTTCTTCTGTTGGTTTATCTTGTCCAACTTTGATTTGATGGTTTTTAAACTTATTATATTTTATTTTGTTATGTTTTGCTTATATCTCTTAGAATCTTATTCTTTTCTAATAAGAGTCAGAAAGGGAGTGGATCTGGATGGGAGGGGTTGTACGGAGGAACTGGGAACAGTAGAGGGAGGCAACTGACTTCAGGATATATTACATGAGAAAGGAATCTACTTTTAATAAAAGAGGGCAAAAAGAAGAAAAAGAAAGGAACATGCATCCTTTTTATTATAAAGGATTAAAACAAATAGACAGTATAAAATAAATGAACAAACAGAAAAATAAAGCACAGGGGACATGCATACACATACAAACAAACAGATTGTCAAACACAGAAATCCCATTAAAAATAAAAACCAAAGAGGAACAATATTATATAAACTAAAGAACTATATGATAAGAAAAAATCCAGACAAAGCAATATAAAACAAACTCCTCCTAAAATATAATTGAGTTTATATTGTGGTGGCAATTTTCATTACTAACACTGGAAGCCTACCAGGCCCAGACCTGTGCAGGCCCGGAGCATGCTGTCAGATTCTGTGAGTTCATATGTGCATTAGTCCCACTGTGTTTATGAGGCCTTCCTTCTTTGGTGTTCTTCATCCCCTGTGGGTGTTACACTCTTTCTTCCTCCTTTTTCACAGGATCCCTGAGCCCTGAGGAAAAAGATTTGATGGAAATATTCTTTTTAGGCCTGAGTGCTTCAAGGTCTCTCACTCTCGGCATATTGTCCATCTCTGGGTCTCTGTATTTATTCCCCTCTACTGCAGAAAATAGCTTCTCTGATGATGGTTGAACAAGGCACTCATCTATGACTATAGGAGAATATCATTACCAGCAATTTCATTTCTATATTCTTTAGCAGGACAGTAGTATTTGGTTTTCGCCTTGGTTTCTAGCCTACCTAGTCTCAGGTTCTTAGATATGCAAACAGTGTCAGAGATGGTTCCATCTCATAGAGTGACCTTAAATTCAATCATATATTGGTTGGTTACTACCACAAGATTTGTGCCACTATTCTATTAGCATGTCTTGGAGACAGATCACCATTGTAGATCAAAGTAGTTATCGTTGATTTGGTGTTTGCCTTTCTCTTTTGCTAGTGTACAGAGTACATTCAAGACCATGAACACCAGTCAGTAGATGTGAAGGCTCTAGGTAAGTGTCAGCTCCAGTTTTCTATGTTTAATGAGTTAAGTAAGTATAAACTTCAACAATAGGACCTTACCATCAGTTTTTGGAGAGCAATTAGTAGCCTTGGCAATAGCCTGGGTTGTTTGTGGGTTCCCTTTGGGACCCTTTGGCCTACAACTTTATTAAATGTAATCCACTGTGCAGGATACACAGTGATTATTTTCTTGGATTTAGCATATTCTCTAAAGCTCCCACAAAGAAGGATTGTATTAATTCATTAATTCATATGAACAAGTAGCATTCTGACTCATCATTTTTATTTGATATCGGTCACAGATGACTTTCCTACTTTATCAAGTGTCCCAATGGGTACCATGTTGTCTAGACTACTCCAAGTCTTGTTTTTATGGTATAAATAAGCAACATAGATTCTATTCCCTTGCAAAGGGATGGATTCATATTGTTTACATTAAATAAATATGATTAAACATAACTTGTTGAAATATATTTCTTACTAAAATATATATACATAGAAAAATGACTAGTTATAAAATTGTTTAGAAATGTAGTTTTTATTGTTTGTCAATAATAATATTGTAGAGCATAAAACTATTGAATTTATTTGACTAATAAAAGGGAGGCAAAGGTATTTGAAGCAAATTAGTTTGGTTAGATAAGTTGAAGAGATTGCAGATTCAAATTTTAATTGAATGTAAATGGTGTATTCAATATGCAAGACACCACCATTTGAACAATCTTAGAAGTGATTTTTTAAAAAATAAGTCTCTCTGTTCAGGAAAGAGCACATTGAAAGCTGTGTATAGCCTAGTTCTGTCAGTATGCCTGTGTTAGTAGGGCAACTGAGTAGATGAGATGTATTATAATCAGGATGTTTATCATGCATAATTACCATACAGGAGTTCTAGTATATGCCACTGACAAGCATGGATCTGTTCATCCAGATTTATGTTCTTTCAGCTTCCTAAGCAGAACTCATTATGTAGTAAACCAGCAGAAGCAGATGGACTACTCTCCAGAGTATAATAGAACAAAGTAAGCTTGTAGAGGGAAGATGGTTTCCTCCAGGAGAGCTACTAAAATTCAGGCAGCTAGAGAGACAGTCTACAATGACCAAAAAAGAGCTACTGGACTGGACACCTTTAATATCAGACCTTACAGGATGGATGTGTGTGTGTGTGTGTCTGTGTGTGTGTGTGTGTGTGTGTGTGTGTGTGTGTCTGTGTCTGTGTCTGTCTGTCTGTCTGTGTCTGTGTGTATGACTGGGGAGGAGAAGGGTTTGGAAAGAGTGACAAAGACAGAGATGACAGACAGATAGATGGACAGAGACAGAGGGAGAATTTGAATTCTCCTTTTCTCTGCAGGCTAATACAAAGTGGGCCGTATTTAATGACAAGTAAAAACATAGGCCATAAAGCCTTGTCTCAGTAGATATGTGATTTTGGATTCAATTATTTAATCTCTTCCTTTCCTTTTCCTAATGACAATAACTAAATTACCAATAGAATCACAATGAGTTAAATAAGGTGAGAATTAAATAGTAAACTCTATACAACTATTGACATTGATTCTCCTCATTGTAGTAACGAGAAAATTTCTTAGAGTTGAGTGTGACTCAACACTAGTATGTCATTGAGTGTCAAAAGAAGATCCACAAAACAACTTACCTCAGCACCTGATGCTATGATGCTAAACAAAGGACCACATAACATGAGTAATTTGTTCTTTTTTATGATGAGCTTAGTTGACCAGATAGATATTCAAAACTTACATGGAATCATCCATACATGCTAACTACATTTCATTGTTTAATCTGGGTGTAACTCAGTCATAACCTCTGAGGTGGAAAGGCCTCTCTTCTCAGGGTTTCTGTCGAAAAACATTTTACTGACAAAAGCCATCCATGTGCAAAGCCCTTAGTATATTTTCACTTGTCTCATATATACTGGTAACACGTTAAATAAATTAAGTCATATAATTTTACCCATGGTCAAAGAGAGGAAACTAATCAAGACTCTAGATATTGACAGGCACAGAGATAACTATCTGTATCTATGTAACTGAATATCTTTTGATGTTTAAATATGGTAATTTATCAAGTTTGCCTTAAAAAAATTGCAAACTGTAGAATGAGCACATGTGTTTGTTGTGAACAAATGTTTGATTATCCTATTCTCTCTCCTTTTCATTTCTCTTATCTTTTGCTTTCTCCTCTCTCTCTCTCCTCCTCTCCTCCCCCCTCTTGCCCCCTCTTGCCCCCTCTTGCTGGGAACTGAACCCAGGACCTCTGGAAGAGCTGTCAGTGCTCTTAACCACTGAGCTATTTCTCCTCCTTCTCTTGTTGTTATTCTTTTTTTTGCTCTTCTCTCTTGAGCCCAGATTTCTCCTATTTATTCTCTCTGCCTGACAGACACACCCATCCTTTCTCTGCCTAGCTATTGGCCATTCAGCTCTTAACTGATCAGGTGCTTAGACAGGCAGAGCGAAACAGATGCAGCTCATCTTTACAAAATTAAACACACATCCTTGCATCATTAAGCAAATGCAGCATGAAGATAGGTAACACACCTTTACACAGTTAAAAGTAATATTCTACAGCATAAACAAATGTAAATACATCTTTGCCTAGTTAAAATAATATTCTACAACAGTCATTTTGTAATGTGATTTGCAAATATACATGTAGAGACACATAAAATAGGATTGAAAACTATGTAAAACCAAAGCCATAGTTTAAGATGCTCCATTGCAAGATAAGTGCAAACCATGTACCAAAATGTTAGCAGAGGTCATGTGGGGAAGGAGAATTATGAGTGATTTTCTTTCTCCCCCCCCCTCACATTTTCCACATTGTCTATACAGAAGCTTATTAATAGTTATTCTTCTGAGGTGAGCCTTGTCTAACCTTTCCAGGCCCCTACATAAAAAGATCTGTGTCTGGGTGCTAAGCTTTAATCATATACTGTACAGAGGTATAGGAGGAGGGGGAGAAGGAAGGGGAGGAAGAGGAAGAAGGGGAGGAGGAGAAGGTGAGGAAGGAAGGCAGAAGAGGAAGAGGAGGAGGGGGAGGAGAGGGAGGAGGAGGTGGGGAGATGGGGGAGGAGGGGAGCAGCAGCAGCAGCAGTGTGTCTTCCACTTGTAATCCCCGCACTGAGGAGGTAGTGACAGGTGGATCCCTGGAGCCTGCTGGCCAGTGTGACTAGCCTACCAGTCACTAGAGAGGGGAGAGAGGGGAGAGAGGGGAGAGAGGGGAGAGAGAGGAAGAAATGTGAAGAAAGAAGGGAAGGGAAGTGTGTAGGAAGACTGGATGACACCTCAACACTGACATGTGACATCTGAGGTATTTTTCTGGTCTTCGTGAGCACTCACACATCTGTACACTCACACATCTGTACACTCACACACATGCACACTCACACACATGCACATTCACACACATGCACACTCACACATCTACACACTCACACATAAGCACACTCACACATATGCGCACCTACACAGGCACAAACGTGAACACACAGACATACAAAAGAGACTTGCTGTGACTCCAGTTAGAATATAGAGCTCCTTCCCATAGAAACCCATTTGTTCGTAGCTCTGTGGGGAAGGACCACCAGTGGACGGGATGCTCCCCCTGGGAAAGCAGCCTGGCCTCCTTGCTGTCTGCGTTCTGCCCACAGGCTGGCTGGAACTGAGCGAGCAGAGCAGGTCTTTAGATCTTGACATTCAGACCATCAGGTATTCCGGTGTCACAGAGCTGCCACCTAGCCACGGGCACATTCTGATAGTCACATCAACCCTGCATAGCCACCATCTTGACAGGTATGGGGGACAGGACTCAGAGGGGTGACTTGGAAGGTTATACTGCTAGCGAGTGACAGTTCTACAGCTTGGATCAAATGTGTGTGACTCAACGATGTCTCCCCTTTCCACTCTGCCAAGCCATGTTCGGGCAAGCTCAATGATTTGGGTCGAGTTAGGGTCCCTTCTTCCTGAATGCCCACCATCCTGATGCAAAGCGTAGACTGTAAACAGACCGGGCACTTGCACCTTCTCAGCTCTGGGTGATGTCCCTGGCAACAGCTGCATACTTACTGGATACAGAGGCAGTCCCAGGCCACCGCTGGAGCAGGGCCATTTTTTTAAATTGTAGTAAGTGGATGGTTAACGGTATGTTTTATTGCAAATCTTTGTGACAGCGGAGATCCAGAGTCCTCTTTAGTGACAGAAGTCACTGCCTTCCGCAGCCCTGCATGCTGATGTATAGAGATATGCGTATGTGCAAATCCATGTGTGCACACGTGCATACACACATACACACCAGTGTATGCGCCTCAGCATCTATGTCTGTATGTACATATGTTATTATTTTAGGGTTTCTATTGCTGCCATGAAACACCATGATCAGAAAGCAAGCTGGGGAGGAAAGGGTTTATTTGGCTTATACCACTGTTCATCACTGGAGGAAGTCAGGACAGGAACTCACACAGGGCAGGAACCTGGAGGCAGTTGCTGATGCAGAGGCCATGGAGGGGCGCTGCTTACTGGCTTGCTCCCCATGGCTTGCTCAGCCTGCTTTCTTACAGAACCCAGGACCACCCAGGACTGAACTCTCTGAAACTGTAAGCCGAGGTAAATCATTTCTCCTTAAAGTTACTGTGCTAGGCAATGAGAATAGTAACCTATAACTTGAATTCAGTCTCCCTCGCCTCCATCGACTGTACTGTGGGTGCTACTCCTCTTGATTCTCAGATGAGATCATCTTCTGAAAGATACCAGGGTCCTTCATCCTCCCCAGCCCAGCGGGTGCTTTCCCAGGTCACCTGGCTCAGTCCTGGTCCCCACAACAGTTATCACAGGATCTGTCAGTGCCGCTGAGCATCGCCACAGAGATAGGTGGCCCCGGTCTTGCCGGTCCCCAGAGCCTCCCCTGCTCCTAACTGCCGTAGCTGCGCCCTCAACATCAGGCTCCTGGTGTGCCGTTCCTCACAGGGATGCCCAACCGATACACGCACTCCAAGCTCTACCCATAACTCCCCAGCTTTTGTGGTGTGTGGGAGCCAGTCTCACTCTCTGCCTTTCAAATCCCACCCCCAAACACCCACCCTGATTTCATATTCAGAGATGGGTGAGATTTCTTTTAGGGAAAACCATAGCTATCCATATTGGTGATGGGCTGGAGGGATGGCTCAGAGGTTAAGAGCACTGGCTGCTCTTCCAGAGGTCCTGAGTTCAGTTCCCAGCAACCACATGGTGGCTCACAACCATCTGTAGTGAGATCTGGTACCTTCTTCTGGCCTGCAGGGATACATGCAGACAGAGCACTGTACATAATAAATAAATAAATCGTTACAAAAAAGAAGAAGTCCAGGCAGTGGTGGCACATATATTTAATCACAGCACTCGGGAGGCAAAGCCAGGCAGATCTCTGTGAGTTCAAGGCCAGCCTGGTCTACAGAGTGAGATCCAGGAAAGGCACCAAAACTATGCAGAGAAACCCTGTCTTGAAAAAGCAAAAACAAAAAAAGGAGAAGAATGTGATATGCTGGAGAGATCGCTCAGCAGTTAAGAGCTCTTCCAGAGGACTCTGGTTCAATTCCAGCACCCTCATGGCAGCTCACAACTATCTGTAACTCCAGTTCCAGGGGACCTGATACCCTCACACGGACATATGCACAGACAAAACACCAATATGAATATTAAATCTTTTTTTTTAATTGTAGTAGGTGGATGGTTAAGGGCATGTTTTATTGCAAATCTTTGTGACAGAGATCGAGAGTCCTCTTTAGTGACAGAATCTACTGCCTTCCTTGGCCTCTAGAGGACCAAACCCAGCAGCAGCCCTTCATGCTGATGCATACAGATATGCATGTGTGCAAATCCATGTGTGAGCACGTGCATACACACATACACACCAGTGTATGCGCCTCAGCATCTATGTCTGTATGTACATATGTTATTATTTTAGGGTTTCTACTGATGTGATGAAACACCATGACCAGAAAGCAAGCTAGGGAGGAAAGGGTTTATTTGGCTTATACCACTGTTCATTACTGGAGGAAGTCAGGACAGGAACTCACACAGGGCAGGAACCTGGAGGCAGGAGCTGATGCAGAGTCCACGGAGGGGTGCTGCTTACTGGCTTGCTCCCCATGGCTTGCTCATTCTGCTTTCTTATAGAACCCAGGACCACCAGCCCACAGTGGGCTGGGCCCTCCCCCATCAATCACTAATTAAGAAAATACCCCACAGGCCAATCTTATGGAGGCATTGCCTCAACTGAGGCTCACTTCTCTGATGACTCTAGCTTGTGTCAAGTTGACATAAAACTAGCCAGCACAATTTTGCACATACAGGCATACAATATTGTGTGTGTGTGTGTGTGTGTATGTATATATACTAATTTTTGTGCACCTAAATATGCAGGTATGTGTGTATGAAAGATACACCGATAGGAATGTAGTTATGCATATGTGTGTACATACATTTTACATGTGTGTGAACATACTTGTGTGCTTTTTTTTTTTTTTTTTTTTTTTTTTGCTATAGCTGTATTTACGAGTACACACCCAAGCAGAATGTGTTTAGACGGACCCTGTACCCTCTAGTTCCCGGTTCCTACGCCTCCCTACTGCCTCACACCGTCCTCTGGGCCTTTGTGTCTGGTGCAGGCTTTGGCCCCACAGCGCCACCTGTTGGCCACCCTGTTTCTGGAGGAGGCAGATGGGCCACCAACGCTGCAGAGGGGAAATATGTATCAGAGAAGCCCAGCGGACAGGGCCATACCAACACAGCCCCTAGGGTCACAGTGTCCCCGGGTGAGTCCATTTTCAAATCTAGAGAAGGACTCAAAAGAAATGGAAGACCGGGTGATGGTGGTAGCACACACCTTTAATCCCAGCACTTGGAAAGCAGAGGCAGGAGGATCTCTGTGAGTTCAGGGCCAGCCTGGTCTACAGAGTGAGTTCCAGGATAGCCAGGGCTACACAGAGAAACCCTGTCTTGAAAAACCAAAAAGAAGAAGAGGAGGAGAAGGAGGAGGAGGAGGAGGAGGAAACAGAAGAAATGCAGGAAGCCAGGGCCGTCCATGGAAGTGGAGAAAGCAGTATCCAAAAGTCGTGGTGAGGGACCGGCACGGTGTAGCTCTAACACTTCTGCAGCTTGTGGCAGATGCTGGCCCCGATCCACACCCCTGCCCTATACCAATCCCTGTAGCCAGCCAAGGTCAGGGGTGGGGTGGTGGCGGTGGTAACCAGTGGAAGGGAGGTTCCAGAGGGCCCAGAGGAGGGGTATCAGGGCCAGGAGTCGGGGTGGAGGGATTTGGGAAGCGATGTAGACCCCTGAGCTCTCCTGAAGGTTTCAGGCAAGTTCACCTCTGCAGTCTTCCACCTGTTCCCACCTCACTCGGTCTATTTTTAAGATTTATTTTGTGATTTTTAAATGTGCATATGTGCGTGACAGAGACTGCGTGCACAGGCCTGTTCCTGTGGAGGCCAGGGCAGGACATTGGATCCCCCAAAGCTGGAGTTACACGCAGTTGTGAGCCCGGGTACCTGGATGCTGGGAACCAAACTCACGGTCTCAGCAAAAGCAGTAAGGACTCTTAGCCACTGAACCATCTCTCCAGCCCCACCTCACTCAACTGAGACTTTATGGATGTAGCTTCTGAAATTCGTAGGAGAAACAATCTCATAGTAAACTCCCTGTTCCTTAGCCTCATACAGGCTTTCTGTCCTGTCTTCTGCAGCAATGAACCTTAGGTGCAGGAGTATGTTGTAAATGTATCAATTGTGATTTGATAGTACAATTCTGCATTTTGCTTGGATGTGGTTTTCTGTAAAAGTATCTTTCAGTTGCAAAAAGAAGTTTCCTTGATGAAGGGTGAGGAATACACCTACATAGCGAAGTACTTTAATGTTTTATCCAACTGTCAAAGAAACATCTATTTAATTTTTCGTGCAATATATACATGTATATATCAATATACCTCAATGTACATGTATTCTTTGAATGATATAATTTCTTTTAAAGTCATATGTTAAGGTGAAGAGATTGAAGTATGATATATATATATATATATATATATATATATAATTTCTTATTGTCTATATGTGTTTAGGTTATCTGATAACCCTAATATTTCAGCATTACCTTTAAAAATTTAGTTGTACTTATAAATAATCTCTTGCCTTCATGTATGTATGTACATCATGTGAATGCCTGTTTAATGACAGGTAAGAGGAGGGTATCAGATTAACTGGGCTCAGAGTTACAGTCATTTGGGAACCACTGCGCATGTGCTGGGAATGAAACCTAAGTCTTCTCCCAGAATATGTGCTTTTAACATCTGAGCCATTTCTACATACTATAACTTGTGGATTTAAAAAAATTAAAATTGTTTAGAGAGCCTATTTAATCAGTTGATTCCTTGATCTGAAATCCATGTATTTTCTATTCATATGAAGGCCTACCATAAATAGATTAGCTGCATTTGATAATTCCATGACTCTAAATGACATGAAGGATATTATGTAGGTCAAATTGGGATTTTATTTTATTACTTCTACATAAAGGTATTGCATTAGAAACAGCTCTAAAAAATATCCTACAGAACAATCCTGAAGATTTTTCTCCCTTCCATTCATTCCCTAAAACAAATGTATTAAAGGATACTTTAAAAACTGGTGTCCTCTAGTATATGTACAGTGGTTTTCTAGGAGTATTCTTCAATGACAAACAAAAACACTGGGAACTAACACATGAGAAGAATCAACATGATTTGCAGCTTACCCCAGACCAAACAGCAGTAAATGATGATAGTAATGACTTGTACAGTTGTAACCTCAATAGGATTTTTCTTGTGTTTGGTTTCTGTGTCTGGATTTACTCTCCTGATCTCAAAAGAGGAGTTGGCTTGAATTATGCTTGAGAGAGTAGCTCTGCTTTGTATCTTGAAATAATTGTGGTTTGCATCTGGCTCTTATTTGTACATTAAGCATGTGTTGTAATGTTACTAAATCCCGAAGTAGTTTCACATGTACACTTTCAGCAGTTTAGTTCCCATTGCTACAGTTTCCCTACCCCCCATGAACTTTTTTGTTACCAGTTTTTGTAAATAGAAAAGAGAAACGAACTGTTTCAAGTTGAGGGGTTCATGTGGCTAAATTCCAGGCTCGAATATGAGAGGTGTATTCCTGAATATTGAGATATGGACTATATATCAGAGTATTTGATATTAAATGTTAACTGACCACACGTCTCATATGGAGTAAGCAGTGATGAAGACACTGACTCTAATAACAAGATCTGCTCATATCTACTGGGGAATCAAGGAATGAGACATTAGGGGAAGGATCAATGTTTATAATTAGGTTTGTGGGCAAGTGTTTTTTTTTTTTTTTTTTTTTTTTTGGTTTTTCGAGACAGGGTTTCTCTGTGTAGCTTTGCGCCTTTCCTGGAACTCACTTGGTAGCTCAGGCTGGCCTCGAACTCACAGAGATCCACCTGCCTCTGCCTCCCGAGTGCTGGGATTAAAGGTGTGCACCACCAACGCCCGGCGGGCAAGTGTTCTTAAGTGTATAAACTGAATACACTTAAGTGTGTTAACAAATAGAGATGTTTTCACGGAAAACATTCTACCACTTTTTATATTAGTTTCTGGTTCATATTTAATTTAGGTTTAAGTACTTACAGTCAATATTTTTCCCTTTTTATTATTAAGAAATTTTCTAATCACTTTGCATTCAATATTTAAAGTACTTGCTTAATATTTTTTGTGCAGCTCTTGATTTCTGAACCTAATATCTATACAGCCTTTGAAAAGACTACCTTTGAAAAGTCATTTTCTCTGAGGAGAAAAATAATGACAAATAATAAATCTACTGACATATCCAGCCCTAATGATGGACTCATCATTGAAAATGCCCAGAGGTGTGGTTTACTACTCACACAGACTTCTCTCAGGCCAATCAAACTGACATTTGAGATTAATCACCACAAGTATATCAATGTTCTACAAACAGAATGACAATTATACAGATAGTTTTAGTTGCAGAATTTCACACGAATCTTTAAATTTAATTCACAGAACTGTCAGGTATTTGTGATATTTTGGTTAGGATACATAAGGAGCACACACATGTAAACCAAGATTGAAGAGAAAAAAAAAAACAAAAACCAAGAACTGAAAAGCACAGTGAAATTAAAATAATATGACTGAAATAGCAAAGACATTTCATTCAGTGTTTCATTAATTTATCCATGTTTTTAATAATTTATGCACAGTAAGGATTAGTGCAATAGCCCCTCTGATTCCAGGGAAGATATAGGTTAATCAGCAAATAAATATTTTCAATGCCTTAATTTATAATACAATGTAACATATGTTACATACTACATGTGCTGTGTGGTACTTTAATATATATAATACATACATACAAACATTTATATATTTACACATATATTAAAATATTATCTTGTGGTATTTGAATTCTATTTTCATGGATTTTATAGTGACACACTATATGCTTCAGCTAATATGAGTAAAATCTTTCAAATTAAAAAAGGTAGATTTCTCAAGTTCATTTTTAATACTAATAACTGAAGTTATTGAAGTATGTGGTTTTGCTGATGTGAATCACAGAGAAACAATTATTAGTCAATTACTTAATCACTGAAGTGGGAACCATTACATGGAATGGACAGTTTTTTGTGCCAATAGAATTCTACATTCAAAATTAGTAATTCTACTTTATTAAATAGTTTGAGCTACAGCTTACTAATATACACTTTAATCATTGGATTTCATAAGTTATAAGTCCATTGTTTAGCCCATAAACCATACTGAAATGCATAATGAGCCATTACAGTACTGTGTTCCATACAAGTCTATCATTCAATGAGCAGTACACAATGGGCATTTTCATGATACAAAATCCACTTCTTTGTTGTAGTTTCTCTATTTACATATCAGTGGAAAAGTTACTAATTAGCAATATGTCTCAGTTCATTTAATGTGAATGAGCAGGATATTCACCCTCCTATTTTCCATTAGAGGTAATAGTTCTATTGACCTCCAACTAGCAAAAAGGTATTCATTCACACCATGGGAAAATGCAGATGGTAGTGTCATCCTTTCTCTTCATTGACATGCAAAGTATTGTTAATGTCATTTTGTTTATATTAATGAGAAAAAGAATTTGAGATTATTTTTTACATATCAGATCCATACTGTACTAAATTATTTCATGAATATGCACTGCTGTGGTTTGAGTCGCAGAATGGAGACAACAATAATATTTCTACCTTTTCTTTTATGAATAGAAAATTCAAACTCAAAATAAACATTTAAAATTGCTTTTTCACTCAACATGCAGGAAGAGAAACAATTTTCTGAAGTTAATAACATTTCTGCTAGGGCTATGGGGAAATCATGCAAAGTTAAACTGCACAGTACAGAAGCCTGCTCAACAAAAAACTTTCGGGAACTTCTGTTACTTTTCTTTCCCTTTATTATTCTTTCAGATTTAAAGTGCCTTTAAAAAGTAACCATTTTTTAGAACTTGGTTGTCTTCTATATCTTGAGGAAGCAGACATTTAAGCTGTCATACACCCTTGCATCAAGTGCATTTGTCAAAGGCAAGAGACTCTCAATATGTGGCCTTTGATTTTTGTAGACTATAAATTTCCTTGCCTTTTTAATGTCTGCCTTAAAAAAATGAAGAAAATATTATTGTAATAGGTGCTGTGGGATGGTCTGTATGTCAAATTGCTCTGATTGGTCAGTAAATAAAACACTGATTAGCCAGTGGCTAGGCAGGAAGTATAGGTGGGAGAGGAGAAAAGAAAGAACAGGAAGGCAGAGGGAGTCACTGCCAGCCGCCACCATGACAAACAGCTGAAAGACCCCCGGCTGAGATCTTTCTCCGGGAGGGACCCCAAACCCAAGGAACACACCGAAACCACAGATCAGATGCAAAAGCAAGAGGGTTTATTTAGACCAGGTACCTGGGGCGAAGTCTCTTGGAGGACTTGCGCGCCTTCCTAGGGCAAGGGGGACTTTTTATGGGACCCCAGGGGCAGAGGCGCGGTTACAGAAGCGAGAAGCATAGTTACAGGGTCCCTATTGGTTGTTTCAAAGAAGGCCAGGGTGAACTTGGGGTCATATGTGTGTGGCTGATTTGGCCTTGTCCAGGCCAGCTGCTTATTCCTCAAGGCCAGGGGCCCGCCATAAAATATCAACTGTCTTACTCCCAAGGCTGCTGACCACAGTTATCTCTCTCAAGGCTGGCCATAGCTATCTCTGTCAAGGCCGGGTAGCTGGCTATGGCTGTGAACTCCTGTTTTTCTGATTCCTGCAGAATGGCGTTTCTAAGGCCAAGTTATTGGGGGGGCATAACATCGGCCCAACGCCCCATATCCTCATAATGGAGCGGGGGTCTTTCATTCCCCCATTTTCTTTTGTACCAAATGAAATCTTTCATTTTAGGATGGAGAATAAGGGGTTAGCTCTATCTCTGACTGTCTGAGCCTCTGATATTGTTTGGTTAGGATCAAAGCCTGGGCAACAGAAACCTTATCCTTGATGAATTGCACCAATCTGTTGAGGATGTATGACCCAAACAATAAAATGAGCAGGAGGACGATTAGGGGGCCCATAATGGTGGAGACAAGGGTCATAAACCACGGTGACCTTTGGAACTATCTTTTAAATCATTTTTGTTGAGCATGGCTACTTGGAGCTGTCTGAATTGGCCGGTCTCTATAAGGGCTGCAGTCCCTGTATCTACCCCAGCAGCTATTTTGTTTATGGTAATTTTTTCCAGTAACAGGGCCAGCGTCAGGGAAACAGGCTCTCTGGTGATGTCCCTCCTTATGTCAGGAGGACTATTAGGGGGATCAAGGGGACCCCCGGGTGAGTCTTATCTTTAGTGGGTTTGGAGAGCGTTGAACTAGATGTCTCGGTGCCCTCAGCTTCGTCGGGTTTCTTGGCAGCCTTTACATGCGACGTGTGGACCCAAGCCGCTGTCCCGTCAACCTCGGCTCTAGGTTCCTAGATTGAGGGCGTCGGACCCAGACAGAGTCCCCAATCTTGAATGGGTGAGGCACCACCGGGCGGTTCAGTTGTTTTCGGCAGGCAGGGGTTTTTATACCGTCTTTTGCATCAGTTGGAGGGCTAGTGGCAAAAGAGGAGATATCAGAGTAAAGGAAATTTACAATTGGTGGGGGAGCCCCATACATGATCTCGAACGGGGTTAGGCCATGAGGCCCAGGAGTGTTCCGGGCTCGGTAAAGGGCTAGGGGGAGTAGGAGCACCCAATCTCTAGTGCCAGTTGCAAGCGTTAATTTGGTTAAAGTCTCCTTAATGGTTTTATTTGTACGTTCTACCTGTCCTGAGCTCTGGGGGCTGTATGCACAATGAAGTTTCCAATCGATCCCCCGTAGCCTGGCCACCTCCTGACTTACCTGGGAGACGAAGGCGGGCCCATTGTCTGACCCCAATATCTGGGGTATTCCATACCTGGGAAAGATGTCATCTAGGAGTTTTTTTTTTTGGTTACCACGTTAGCGGTCTTTTTCTTGGTAGGCAAGGCCTCTGTCCATCTATGATGTAAGCTCCATTCCGCCCCCATTTTCTTTTGTTAGTTCCTGGTCCTCCGGGCTTCCGCCATCCGGAGGGCCTGGGTCAGCGCGATCAGCTCTGCCTTTTGGGCCGATGTTCCAGGTAGCAGTGGTGAGGTCCAAACTATCTCCGATTCGGTGGTGACGGCTGCTCCGGCCCTCCGTTCTCCTTCTTGGAGGAAGCTGCTCCCATCCGTGAGCCAGGCAGCAGGGTTGCGGGGTTGAGGGAGACAACTGGTCTGAACATCACTCGGTCTGGGGGCTGCTGGACCAGAGCTTTCACCGCATGGGAGGATAACACAGTTAATGGCTGTCCCAAAGTCAGTTTCCCTGCATCCTTGAGCAAAACAGCAATAGCGGCTACCCCGCGCAGACAGGGGGCGGGCCATCCTGCAGCTACCGGGCTTTTATGGCCCCAGTCTCTGTACCAGCATTCCTTTTGCAAAGCCTGAGTTCTCGTCCACGAACAGTTTAAAGGGCTAGGACTTGTAGGGGGGTCCCTTTGGGTCCTGTCCAGATGTCAGCTGAACCTTTTTCTCGGTGGTCCTTTGATACCTCCTGTTACCTGTGGCCCCCTGGACCAAAGCTGTGCGGTCATTGAGAGAGCCTCCGGTATGGGTCAGGACTGAATGTTGAGCCCCGGTGTCCACTAGGAAGGTCACTGGCTGCCCCCTAATCTTGAGAGTTATCCTAGGTCGGGGGGAGGGGGTCTCCTGGCCTTGACCTCCCCAATCTTCCAGATTGAGGACCCTTGGCTTAGGTCTCCGAGACCCTTGAGGCTTTTTTTTTTTTGATCAGTCACGAGCCCAATGTCCTCTCTGTTTACAGTAAGCACTTTGTCTTTGTCAAGCAGTGTCCTTTTTTGATCTCCCGTCCTAACTTCCTAACTCCCTCTCTGACCTGTCCCTGAGACCTTACAGTGGCCAGGACTTTTTTTTGTTTGTTTTTTTTTTTTTTTCTCCCTCTGTGTCTCTCTAAGTCCTTTTTTTTTAAAAACGCGCTGCCGGCGTCTCTTTCTGGTAACCTGAGCCCAATCGGTAGGGGGTTAGAGCCCCTGGAGACCCGCTAAGAGCAACTGGCCAGAGATGTAGGTGTTCCCTACCTTCGCTGCTTTGTCCCGCCTTCCTCGTAGGCGACCGGCAATTGGGGAGGAAGCAGGAACTCATCCTCCGCTGTTTGGGGGCCGCTGCAGGAGCCGCCGGTCCCTCCGGCGCTGTCGGGGGGGTTGTAACACTCGGGGCGGGGTGACTCGGCGTCCATGGGTGACGCCGCCCCCTAGTCACCTTCCCCATATTGGGCCGGAGCCGGTCGTGGCACATCGCTGCGGGTCGCCGGCCAGGGGGCGGTCCCTCGCCGACCCCATCCCCGGCCCCGCCTGCGTGCCCCTGCCACATCCCGTGTCCGCCTGCGCCGCCGCTGCCGACTGTGCCGCTCGGCCGCCCATCGCGCTATCCACCGCCCCTCCGAGCGAGAGGCTGTGGGGCGCTGCCGCCGCAGGCTCTCCGCCGCCCGGGTCTCGGCCGGCCGCGCCTGGGGCTGCCGCGCGCCGCCGGAGGGCAGGTCCGAGCCCGAGTAGGCGCGGGTGCGGCCGTTGGCGGCGGGGCCACTCTGCTTGGCGCCCATGTCCGCGCCGCCCCAGGCCCCCGCGACCGCGCCGCGGCCGCGCGGACGGGAGGAGGCGCGGGGAAACCCCGGCGCCCTAGCTTCCCGGCGGCCCTGCCTGCGCGTTCTCTTCTCCCGCACCCGCTTGCAAGCCTGCCCGCGCGCCCGCCTGCGCCGGAGCAGCGGCCCGCGGGGAGAGGAAAAGACTCGCTGGTGTGGGGTTAGGGAGGAACAGGGAGTGGGAGGGATCCGCCGATCTGGCTTCCTCGGCCCCGGGATTCGGCGAGCGCTGCTGCCG
Source organism: Peromyscus maniculatus bairdii (assembly GCF_049852395.1). Taxonomy (NCBI): domain Eukaryota; kingdom Metazoa; phylum Chordata; class Mammalia; order Rodentia; family Cricetidae; genus Peromyscus; species Peromyscus maniculatus. The sequence continues at coordinate 79,916,234 of NC_134861.1, forward strand.
CCGGGGGGCTGAGGGGAAGAGAAACGGCTTAACCTATGGGGGAGGTTCTGTTGTCAGGAGTCTCCACATGGCAATGTATGGGACCTGGTCCGGGTGGCCATGGGGACTGGAAGCAAAAACTTTTCCCTCCACCTGTGAAATAAGACTGAGGTTAAAGGTTTCCTGACGAGGCCATCCTACATCCATTTTAACCCAATCGGCCTCGCAAAGAGTGATCTATTTTTTTTTTCTTGATTACGACTCCTTTGTTGTTGGCTCGTGTCTTTCTTTACGTCTGACCAGTGTTTAAGCATGAGGCTCAAGGGGGTGATGACAGTCTGTCCTATGGCTGTTTTTAAGAGGAGAACGGTTAAACAGAAAACAAAAAAAAACGACAGACCAATATAAATAAGACTAACACTCGCTGCGCGGCTTCGGTTCCAAACCGAAAGCAAAACCAGAAAAACCGTGCCCCCAGAGGGGTCTTCAGACCGTGCCACAGAGGGCACTTCAGATGAACCGTGGAACGTCTTCCAGGTTCCCAGATTCCCCTAGGACGTCTCCCAGGGTTCAGTGGCGAAGTCCAGACCCGTCGGTCCCCCCTTTCAGATCCACTGACACAGACAGATTATCAGACGCAGGCGCGGAGACAAACAAACAACATTTAACACTCAGACAAACAGACAACCCTCAGACTGGACAGGGATGACATAAATCAAGGCCGGCCGGCTTACCTCCTGATGGTGGGTCGGTGGTCCCAGGGAGGGGTCTCAATCCCCGTACGGGCCACCAAATGAAAGACCCCCGGCTGAGATCTTTCTCCGGGAGGGACCCCAAACCCAAGGAACACACCGAAACCACAGATCAGATGCAAAAGCAAGAGGGTTTATTTAGACCAGGTACCTGGGGCGAAGTCTCTTGGAGGACTTGCGCGCCTTCCTAGGGCAAGGGGGACTTTTTATGGGACCCCAGGGGCAGAGGCGCGGTTACAGAAGCGAGAAGCATAGTTACAGGGTCCCTATTGGTTGTTTCAAAGAAGGCCAGGGTGAACTTGGGGTCATATGTGTGTGGCTGATTTGGCCTTGTCCAGGCCAGCTGCTTATTCCTCAAGGCCAGGGGCCCGCCATAAAATATCAACTGTCTTACTCCCAAGGCTGCTGACCACAGTTATCTCTCTCAAGGCTGGCCATAGCTATCTCTGTCAAGGCCGGGTAGCTGGCTATGGCTGTGAACTCCTGTTTTTCTGATTCCTGCAGAATGGCGTTTCTAAGGCCAAGTTATTGGGGGGGCATAACATCGGCCCAACGCCCCATATCCTCATAATGGAGCGGGGGTCTTTCACAGCATGTGAAAATGCCGGTAAGCCACAAGCCACATGGCAAGGTATAGATTTATAGAAATGGATTAATTTAAGCTATAAGAACACTTAGCAAGAAGCCTGCCACGGCCATACAGTTTGTAAGCAATATAAGTCTCTGTGTTTACTTGGTTGGGTCTGAGCAGCTGTGGGACTGGCGGGTAACAAAGATTTGTCCTGACTGTGGGCAAGACAGGAAAACTCTAGCTACAAATAGGTTATACCTTTGTAACTGAAAACATTATTTTTCAAGTTTAGGATTTGATACTTCTCACTTCACATAATGCTGTGGATACTTTATTTTATTTTCATATTGCAAAATTTAAAGGGAGAAACACTCTTTGGAAATAAATATGCTTAGAACTTGCTCATCCTATGAACAAAGGAATTTATGTTTCTTAAATTGTCCTGTTCTCTATGCCATCATGAAAGCCAGAAATCATCTTCTAAGACATCACCTTTCTAAACATAGCATTTATGTTGTTGTTGTGTTTGTTTTTTTTTGAGACAGCGTTTCTCTGTGTAGTTTTTGCACCTTTCTTGGAACTCACTCTGTAGCCCAGGCTGGCCTCTAACTCACAGAGCTCTGCCTGGCTCCGCCTCCTGAGTGCTTAAACCTAGCATTTTCACTGGTAGAAATTGACATAAAGCCTTTCATTCTGGACCATAGAATTTAGACTTGATGGAAGTACTTATTTTTAAGGTGCAAATGAGCCATGTCTACTCGAGCATGTATTTTACTCCTGTTTTAATTAATATATTGCTGTGGATATTGCTCTATATAAATAAAACACTGATGGCCAGTGACCAGGCAAGAAGTAGGTTGCCAGGCAGGAAGGAGGTGGGACAAGGAGAGAGGAGAATTCTGGGAAGCAGAAGGCTGAGGGGGAGACACTGCAGCCACCGCCAGGACAAGCAGCATGTAAAGACTCTGGTAAGCCACCAGCCACATGGCAAGGTATAGATTTATAAAAATGGGTTAATTTAAGATAAAAGAACAGTTAGCAAGAAGTCTGCCACGGTCATACAGTTTATAAGTGATATAAGCGTCTGAGTGATTATTTTATAAGTGGATTGTGGGACTGCGGGGCTGGGGGAACCTGGAGAGAAGCCCTCCAGCAACATAAATAAGCCAAAGAGGATTTTTCCCTAAATAGGCAAACACTTATAAAAACTGAAATTTAAATTTCAATAGGTTGCATATTATAAAGTTGTTCTTTTATTCAAATATATGGAATATACACAGTATTCCAACTTACAGGACCTGCAAAGATAAACAGCATTTTAGTTTTGTTTCAGAAGTCATAGTTTGCTAATTTCAGACTTAAAATTAAGCCTTTAATATTCCATTGGCTAAAAGACACGCTTGTTTTTCTGCAATCATGTTATTGGATAGTTGTATGTGTATGTTCTGGTTTATGTGGATAAATATATGTGTGAGAGTGTGAACACATGGGTGTATGCACGACAGAGGTTAGCCTACAGTGTTGATCCTCAAAGAGAGTGCACCTTTTGTTTTGAGTCTGGTTCTCTCACTGGAACCTGAGGCTCACATTTTAGTCTTGACTCGCTGGCTAGTGAGCCCCAGGCATATTCTTGTCTCTGTTTTACCAGCTCTGGGATTACAAGCACAGGACTGTGTTGTCTGGTTGGTTCTTCAGCAGATGAAATTTCAAGACTGCACAGTGTTATGTCTGTGACATGACTGTTAATGATAACACATAGGTCTACAATGAAAAAAACAATGTGGGGAAGGAAAGAGAGCACATACTCAGTTTAAGTGAAATATGTCACTAGGAAACTTGACGTTGCACCCAGGACTTGTGCTGAAACAAATCTGGAAGTGGTGATGTAATTAGCAGTTAAAAGAGGCCTTCTGCTGCGCGGTAGAATAAAGTGAGAAGTGCCCCAATGGCCACACCCCACCCAGGTAAGCTTCAAACTTGTAAAAAAGGAGCCTGTAAAGTTTCCTGACCCTAGGAAACGAGTGAATAAAATGCTGCTGATAAATTGATTCAAAGGATCCAGGATTTGTCTCTAGTTGGCACTCAGATTTATCAATCTTGTGCATATTGCTGGCTATAGAGGAACGAAAGGGGCAAAAGTAAAGGTGTGGTGGTTTCTCCCAATGTGGTTTCAGAGACCTGTTGAGGCCAAGCTTTATGTTACAGGGAAGTGCCTGCCTGAAAGCTCTAAGAGGGCAAGAGTCTAGGAAAGACCACTCTCTGGAATTAGGAAAGTGAAGCCTGATTTTCATTGGAGACCGAAATATGCTAGATATGTCATAGCTGTGAGACATCTGACCAAAATAGCTGCAGGCAGGGTGTGAAACCAGCTCAAAAGAGAGATGTATGTTGCAAGCAGCAAATTGGAAGGGCTAAGACAACTAATCCCTTAGTCACACCAGACATGGAGCTACAGAATTTGGTGTTTGCCTTGCTAGGTTTCATTCCTGCTTTACTCCAGTATTTCATCACTATGCCCCCATGTTTCTGTTTTTGAAAGGATAATTTATAGTCCATGCCATTATATGTTAAAAGTATGTAATTTTCTTTTTTTTTTAATTTACAGCGAGCTCCATTTAAGAGATTATATTAATTTCATCAGAGACATCTCCATGGTTATTTTTAAACAGAATTGAAACTTAGAAAGATTGTGGAGACTTTTAGGCTTGATTAAGTGTATTTTACATATTCATCTGTCCTTTAGCTTATGAGGCCAAGAGTAGAATGTAGTAGTCTGAAGGACAGTGTCCCCATAGGCTCTGACATTTGAACATGCAGTCCAGAGTTTGATAGTGCTGTTTAGGAAAGTGGGGCAGTTTGCCTGGAGGAAGTCTGTCATGAAGGGAGGGGTAAGCATTGAGTGTTCATCACCTGGCTCCCACCTCAGGTTTATTATATTGCATGTTTGTAGTTGAATATGTGATCTTTTAACTTCTTCCGTTGGCCCCATGCTTCCATATCTCTATCATCCCTATGAACTCTTTCTTTGAACCATAAAGCCAGATAAATTCTTCCTTCTGTAGGTTTTCTTGGTCATGGTGTTTTATCACAGCAACAGAGAAGTAACCAATATAGACGCTGAACACTACTATTTTTGTTATAATTATTATTTATAAAAATCCATTATTTTCTTTTCTATGACAAACTACTTTGATGTTATATCCATTCCAAAGGCTTAATAAAAAGTCATGAAATCATTTTCTATGAGAATATGCAAATACAATTGAATATCACTTGAATAATACACCTCATAAGCCAAAACATATATATACATATATATATATGCATACACACACACACACACATATATATGTTTTATATATATATATATATATATATATATATATATATATATATAACATAAAAACAGAATGGCAGTAAAATAACTGATGTAAAATTTAAGGTGCTAAATGCAATTTGCTAGTCAAGTCATGCCCTTGCATTTTTATTATGTTATAAGGTAATCCCTCAACATTTAGATTTGATAAGGAAACAAATTTTTTGAACACTTCAAACTACTATTTAGGAATGACATTAAACAGAAAATAAGTCACCTGAATGTTCTTTCAGTGACTATTTTCAAACATTTGGCAAATACAGCTAGCTATTAGATTTTTGTTTTCACTTGCATCATTTCTAAGACTAGCATCTCCATGGTTATTTTGTCAGTGTTTGAGGGTTTAGATCAAGTTCAGCTAAAGGGAACAGAATAGGAATATCATGTATTTATTTAGTTGTGGGACTTAGTCTTCAGGGCAGACACAGGTATGATCAACACAAAAAAAGCAGAGATTTAAAGCCAAATGGTCATCCCTGAAAACATATATACACGTAATGTTACATGGACTGAACAGGTTATATTTAGGAAAATATATTCATATACATGCATGCATACAATAATAGTGAGAATGGAGGTCATGAATTTTTTGTTTTTTTTATTTATTATTTTATTTATCTGTTAATTTATTTATTCTTCTTTAATATACTACATCCCAATCACAGTTTCCATTCACACCTCCCAGTCCCTCCCACTTTCCCTCCTCTATCCACCAGAAAGTCATAAATTTGAAGAAGAGTGGAGAAAAGTGTATGAAAGGTTTTGGAGCAAGGAACAAAAAGTGAGAAATATTGCAATTGATTGACAATGTACCCATGTGATTTTAGTGTTGCAAATTTGAATGTTAATTTCAATACAGGTAGGATTGATATTAGAAGAACTAATAGTATGTGAATAGTTATATAATGATACAAGAAGATGTTCAAAGAAAATTTATTGAATACCTATAATGTGCTTGTCATTGTAGGCTGAGTAACACAAATTTTTTTTTTGTGTGTGTGTGTGTGTGTGTGTGTGTGTGTGTATACATATATATGTGATATATATATATATATATATATATATATATATATATATGCTTGTTTTCAAAAGTTTTTGTTGTGAGTAAAGAAAGGAAAGACATTAAAGTAGTCACCAGTAATCAGACACTTCAATCTTGTAGAAAACTACAAAAATGTTTCAAGAAACATAGCCTGATGTTATAGGCACTAGAAATATTTTTCAGATGTAGTGTAATGCCTGTGAAGATTTTATTTTATTTTATTTTATTTTGGTTTTTCCAGACAGGATTTCTCTGTGTAGCTTTGCGCCTTTCCTGGAACTCACTTTATAGCCCAGGCTGGCCTCAAACTCACAGAGATCTGCCTGCCTCTGCCTCCCAAGTGCTGGGATTAAAGGCGTACGCCACCACTGCCCGGTAACCTGTGAAGCTATTTTACAGGAATGATGCCATTTTCTTAGCCTTGTAACAAAGAAAAATGAATATTTTTAAGTTAATTCTACAGTCCTACGAGTTCTAGATGAGCCAGTGCTTTGGCAGTGATGGTAAGAATTCGTATTAACAAAACTTTGTAAAAATACGCTTCAGATTGACATTGACCTCTAAAACAAAATTCTCTGAGTAGAATTTTTTATATAGCTACAAATTAATTAGTTTTGTTACATAGCCTGTTTATGTGCTTTCCTGTTTATAAGACTGTGATGGAAATATTTATGCTGAACTCTCCCCAGTAATTGTATAGCATTTCTATTATCTGTCTTAGAAAATGTTCACTGATAAAAGGGAAATCTCACCTAGAACTGTTACTCTTATTTAGCTTAAACTGTGAAGGTGATGTCAATTCTTCTTAGATGTATAAATTCTCTTTGAGGTATCCAGGCAAGAGGTATACTTGACATTCATATGATGGTCATTAGCAAAAAAAAAAAAAAGCCTTTTGAAATGGAGGCATTAGGTTGTCATTAGTTTTCTCATACCAAGTATTTTATTTTTAAACATTCCTAGCATCATTTTACAATACAAAGTAAATTATCCATATGGCTGGTGTGGGGGAATTGAAGATTTTTCTTTAAAGTGTTGTAAAAAATTTAATTTTTCTTTCAAATATACTGTTGAACTACTTGAAGGTAGCATTTCTAATACATTTATTTCCATACTTGCATATTTTATGTATTAGTGATTTCTAATGTAGTTAGCCTATACACAATAGTGAATCAAGTCCTCTATGTGTTTCAGAAATGTCTCTGCTACTCAGTAATTAATGATTCACTAGCAAACTATAGAAACTGGACAAAATAAACTAAGAGTTAAACTTTGAAGACTCTTTTTAAAAACATACATGAAAATTTGCACAACTTCAGTTACAAAATCTCTCTCTTTTGTTATCCATTGTGTACCAAGTTTGTTTGATTCTTGCTGTGGGAGAGTTATCAAGAACCAAATTTAACAGAGAAACTGAAGATCTGAAGTGGTAAGACATGACATCTTTTGACCTTCTGGTCCATTGTAATGCGTCTGACTGCAGAGTGCCTGCTTACTTTGGTTGACACAGTATCCTAAGAACTGCTTTTCTTTCCTGTTTGAAGAAATAGTATGCTCTCTAGAAACTATTTTCTTTTCAGAAAATTTAATTAGTTCAAAATAAGTAATACAGTATGATCTTGTACCAAGGACTTCCTGGCAGTACTGTGTATTTTATGAAATATAGTTCATTACCATAACCATGTCTGAGTTTCTGAAAAGACCAATACACTTTTAAGAATTTCTAAATTATTTCCTTTGGATCATTCATTTATTGTAGAACTATATTTATTTCCAAATGTGTTTGTTGGAACTACCAATAACTATCAGATTTTATCTTCCCAATAATTAAAAGTTACAAATTATTTTGTTTCTTTTCTTCAATTACTCAGTTTTGTGCTAATAGAACTGAAACAATTGACTATTGGTTATTTGGCTCAGCGATGCAAATATAGTTTCCTCACTGAATATTTAATACTGACCATCTGTTAGAGTTTTAACTTTATTGAATAGAATATATATTCTCAAAAAATAATTTACTAAATAATAATTTTTGTATGCTCTCTTTGTGCCAGTTTTCCTCTACTTTAGTAAGAAATTTTGATATATTGAGAAATTATTCTTGTTTTATATAGTAGTTATCCATAATATTTTCATTTACAATATAGAGGGCAAGTAGCTGCCACTTTGATTTCTATATTTTTGCTAAATAATTTCTACTTATTCTCATCACTAAAGTTTTTTAGTTAGTTAAATTAGTTTTATGGATTTTTATCTACATTTTTCCATACAATGCCTTTTAGACATATTCTTTCCCCTTTCCCAACTCCTCACAGTTCCTCCCAACCTTTCTATAGGCCAAACTTGTTTCTCTCTCTCAAAAAATATGTAAATAAAACAAACAAAAATGAAGGTTAAAATAAACAAGCAAAAACTCCCAATAAGACAAAAAAAAAAAAAACAGAACCAAGCAAAAGAAAATGCACATTTACACACACACACACACACACACACACACACACACAAACACACACAAAAAAAAAAACAAAGCAAATGAAAATACACATTTAACACACACACAAACACAAATCCTGTTTTGTGTTGGCCAACTACTCCTGTGCATTATTAGGCTTGTCCTGGTGTGTTACTAATATACCAGTGGCATTTCATTGGAGAAAACTTTATTTTCCCTTTCCCGTGGCTATCAGTTGTAAGTAGCTTCTCCATTAGGGTTGGCCTCTGTGCTGACTCTTTCTTTTCCTTTCCAGGATTGCATTTGCTTTGAACTTGTTTAAGCCTTATGAGCATATTACCACAGCTTCTTTGAGTCCAGATTGTGTGTATCTGCCATGCTGTGTTTGAAAGACACTGGTTCCTTGCAATCATCCACCACCTCTGGATCTTACAAAATTTTTCTTTATTTAATATTTTTAATTTATAATTAACTTAATTTCACATATCAGCCACAGATTCCCCCATCCTCCCTCCTCCCACCCTCCAGTCCTTCCCCCCAGTCCACTCCCCATTCCCACCTCCTCCAAGGCAAGGTCTCTCCCCTGGGGAGTCAGCCCAGCCTGGTAGATTCAGTTGAGGCAGGTCCAGTCTCCTCTTCGCTACACCAAGGTTGAGCAAAGTTTCCCAGCATAGGCTTTAGGCTCCAAAAAGTCAGCCCATGCACCAAGGACAGGTCCCGGTCCCACTGCCTGGGGGCCTCCCAAACAGTTCAAGCTAATCAGCTGTCTCACTTATCCAGAGGGCCTAGCCCAGTTCAAAGGGAGCTCCCCAAGCATTGGTTCCCAGTTCATGTGTTTCCACTACTTTAGCTATTTGTCCCTGTGCTTTTTCCAATCATGGTCTTGATATGGATCACTGCATCTGCTTCCATCAGACACTGGATGAGAGTTCTATCATGACAGCCAAGGTGTTCAGCCATCTGATCACCAGAGCAGGTCAGTTCAGGTACTCTCTTGACCATTGCCAGTAGTCTACAGTGGAGGTATCTTATTCTAGAGGTCCCCAGAAATCCACAAGGATCTTACAAACTTTCTGCATTCTCTTTCTTCTACATATATTCCTGAGCCTTGAGGGGATGGTGCTGTGGGATGTTCTCTATGCTGTGAATGTGTTGTTCTGATTGGTTAATAAATAAAGTGCTGATTGGCCAGTAGCCAGGCAGGAAGTATAGGTGGGACAAAGAATGAATTCTGAGAATAGGAAGGCTGAGTCAGGAGATGCTTCCAGCCACCACAATGAGGAGCAGGATGTAAAGTACCGGTAAACCACAAGCCATGTGGCAAAGTATAGATTAATAGAAATGGGTTAATGTAAGATAGAAAAACTGATAACAAGAAGCCTGCCATGGCCATACAGTTTGTAAGCAATTTAAGTCTCTGTGTGTTTACTGAGTTGGTTCTGACCGGCTGTGGGACTTGCGGGTGAGAGAAATTTGTTCTGACCGTGTGCCAGACAGGACCAGGAAAACTCTAACTACAGGATGGAGTTGGTAAAGACATCCCATTGGTAGTTTCTTCCTCCTCACTGATTAATTAGGGATGGGGCCTGTCTTCTGTAAGCCTGATTCAGGGACCCACAGTCACTGTGGGTACATGACTATAATGGCTATGTTATTTTTAGAGGATAAGATTTTGCCACTCTTTCCTCTACCTTTCAGCTGTTATTATATTCTTTCTATTACCTGTTCTATAATGTTCCCTGATCTTTAGAGGAACTGGAATGAATGCCTTGTTTAAGGATCAGCCCTTCACTATCAATTAATCATGGTGGGATAATTGTATTTGTTTTGAAATGGCTTTTGTTTTTGCAGGGGGACTTCAACATCTGGATTAAGTTGTTGGAGTGTCTTTTAAAAATATATTTACTTTTTTATAGTAGGAACATGTGCATGCCATGGCACAGAGTTGTAAATCTGAAAGCAAACTTCAGAAATTGGTTCTCTCCTACTGACCCCAGGTCACCAGATTTGGTAGCAAGAGCATTTACCTGCTAGTCTGTCTTATTGTCTATAGTATGTCTTTTGATATGTGATTTTAGCCCACCATGTCAGAGCCAAAAGTGACATGTTACCAGGGGAAAGCACAGAGTTAGACTACAGAGGTAAAATATTTCGGCACTCTTCAAGGGGTTACCCCATGGAACAGGGGGTCTGAAGCAGTCACAAGAAAGGGTGTATCTTAATGCTCTTACTCCAAATGGATCTCAGTTGATAGCTAGAGTCCCAAGGTTGAAGGGTCAGGTTCTTTGTAGTTTTAAATTTGATAGAGTGATCAATAATTTAAGTTTTATGGAATTGTTTGTAATAGTATTTACTTTAATATATGAAAAATGAAATTAAAATTTCATTTGAGAAATGCCAACTATGATACAATTGGAAATTTTATTTAGTTCAATGGATACATACTTAACTTTTATTATAAATCAGACATTCTGCTTACAATGTCATAAAACAAGATGAGATATGAACTCTTACATAGATCTTATTCTAATAGAAAATGGTAGAAAATAAATAATAATTCATTACAATGAGTATTTTTGGGGAATTAAACAGCTCTCAAAGGGTTAGCTTTATAAAACTGAATATTGCCTTTGGGAAGCTCATACATTAATTTACATAAAACATTTATTTAAACCAAAGACCACATGTTCGTCCTCTGTGGAAATATAACCTAAAGTTTCTTCAGGCATGGAACAAAGGTATGTGCTTTTCTTGTGTCCCTGCATATTGTACTACAAATATTATTTCATCAGAATAGACAGAAAGGGAAATAGTTCCTGTATTGGTGCTGCTCATTTTTTAAATGGAATTCCAGTTTTGAATGAATGTAATCTGATAATTTACAGGTTAAATGCTTCTCTCAGGCTTGCAAATGTAAAACAGATTCTTGTGAATCAGTTGCTGAAGCTCATCAGCAACTTGCAGTTCCAGTCTTGGTGTGCCTATAAGATTCAAAACATCTTTCTCACTAATTAGACTCCCAGCCCTCCACCAGGGGCCTAGCCGTGGATGTCTGCATCCAGATTCCTCAGTCCTTGGATGGGGTTTATGGCACAACTATTAGGGTGTTTGGCCATCCCATCACCAGAGTAGGTCAGTCCCAGCTGTCTCTCGACCATTGCCAGCAGCCTTTTGTGGGGGTATCTTTGTGGATTTCTGTGGGCCTCTTTAGCTCTTTGTTTCTTCCTTTTCTCATGTGGTCTTCATTTACCATGGTCTCCTATTCCTTGTTCTCCCTCTCTTTGCTTGATCCAGCTAGGATCTCCCACTCTCTTTCCCTCGACCCTCGCCCTTCATTGCTCCCACTCATGTCCAGGCTGTTCATGTAGATCTCATCCATTTCTCCGTGTCTTTCTTGGGGTCCCATTTTCCAGGTAGCCTCACTGGTGATGTGAGTAGCAGTCCAGTCATCCTTGTTCCACATCTAGCATCTTCCTATGAGTGAGTACATACCATATTTGTCTTTCTGAGTCTGGGTTACCTCACTCAGGATGATTTTTTCTAGATCCATCCATTTGCCTGCAAACCTCATGAGCGAGAATTGTTGAAACCAAGGTTGGATAAAGCACAGGGACAAATAACCAAATGAATGGAAACACATGATCTATGAACCAAAGGCTGAGGGGCCCCCAACTGGATCAGGCCCTCTGAATAGGTGAGACAGTTGATTGGCTTGATCTGTTTGGGAGGCATCTAGGCAGTGGTACCAGGTCCTGGGCTCGTTGCATGAGTTAGCTGTTTGAAACCTGGGACTTATGCAGGGATGCTTGGCTCAATCTGGGAGGAGGGGACTGGACCTGCCTGGACTGAGTCTATCAGGTAGATCCCAGTCCTCGGGGGAGACCTTGATCTGGAGGAGGTGGGAATGGGAGGTGTGCTGGGGGGAAGGGGAGGCGGGGCAGGAAGGGAGAGAACAAGGGAATCTGTGGCTATTATGTAGAACTGAATAGTATTGTAAAATAAATAATAATAAAAAAAGAAAAAAAGATTCAAAACATCACCATGGCTTAAAGGCAGTACTAATGGAAGCTTCAATAGGAAGACTTCTACCGTAGTTGCTGATCATGAACTTATGACATAAATATAATCTCTGTCCTCCAATTTTCCCTGAAGGACCTCTGAATTTCTGTCACTTTCCTCTAACTGATCTAAGATGGTAGCAGCCATCATCAAGATTAAGTACTTAATCTATCTTTCCACAATTGCACAGATTTTTCTGGATCTGGAATTCTGGAAATTAAATTTCTTATGCACTCTGTTAGGTAGTTTTTTTTCAGTTTCTGCAATGAAAGCATGCGGGAAGACTGGAAGTCATAAGAAGCAACAAAAGCCAGCTTTCAACATTTGCTAATGTCCCTAGCAAAAGAGAACAGTCAAGTCCAGATTCCCTCTCCTACAACTTTGAGAAGACTTGCCTTTGATTATTTTCACCACTGTAGATATTTCCTTCTCACAACAATGAAAGTAAAGCCCATGGCACCTCTCCACAGAGTATATTTCAGGATGTACAAGCATTAGTCCCATGGACAGATGTTCTAGACTTGGCATAATGGGAAGCACAGCCTTTATTCTGGCCTTTCCATTCCTCCTGGAAGTACCCTCTCTCTGTTATTAATACCTTGCTAACTTCAATGTACACATTAGACTCTTTAAGCTTTCTGCTACTTTTCTTATACAATAATTTTGTTTACAAAAGCACATACTTAATATGATTTTTATTAACTTTGCTTTAAATTAAGCTTATTTAAGTTTTTAATTAAATATGGTATGGACACAGAATGAAGACATAGACATAAATGTTGCGATACATTTTTCAATAATACTATATTTTATGGAATTATTATGTTTGTTTGAATGAAGATAATTCTGTTTTTTGAATATCAAAAAGAGTCCTATTTCATCAAATACCATCTAATTCTTATAGGAAATAAGCAGATAAGAGCATGAAGTGAGAACCTGATTATCATCCAACACTATTCTGTGCTCTAGAGAAGCGCCTAAACATTCTGGTGCTCTCTAGGACATCAGAACATCATAAAATTTGCAGGCAAATGGATAGAACTACAAAATGGATGGAACTAGAAAATATCATCCTGAGTGAGGTTACCCAGACTCAGATAAACATGGTATGAACTCACTCATAAGTGAATACTAGATGTAAAGTAAGGATAACCATATTACAACCATAGCTCCAGAGAAACTAACTAACAAGGAAGACTGAAAGAGGGACATATGGATTGCCTCAGGAAGGGGAAATAGTTGAGATCTCCATGAGTAAACTGAGGATGAGGGGTAGGCAATGGAAGAGGGTAGAGGATAGGGAATGAGAATATAAAGGAATGGGATGGTTGAGCTGGAACAGGGATGGAGTGGGAAAGCACTGAAAGAGATACCATGATAGAGGGAGATATTATGGGGATATAGAAACCCAGTGCTAGGGAAGTTGCCAGGAATCCACAAGGATGATCCCAGCTTGGACTACCAGAAATAGTGGAGAGGGTGTCTGAACTGAACTGGCTTGCTCCAGTGATCAGATTGGTGAATACCCTAACTGTCATCACAGAGCTTTTCTCCAATGACTGATGGAAGCAGATGTAGAGATCCACAAACACCAGGCAGAGCTCCAGGAATCCAGCCAAAGAGACAGAAGAAGTGTTCTATGAGCAAAGGGCATCAAGATCATGATGGGCAAACCTACAGAGACAATCAAACCAAACTAGTGGGAACTCATGAACTTTAGACCAACAGTTGTGGAGCATCTATGACACTGGACTAGTCTCTCTACATAAGGGGGGAAATTGTGTAGCTTGATCTGATTTAAGGGGCCCCTGGCAGTATAATCAGTATCCATCCCTGGTGCATGAGCTGGCTTTTTGGAACCCACTACCTATGGGGGGACACCTTAAACATCCTTGATGCAGGGGGAGCAGCTTGTAACTGCCTCTACTGAAAGTATCAGACTCTGGTGACTCCCCATGGGAGGCCATCTCTGTTGGAGGAGGGAATGGGGGTTGGGTTGGTGAAGGGGGGAAGTCTGGAAGGGCAGGAGGAGGGAAGAGAAGGGCATCTTTGGTTGGTATGTAAAATGAATAAAACATTCCTTAATAAAAGAGAAAAGAAAATAAAATACAAAAATAACTCGATCAAACATAAAACAGCAACAACAAAAGAATGGAGTGGTTATTCTGTGAGCTTTTATATTAGTTCATTTTCTGGTCCTATATTTATTAGTCTGTTTCATGCTCCTAAAATGAAATACCTGTTATGGTTTATTTATACAGCAAAAATATTCATTTAGTTAATGGAGCTGTATGTTACATGGTCTAGCATATGATTGCCAGTCCCAATACTTTGATTATGAACTTAATTCTGATGGTGAGAGACAGGTTTTAGCAATACACACACACACACACACACACACACACACACACACACACACACACACATATATATATATAAATTTCTTGTGTGGAAATGTGAAAGAAATCTATTCACTCATTATGGGACATTGACAATAGACAAAAATAACTCCACCATTGTCCAACTTGGTAAACCCTTGGTTTTGTTGGGCTTACTTATAGAGGATGGGTGACTCCAGTGTTGCTGCCTCACTACAAAGCCCCAGATCAACATTGATGAAGACCTCACATTAGCCGTGTCATGCAGTCTCACTTTCAGGTAACATTCCTCTTCCTTTACACTTGAGCAATTCATAAGATCACTTGTAGCAGGAATGGCATGTCCAGAAGAACTGACCCTCTGTGACTCCTTATGATAGGGCTGTTACAGAGCCATCATCATTACCCCAGACCCAGATATCACTGCACAATTTTGGTCAATTGGTTGTCATGTCTACTGGCCAGGGTAATCTTTACTCCATCCATGCTGGCAAAGGGATGATCATTTAATGTCCAGAGCTTAAAGCCATACTACCACTGCTAGGAAACAGAAAGGATAGTTACCCAGATTACCACATTTCTCTTCTGTATCATTTCCCAAAAACCTACTGACTTTACTCTAGACCTACCACTTAAAGATCCTGATAACTTTCCAATTGCTTCAGTTGAGGGATTAAGCCTCATCTCATTTTGGGGAGATTACAAAAGGCATGAGAATGAACAATTTATAAAGACATAATTATTCCATTTACAGTTTTAAACGTTCAAAATACAAGTTTAAATAGCCATACATGTTTATTTGTTGTGGGAAATCGTAATGGACAGTGCTACCATGATGAGAGTGAGTGCAAAAGACATCCCATAGAAAGCAAGATGCTACAGTGAGTCAAAGGCAAAAGTTGACTTTTTTTTACAACAGCTTTCTCTCTTGAAAAATCATCAAGGTACAGTCACCTCTTAAAGTTTTTAGCACCTTCATACCACCACACTTGAAAGAAAAGACCTCAAAACATGAAACCTTTGGAGTCATGCAAACTGTACAAGTTTAAACACAACAGAACTGCTAAGAAAAAAGTCTGGCATTTACTTTCTCAAATACTACCTTTCAGAATAAAACATCATAGATTTGGGGAAAAGAAGACAACCTAAATGAAATAAAATTGTTCAATATGTTTCACAAATGAAGATGAGAGACATTTCCAAACTTTCTAAGACTCAGAACATATGCCATCTTTCTAGAAAAAAAAAGGAATACTTGCAGAATTATTACAGTCTAAGTGAGACACATACTTTTCCAAAGACACATTTGTCACACATTGGAGGAAATTGACAACAATACAGAAGCAGAAAATTAAATCTAACTTGTATGCATTTAGTAGCTCAGTTTTTATGCATAGACAACTATCCTAGCACTGAGGTGATTGCTCATCCTTACAACAGGCATGTCATCTAGGGACAGCGTCTAGATTTGGGAACTGAATTCTGCAGTATATAGAGATTATATATTACATCCATATTTAGAATACAGCATTACTTCGTGTCTTCATACAATCCACGGATAAGCTTACATTTCTGAACATTCAGTGACTGATAATGTCTTCAAATTTTGTATTTACAAACTGCACTATGGCATATAAAAACAAAACTTTTAGTGTCATAGAGGATACAGAAGTATTCCATCCATCTAAATTGAAAGAATTTCCTACATTGTCTGAAATATTGAGTCATTCTATTGTTTTTTTTCTTATTTAATCTTGACTAAGGGAAGACATCAATGACACAATATAGCCTCGAGAGATATAATGAAGATTAAATGAATTATTATACTATAAGCAGGCAATGTCTTAGGCAAAAATCTAAATAAAAGGGCAATCTAACAATACATGTATTTTCTATTTGATATCTAAATAATTATATATTTTATATATGTATATGTAATAATGTCTTATACATATTGTTATAACTATAAATTATGTAGCATATTCGACATTGCAAACATAATATATCACAACAATTTTATATTTCTGTACTCAAAATGTAATTGCCAACACTGGTTAAAAGAGAAAAAAATGTTAGTATTTCATTAACATTAAAACAAGTATTTCATTTCTGTAGGTTGGCAGGAAAATTTAGATATGCTAAAGGAATTACTATTTTTATGAGTATATATAAATATATTTACAGTTGTATCATATTTTTGTTGAAATATAAATTTCTTTGTTATTGTAAGTATTGATGAGATAAATGAGTAATAATGATCTCAGTTCTATTTTTTAAAGAGTTACTTACTATAGTTATGATTCTAGGTGTTTTGTCTGAATATATGCATGTGCACCACATGAATGTATTGCCATTGGGTGAGAACAAGGGTGTGATATCCTCCAGAACTGAAATTATAGAAAGTTGTGAGCTGCCATGTGGGTGCTGTCAATGAAAACCAGTTTCTCTGAAAAAGCAGACATTTCTCTTAACCACTGATCCATCTCTTCAGCCCTTAATCATAGTTCTTTAGCAACAAAGAAGATTAGAAATATAGGAATTCAAATATACATATTCATGTTACAAATGTGAACATTTGTCTCAAGCATGAACAGAATAAAATCAAAATATTATGTAATCTCCATATATACATAAATCTCTCTCTTTATATATCTATATCTATCTATCTACACACACACACACACACACACACATATATATATATATATATATATATATTCACAATATTGACAACAAACCAATTTATGAGTTAGGAAAAATATATAGTGTTAAAGCAAAGAAATGCAATCGCCTCAGTCCAAATAAAAGTCTCTAAATAAAACTGATGCCCTTAAGATTCTCCTGACTCTGTTTTATCCTGGATTATTCCTTCATCATCTTCAGGCTACAGGCAGGCACAGAGGCACCATATTTCATGTGATAAGCAAGCCCAATTTCTTCTTTTTCACTTATCTCCTTGACTTCCACATCCCTTACAGTGGAAGCATCAAGATAGCTTTGGGCCAAGATTGACATATTAGAGAAGTCACTAGAGCAGGAATAAAATTAAATCCCAATAGTAGCAGCAGCACAGAATAGTGCTTAAACAGACACCACACACACACACACACACACACACACACACACACACACACACACATACACTCACTCACACACAAACACTCACATACCTACAATCTCAGCAAAATTAATGAAACACTTGTCATCTGTCATATGTAAACCACAAAGCAGAGAGAGTTTTGCTGGTAACAACTTTAGGCTTAACTCAGTGTGAGCTGTGGGGTTGTGATTAGTGGAGTGTCATATTAGAAGTGATAGAAATGAATCAGAACTCTGAAAAGAGCCAGTCACAACAGAAGTTTCCATCTTGGTTTCCTAACAATCATCCAACTCTTCAGCACTGAAGCATGTTCTGACACCATGGATACACACACACAAAAAAAAAAAAAAAAGGAAGACACCATCCATGCTAGACTATTGCAGAGGCTTTCAAAGCCAGCTGATATGGTATTAACTGATTTGCACTTATAATGGCAGATGGAAGCAGGAGCTGCCTGCCTGATCTTGGTGCACTCCTATATTCAAACATAGTCACTGAAAAAGTGCATGTTAACTTCAAATTCATATTTTGTCAGTCAAAATCCATGTCTCTAATCCCCTGCCTGGATGACTGCTTTGTTGAAAAGTGGTATCATTTACAATCCTGACAGGGAGTATGGGGTGCCAGGAACAGCAAATGTGTTGTCATCCAGCTTCAGAGATGGGTGCAGAATTTACAGAACAGTGTGAAAGGAAAAAGTCTCTTTAAAAATGTATATATATATATATATATATATATATATATATATATATATATATATATATGAATAAAGCAGAAAAAAACTTGTTATAAGGATTCTAATAGTTTTGTTTGTCCTTTCATATTTTACTTTCTTATTTTGTACCCAATAATATTTAACTGCTTTTTGCTTTTTATATCATAGCCATTTTATTAAAGAATAAAGTCAATATAAGGTTTCAAACAATGCTTTAGTTTTAAAAATAACTTTAAGCAATATCTATTGCAGATTATTGATATCAAAGATTTAATTGAATAAACTCCATCTCAAACAATTTCATATGATTCTCATTAATGTTTAAACAAATTTTCAAGTATCGGTTTATTTGGTTGGCTTTTTCAGTATAGTAAAAGGGCAAATGCTAATGTCTTTGTGTGGGTCTCAAGGAAAAACTGCACAAGCATGTGATTTAATGGAAAAAGGCCTATTACATCCATATCCTTTGGTTTACTATGGAAAAATTTCTGCATAACACAGGCATTTTTGTCATATCTTTTTGACTAAGTTTATTAATTTCCAAGTACTTATTTCATTATTCAAACTGAGCAGGCTATATTTATGTATTTAGAAATATAAGCATATAATGACAATTAACAAATAAAAATGTCATTAATGTTAAAGACAATGAGGAAGGTACATCTGAGAGTTTAGAGGGATTAAAGGGAAATGTGAAATAATATGATTATATTATAATCTCAAAAGATAATAGAATTAAAAATAATAAATAATAAAATAATCATTTGAATGTATTTTTATCAATGGTGATAATCAGACTAAGATAAATAATCAAGAACATAGAACCTCAAACCTACTATATTAAAGAAAACCATATACAGAGAAAGTTAACTTAATTCATGGATTCTTAATAAAACACAAAGAATATAAATTTTATTTTCCCTTTTATTAAAAAGATTTTTTTCTAGCCAGGCAGTGGTGGTGCACGCCTTTAATCCCAGCACTCGGGAGGCAGAGACAGGCAGATCTCTGTGAGTTCGAGGCCAACCTGGGCTACCAAGTGAGCTCCAGGAAAGGCGCAAAGCTACACAGAGAAACCCTGTCTCGAAAAACCAAAAAAAACAAACAAACAAAAAAAAAGAAGATTCTTTTCTTATACAATATATCCTGATTACAGGTTCCCCTCCATCTACTTCTCTCAGTTCCTTCCTACCTCTTGTCCCATCTGGATCTACTCCCTTTCTGTCTCTTATTAGAAAATAACAGGCTTATAAGAGATAGCAATACACAAAATAAATTAAAATACAATGAGATATCACATAAAGTTGGACAAGGCAAACCAACCAAATGAACAGAGCCCAAGGGCAGGCACAAGAGTCACAGATCCACATGTTACACATTCCGGAGTTCCCTCAGTAATTCACTACTTAAAGCTATAGTGTGTATGAAAGGAACCTGATTCAGACATGTGCAGGCCCTGTGCTTGCTGCCACAGTCTCTGAGTTCATATGAACTTCATTCAGTTGATTTAGAGGGCCTTGACCTCCTGGCGCCCTCCATCCCCTCTGGCTCTTACACACTTCTGTGTCCTTTCCTCTGGAGTTCCCTGAGCTCTGAAGCGAGGGATTTGGTGAGACATCCCATTTAGAGCTATTTGTTCTCAGGTCTTTGCATATAATTTGTCTGTCTGTGGGTCTCTGTATTTATTCCCCTCTGCTACAGAAGGAAGCTGCTGTGATAATGGCTGAATAAGATTGTGATATATAAGTAGAGTAGAATATCATTAGGAGTCTTTTTATCACTACTTGTTTTAGACAAGTAGTATTAGTTTGACTTAGGTCTCTGGGCTATCTAGTCTCTGGTTCTTGGTCACCCAAGCAGTGTCACATATAAAAAACTCCTGACACAAAACATCCAGGAAATCTGGACACATGGAAAGACCAATTTAAGAATAAGAAAAATAGAGGAAGGAGAAACATAGCTCAAAGACCAGGAAAATATTTTCAAGAAAATTGTAGAAGAAAAATTTCTTAACCTAAAGAAGGATATATGTATTAAATTACAAGAAGCATACAGAATACTAAATAGATTGGGAAAGAAAAGAAAATCCTCTCAACACATAATAATCAAAACACTAAATTACATAATGAAGAAAGAATATTAAAAGCTGCAAGGGAAAAAGACCCAGTAACTTAAAAAGATGGATCTATTAGAATTAAATCTGACTTTTCAAGATAGACTCTAAAAAGAAGAATTTTTAGATTTTTTTTCTGTGTGCATATGAATAAAAAGGCTATCCAAATTTTCTACTTTTCCTTATCTCCTGCCTTATATCCTTCTTTTACACCAATTATACGAGAAGAACAAGTAATGAAATAATTTTTCCAGGCTTTTAGACCCTGATAACACTTACTCCCAAGTAAAGTTAGACAACATTGCCTACTCAGTACCATTCACCATCAATTCTGCTTCTTCATGTGACTGAGAGAATGTTGAGATGATTCAGAATGGACTTGATGGGGAGAAGTTGTCCATGTCATATGTTCTAAAACTCCTCACCAGAATATCCTATGTGCTTGGCTGTTTTTGACATAACCTGTGTAGTATGTAATGCTGTAAATGGGCCATGATATAGAGCATGATCCAAATGTGTTTCTGGCCATATGCCATAAAAGACTGTTTCTCACACCTTAAATTACTTTGTACTTTCTCAAGTTTACTAATAAAATGCTAACAAGAGAAGTAGTGCATTTTAACTCAGGTGTGGATTGAATTTGGCATTAAATAATTACACTGAAATTACCATCAACCTGTCTTGCAAGGTCTTCCTGGCCCAGTAAGTTTCCTAGATACAGTAAAAGTTCTAGGGAATGCCAGATCTCAAAATATATTTGGCTTAAACCTGTTGCAAAATTTCAGTGTTATATAACCCACTCTCAGGTCCTCTTTTGTTACATTATAAATAAAGCCATATATTAATACAGCTCTCTCAATTTTTTTCAAATATTCCTGATTAAAATTTAGTTTAAATGACTTCTTAAGTCATTTGATGAGATTTATTTTATTAGAATACTAGTTGAAGAAGAAACATTTGATTTGTACCAGATAACTAAAAGTGACATAATACTCAGAAATATCATGGGCACCACGTGGAATTGGAGTATCATATGGAACCAGATTTATTTCTGTATCACCCCCATCACTATCAAGGAACATTGTAAATATTGAATTAATGTGTTGAGGTACTGACTTCAATCATTAATTTTAGGCTTTTTGGGGTTGAAATTTACTAGTGTTAAAATGGAGATATTATAATATGATGTTTGCTAATATTTTTATAGTAAATAATAAATTAGGTTCATTAATATTAAATGGATGCAGTATTGCCAAAATGCCCATACATATCTGAGAGTGAGATACCATTTCCAATGTGGATATATTCCTGAATGTAAGTGCCAAAATCGATAAGGGTTAATCCTGATAATATTATCATTCTTTACCCAGCCTAGTATCAAATCCTATGGATGTTTCTAAATTAGAAAATATTTATAGTGTGATCAGATAATTTGGATGTAAGTAAATAGTTATGAAAGTAATTTGTAAAGTAATAGGACTGAATTGAAAGAATAAGTAATTTTTCATTTCAAGGAGATACCTAAAGAAGCTAAGCTTGCTGTATGCTCAGTGAAAGTGTGATTCCTTTTTCATTGATCCTAGGAAGTTCTTAAGATTTAGATTTCTGTAGTTTGTTTTGGTCTGCTTTTGTTTTTTTTCTAAATAAGTTAAAACTCGCTGGACTTTAAACTTAGAAATTTTTAGGCTGGGCAGTGGTGGCGCACGCCTTTAATCCCAGCACTCAGGAGGCAGAGGCAGGCGGATCTCTGTGAGTTCGAAGCCAGCCTGGTCTCCAAAGCGAGTTCCAGGAAAGGCACAAAACAACACAGAGAAACCTTGTCTCAAAAAATAAATAAATAAAATAAAATAAACTTAGAAACTTTTTAGCTCCCCAATATGATTTCATTTCATTACTTTAAAACTGTCATAGTTTAAGGATACATAATTTGGCAGTGTTATCGGAAGAAGATGGAAAAGTTCCCAAGCATATCTTCTTTATTATGTTTAAATATGTTAATCCTGACTTTATTTAAAAATAAATTCTATTTTAAAATAGCTTTACATTAAAAGAAAGAAATAGAGTTTAAAAATTACTGAGAATTCCCAAATACTATTTTTCCCTATTACCATCTTTCTTTTTTATATCCTTTTTAAAACACAGATTCTTTTCTCATACATTTTCTTATTACAGTTTCCCCTCCATCTACTACTTCCAGTTCCTCCACACCTCCCCTCCCATATGGATCTACTAATATGTCATTAGAAAAGCACTGGCTTCTAAGATAATAACCAAATATAACACAGTGAAATATAATATGATAAAACAAAAACCATCACGTTGAAAATAGACAAGGTAAGCCAGCAGAAGGAAAAGAGGCCCGGGGCAGGCACAAGAATCAGACTCCTAAACACATTCAGGAGTTCCTCCCCACCCCACCCCAATACTAAACTGAAAGCTATAATACATATGTAGAGAATCTAACGCAGGCCCATATAGACTCTGGGCTTGCTGCTTTAGTCTCTGTGGGTTCATATGAGCTTCGCTCAGTTGACTTAGAGGGCCTTGTTTTCCCAATACCCGTTATGACCTCTGGCTCTTACACACTCCTGTGTCCTTTCCCCTGGAGTTCCCTGAGCTCTGAAGACATCCCATTCAGACCTGTGTGTTCCCAGCTCTCTCTCTCTCTCTCTCTCTCTCTCTCTCTCTCTCTCTCTCTCTCTCTCTCTCTCTCTCTCTCTCTCGTCTGGCTGTAGGTCTCTACATTTGTCCCCATTTACTACAGAATGAAGCTTCTCTGATAATAGCTGAATAGGGCACTGATTTGTAAGTACAGCAGAATATCACTAGGAGTCATTTTATTGTTACTTTTTTTTTTAAGCCAGTAGTATGTGGATTTACCTTAGGTCTCTGGGCTATCTAGTCTCTGATTCTTGGTCACCCAACAATATCGGGTTCCATCTCATTGAGTGGTCCTTATGTCAAAGAAGACATTGGTTGACTACTTCCACTTGCTTTGTGCTGCCATTGTCCAGCCTATTTTATAGGCAGGACAGGTTGTAGATTAAAAGGGTTTGTAGCAAGGATAGAGTTTATGTTTTCCTTCTGGTAGCCTGAAGAGAACATTTCCACATCAAAGACACTAGAATGTGAGAGTGAAGGTTCTACATAGGCACCAGCTGGCCACCTCCATGTTCAATGAGATGTGTAGATGATCTATTCGGCAATGAGTACTTACTATCAGTTTGTGGAAAGCAACCTATTGTCTTGGCAACAGCCTGGGTTGTTTTGGGATTTTTTTTTGACCCCTTTGGCCAACAACTCCATTGGATATAATCCATTCCTGGTAATGGAATCTTCATTTGGTGACAAGAAGATGCCCATTTGGAACTCCTTATTCTCCATTATTTGGAGAGACTTTGTTAGGATCACCTTCATATATTTAAGGAAGTTTCCACTGCACTAGGTTTCAATGAAATGCCCCGAATTACATAATTCATTATCCATTATGTGTTGTGTTTTGTGTGTGTTGTGGGGTGTGTGTGTGTGTGTGTGTGTGTGTGTGTGTGTGTGTGTGTGTGTGTGTTGGTGCAGTCTTCCATTCTACACATGCAGATGGCAGAAGACAACTTTTGGCAATTGTTTCTCTCTTTCTACCATGTGTGTTTCAAGGACTGAAATCTGGGAACTCAGACTGGAATCCTTCATGACATCTCAACTCTTGTATTCTACATCACTTCAAGATATACCAGCAGCTTCAGTCAGTGTACTTTGTTTCTGGAGACTGAGGCTTCAGTGACCTTTGCTTGTTTAAATGGCTAATTGTACCGACAGGATTCCTTAAAGAAAATTTTGTAGATGGCTGTGTATTTCACATCTAACATCCCACAGGAGTGTGTATCTCAGAGGGAAGGTCTGCCAAGTGGGTTTTCTTTTTCATTCCTTGAACCTGCCAGAGTGGGTCAATTTCTGAGTTACAACCAAAATATCTTTCCTAGTATGCCAACAAAACTAAGTCATTTGTTTCTATTGGTATTTTTACCATTAAACAAAATCTTGTCCACAGCATTAATTCTGTTTAGTTACTAGCAAGAGGACATTTACTGACTAGTGTTTTGTCAACTTGCCACAACTAGATAGAACATAAATGGAGAAAATGGCATGTAGGCAAGCTTGTAGGGCATTTTCTTAAATAATAAATTTGGGAGGACAATCCCATTGTGGGTGCTGTCACACAAAGGTAGGTCATCATGAGTTGTATAAGAAAGCAGGCTGAGCAAGTCATGTGGAATAAACCAGTAAGCATTCATCCTCCATGGATGGTGTATCAGTTCCTGTCACCTGGTTGCTGTCTTAATTCTATACCCTGTCTTGCCAGAATGATGAGCTGCAAGCTGTTTGATTAAATGTTTCTCTCCAGGTTGCCTTTGGTCATGGCTTCTAAAATAGTAATAAAAACACTAAGACAATACATTCATGTTTTTGTAATGTTTGTGCCTGTATGAGAATTTATGTACACTCATATGTGAGGGTGAATGCACTTGTATATATAGAGAGGCCAAAAGAGTATTTGTAGCTAGAGTTTTTCTGGTCCTGCCTGGCCCATAGTCAGGACAAATCTCTCTAACCCACCAGTCCTGTAGCAGCTCAGACCCAACCGAGTAAACACACAGAGACTTATATTGCTTACAGACTGTATGGCCATGGCAGGCTTCTTGCTAACTGTTCTTATATTTTAAATTAATCCATTTCTATAAATCTATACCTTGCCACATGGCTTGTGGCTACAGGCGTCTTCACATGCTTCTTGTCATGGCGGCGGCTGGCAGTATCTCCTTCCACCTTCCTGTTCTTTCTTTTCTCCTCTCTGTTAGTCCCACCTATACTTCCTGCCTAGCCACTGGCCAATCAGTGTTTTATTTATTGACCAGCCAGAGTAATTTGACATACAGACCATCCCACAGCACTGAATTGACCTGAATCTGACCTGAATTGGAGGTATGCTATAGAAAGCATGGCTTGTTACATGAGTACTGATATCTGAAATCTAGTTTTCATGATCTAGCAGCAAGCACTCTTAACTACTAAGGCATCTCTATAGCCTTCATTTATGCATTTTATAATAAAAAAGGAAGACCCAAAATGGGTGTTTATGTAAAGGGGCATTAGATCTGGGAGGAGGAGTGTAGGAATAAATATGATCAAAATACAGCATATAAAATTCCCAAGAGATTAAAAATGTTTGAATTATATACTTTTTGGTTTTTACTCTGAATTCTTATTGAAACTCGGCTGAAAACATCCATCAGTAAACATACCTCTGCTATAATGCTGAGCTGCCTTTAACCATCCTGTGTCATAGTAGTTATTCTACTGCCCTGTTAGACTGTTCAGTGCTGAGTATAAAATACAGATAAATATTTGAAATAGACAAATTCTGTATCACTGAGCCACATTTGAAGTTTTATGCCAAATATTGAAAATAAATATAGAATCAAAATTTTATTTCAAAATTAGCCAGTTTTCTACAAGATCAAGCTAGATTTTGCATCTAGAGAGGGAGATAAAAGGAATAGAGAAGCTAAGTATTGGAGCTGGAAGATAATGTATATGGCATGCATGAAACAGCAAATTTGAATGTTGACCATAAATTTAGTATTCAAAATATTTAGCTTTTGATACTATTGTAGGAGCTTCTCTGCTCTGCTTCCACAGCAAATTAGTGTTCAGGCATACTTTCAGTTGACAACCCAGTGTTGCAGTGATCAGTTCCATCCCCTTGCCTTGCTCTTGTCTGCTTCAACATTGAGTAAAGATGCTGTGGAACCTCATCAGTATCATTCTGTGCTCAGACAATGGGTACTTATGAGTGATGCTTGGAGGTTGGGTGTGCATGAAACAGTTGCACTCTCATATTTTCAGTTATGTTTTCTATATGAAGAAATATCTACAGTAGACAATTAATTCAATTCTTGATCCTCCAGTTTGTCATTTACTGAAGGTGTACCAATACAGTTCAGGGACATGCTATAGATCTGTATCTTTCTCTATTTTATCTTTGTTTTCCTAAGACAGATGATAAGGTAGAAAATATTGCTTTTCTTTTTCTTTGCTTGCAATAGATTGCTATACAATATACTTGTTTTTCACCATCTCTAGATTGTTACTGGATTTATTTTTAAGTTCTGTATTTGGACATATGTGAGCATCTTAACTCTTACTATGGTACAAGAACATTTTCACAAAGTCAAAATTAGGACATATACTTAATAAGTTAATGAAAGACTCATAACCCTTAAATTTCTTTTCTTAGGCACTCAATATTGCAGCTGACAACACAAAATACCAATGTTTCAAAGGAATATGCATTCCATGTTTCTTCTTCCTCCTGTGATCTAAATGCACAATTAGAGGTACTGCAGCAGCTTAAACTCACACAGGGCAGCAGAATATGCTGAGTCTCTAGGATCGATCACAGTCTAAGAATTGGTAGCCAAGAAATGTAGAGCAACCAAACTGAAGTATCAACTTATATTTACTTATTATACTTTCAAAATTTTTTATATTTTTCAATTAAAATATAATTACAGCATTTCCTCTTCCCTTTCCTCCCTCCAACCTTTCCAAGGCATCCCCCCTTGCTCTCTTTCAAATTTGTGGTATCTATTTTTTTTTAATAGGATAAGACCATGGCACACAGATGACAGTGTATGTGTCAATGCGTGTGTTGAGAAAGTTGGGATGTTTGAACATGCGTCATTGTCCATACACCAAAATGAGCTTCATTTCAACTTAGGACTCAGTTTACAACTT
Organism: Peromyscus maniculatus bairdii; assembly: GCF_049852395.1. Taxonomy (NCBI): domain Eukaryota; kingdom Metazoa; phylum Chordata; class Mammalia; order Rodentia; family Cricetidae; genus Peromyscus; species Peromyscus maniculatus. Next base: position 79,943,563 of record NC_134861.1, read on the forward strand.
CAATCCATGTTCTAAAATATATATTCAAATTGAATAACCTATACTGTAAGAAATTTATTACTGAATACCATTTAAGTTTTTTTAAGAAAAATATACTAAATAATAATACTTATAAAAATGGATCACTCTACTTCTCCATTAAAATTAACCTAAAATTTGTACTTTCATTATTTCTCTATTTTCTTTATCTTAATGTATATTTTTAAAATTCCAACAGTGTTCCAAAATTTGAATCTAAATCTGTATGTATTCATGGAAACCTAACCATAGATATTAAAATTAATTTATGAGGAGAAAGTCGTTGTGTTCAAGATATAAAGTATAAAGTCCCATCCTTCTAAGCCTGAGTTATTGAAGTTATTGAGTTATTGAAGCATGAACTTCTACAAATTACTAAAAAATTGCCTAAGAAAGCAGGTACATGGCTGAGGCATGTGTTTGTGGAAATTCATCATGTCTGTTTGTGTATTGTTGTACTTGTTTCATTGTTGTTGAAGAAAGGTATAAGACTTGGTCTAGTGAGCAAGCTGACCCAAATAAACCCTGGAAAGTCTATATTCCTGAAATCTTTCTTCATGATTTGAATTACATAGTAAATCATGAAGTACTTAGCAATGGCACAGAAATTCATAAATTTTATTTTTATAAATAACTTTTGTCTAAGACAATAAGTACTTAGATTTAATTAACTTTTAACTAGGATGATTTCAGAAAATATGGCATTTATTTGTGCAGTTCTTTCTTATCTGAGGGTAACATTTGCTTTCCTGTGATGTAAGTCTTGGAGCTATCTATATATAGTACACCATAAGGGACACATGACAGGATAGTTCCAGTAAATATTAGTGAAGCTCTCTGTTCTGTCAATGACTTCATTTCCCAGTCGCTTTCTCAGATGATGAAATTTGAGGGCCTATTGCTGACTTCTTTGTGGCTTATAATATTATTTTTATCATTGAAATTTTCAGGAAAATAAGACAATTTCATATCTAACTAAAAAGGAAAATTGTACTTTTAAACACAAAATAAATAGAACCTTCATGTCGTTGAATTAAAATAACAAAATGTGTAGAATGTATTTAGTATTATTCTATATCCTGCAATTATTTTTGTGCAAGACAAATGTTTTAACTAACTAAGCAGTGAGGCCTGCTTGGCAATTAATTTCTAGAAATGGGCTGAACCATTCAGTAGATTCTATTTGTTGAATGCTGTGCATAGTGCTACAGTAAAAGTGAATACACAAATATCTCCTTAAGATGTCAATTTCATTTCCTTTGGATATTATCCTCAGCAATGAGTAGGTTGTAAATGTGCTATATATTGGTTCTAGTGTTAGATTTTAATACTTCAATACTACATTTTATAATGGCTGTATGAATATGATATATACCAACAGTGTATAAGGACTTCCTCTTTGAATAACACTTGAGTAATTGTTATTTTTTTAGGTTAATAATCATACTTTTTTGTAAAATATAATTGTTAGTGAAAGAATTGTAGAATGACGTTTGAAAATGTTTTGAAAGAAATGTAACATGGTATCTATAAAATGAAAAACGACTATCAAAAGTGATAGAAATGTAGGGTCTTTACTGTTAATCCAAGGTGACTAATGTATATATTTTCTAGGAAAACTGGAAAAAATAAAGTAATGCCTGTTTATGGTTGATACATCCACAAGTGAGTTCATTGGTTTTACTTACATGAAAACCCTGCTTTGGATGGTTATGACAAAAATGTCAAGTTCCCTGAAAATAAGTCAGTTGATGGACAAAATCAATATGGGTGCAAGGACCCATTGAAGGGTAGAATGTACTTGGAAATTCAGAATGATAGGCATTTCTTAAATACTACTTGTACAGATAACCACTTACTGTGTGTCACATTGCAACTATTTTTTATTTTTTCTACGCCCAAAGTCAATGGGACTTATATTCCCAGAAATATTACCACAAATTGACTTAGTCTGATATTGTTGATTTTATAATTTAGTCATGAGCAAGCCCTTCTCCAGGGCATCAGAAATGACTTAAGAATGTTCAAATGTAGAGTGATTATTTAATAAATATATTACATTTTAAAATTTGCCACTGTAGTTTTTAATCTCATGATATAGGTAACATCAAGATTCCTAATTTTTAATGTTCTTTTTTTACTTTTAAACTATTGCTTTATTTTTTGAAATTAAAATATAATTATATAATTATATAATTTCTCCCTTCCTTTTAGTCCCTCTAGCCACTCCCTTGTATCCCCCATCAGTTTCTCCCTCAAATGTTTGGCCTCTTTTACATTAATTTTTGTTTTACACACACACACACACACACACACACACACACACACACACACACGAGTATGTATGTCTATGTTTGTATGTATGAAACATCTCATGAAAATTAAATCATTTTATTTTAAGGAGATAAAGATGGGACTTTTATTATTTAGGTTTATGAACAAAAATTCAGTTCAATAGTTCTTTAGAAGAGGGTTTAAAATTGTTCTTCCATTTTGCTTGCCTACTAAACAAACCCTAATCATCACAAAAATGACAAATAACTATCAAATGTGTCCTTGGTATCTCACAGGATAACCAGAAACACATCTTGAATAATTAAACTGTTTAAAGGGGGTTTTGAAAATGGATGATTGCAAAATAATAACTTACTTTACAGTTATAAAGATTCTGAGTTTGATTATCTAGAAGCCACAGAAAACCTGGGCACCACTGGCATTCTTGTATACAAGTCTGGGGAGGCTGAGGCAGGAATGTTATTGTGGTTTGCTAGTCAACTAATATAGCCAAAAGGGGTAAATTCTAGATTTACTATCTTAAAAAATTATGTGGAAAGCAATTGAAGACAACCGATACCAACCCATGGCCTGAAGTACACCCACACACATGTGTCCAAATACACAAACAAGTACTTACACACATTCTTATTAAAAGGTTTTAAAATGCATTGAAACATCTGTATATCCTCAACAATTTCTAATTTGTATACCAGTCAAGTGCTCAAAAACTTGTGTTTTTATGTTATATCATGTGCTTTTCAAAAATATGCAATATGTTAAATGTATGTTTTATAAAAACTTATTAAATTTAATAATTATATTTTTCTCTACTTACATGTATAAGCATTAAATACCTACAAACGTATATATAAACTCTCATAGAAGAAATATTTGGGAAAATATGGTGTGTGGGAATGTTGGGAATGTAATGTCCATATAAAATGAAACTGAAAAATATATTTAGTTTTTTGCCTCATGTAGATGAAAATATATTTTAACAGCTAAGGATTTAACTAGTCAACACACAACTACTCTTCTTTTCTATGAAATGTTTGCATGGTGCATGAACTATGACCTTTCTTGCAGCAAATACAGTATTACATATATCTTTAATTACTAAAATAACTGAGCCTCAACACAGACCCCTGGTGCAGTAGGACCATAGAACCAAACATGGCCTCTGGCAACGGTCCAGGCTGAGATGACATCCTGGTCCAAGATTGCAAGCAGGCTGCCCAAATCAGTCTATTCTTTATCTCCCTGGCTTCTTCAGATCTGTCCTTCACTACAGTATGAACCATTCCACCTCCATTTCTCTCCCATATACTTGCTTATCATAATGGATCCCACCCCAGGCTTCCCTGGGGGTCTTTTGCTTGCCTAAGCCACATGACATCCAGGGACTGTTCTGATTTCCTTGGTTCCTGATATTATTGATGGCTGTGCTGATGCCAAGGGTCTGGGCGACCACTTGAGGTCATTTTGGTGTCCAGTGACCTCACTGGCATGGGGACCATGAAGATCTGAGTGGCCTACACTGCCACATGCGACCATGGTGACATCTGGGTCTGGGGTTCTGCTGACAATCAAGTCAAGGTCCATAGTTCTACCACAACCCAGGGTACCACCAAAGGCCATGAGAATGACCAGGGTCTGTAGCAGGAATCTGAAAGAGTCTTATTAATAAAAACAAACCTGAGGCCAGTTATTGGGGTGAATGCTGGAAGATCAGAGAAGCAGAACAAATCACAGCTACCTCACCTTGCCAGTTTCTCAGCCGATTCTATTTCCTCAGACTGGACTGGAAACCTCTCTGTCCTCATCCAAATGAATCTCAACTGAACTCTGCTGCTCAAAGCCTAAAAGCTTAACCAGCCAAAAGCTTCTAGTTTCTGGTCTTCATGCCTTATATACCTTTAAGCTTTCTGCCATCACTCCCTAGGATTAAAGGCTTACTTCTTGGGATTAAAGGAGTGTGCCACCATTGCTGGATGTTTCCAATGTGGCCTTGAACTCACAGAGATTCCAGAGGGATTTATGCCTCTGGAATGCTAAGATTAAAGGTGTGAGTACCACTATTTTCTAGCCTTTGTATCTAGTGGCTGTTCTGTTCTTTGACCCCAGATAAGTTTATTAGGTTGCACAATACTATGGGGAACACAATACCACCACAAGTGTTTGTGCCACAACAAGGGCTACATCGATCTGGTAGCCTTAGTGCCATACAGGACCATAGGGTCTTCTGCCAGGTTGTGCCTAGGGTCATTTCTGGTTCTGTGGCTAAGCAACAGCCAAGGTCTAAGTTGATGTCTGTGGCTCCTATTAGAACTGAGAGCTGAAGAACTTTTCCCATTCTGTAGGCTGTCACTTTGCCTTGTTGACTGTATCCTTTGTTCTACAAAAACTTCTCAGTTTCAAGAGGTCCCATTGATTGATTGTTTCTCTCAGTGTCTGTGCTACTGGTGTTATATCTAGGAAGTGATCTCCTATGCTAATGTGTTCAAGAATACTTCCTACTTTCTCTTCTAGCAGGTTCAGCATAGCTGGATTTATGTTGAGGTCTTTGATCCACTTGAACCTAAATTTTGTGCACGGTGACAGATATGGATCTATTTGCAGCCTTCTACACGTTGATATCCAATTATGCAAGCAGAGGACTGATATCCAGGATATATAAAGAACTCAAGAAATTTGACATCAAAATGCCCAACAGTCCAATTAAGAAATGGGCTTTAGAGCCGGGTGGTGGTGGCACACGCCTTTAATCCCAGCACTCAGGAGGCAGAGGCAGGCGGATCTCTGTGAGTTCGAGGCCAGCCTGGACTACCAAGTGAGTCCCAGGAAAGGCGCAAAGCTACACAGAGAAACCCTGTCTCGAAAAAAAACAAAAAACAAAAAACAAAAAACAAAAAAAAAGAAATGGGCTTTAGAACTAAACAGAGAATTCTCAACAGAGGAAACTCAAATGGGTGAAAGACATTTAAGGAATTGCTCAACATCCCTAATTATTAGGGAAATACAAATCAAAACAATTCTGAGATACCACCTTATGCCTGTCGGAATGGTTAAGATCAAAAACACTGAAGACACCTTATGCTTGAGAGGATGTGGAGCTAGGGGAACTTTCCTCCACTGCTGGTGAAAATGCAAGCTTGTACAACCACTTTGGAAATCAATATGGCACTTTATTAGAAAATTGGGAATCGATCTCCCCCAAGATCCAAATATACCACTCTTGGGCATATACCCAAGGAATGCTCCATCATACCACAAGGGCACTTGCTCAGCTATGTTCATATCAGCATTGTTTGTAATAGCCAGAACCTGAAAACAAGCTGGATGCCCTTCAACTGAAGAATGGATAAATAAAATGTGGTACATATACACAATGGAATACTACTCAGCAGAGAAAAACAATGACATCATGAGGTTTGCAGGCAAATGGATAGATCTAGAGAAAATCATCCTGAGTGAGGTAACCCAGACTCAGAAAGACAAACATGGTATGTACTCACTCATAGGAGGATACTAGATGTAAAACAAAGATGACTAGACTCCAATCACAACTCCAGGGAGGCTACCTAGAAAATAGAACCCCAAGAAAAACACAGGGATTGCCCAATGTCAGAGAAATGGATGAGATCTACATGAACAACATGGATGTGAGTGGGGCTAATGAAGGGTAAGGGTCGAGGGAAAGAGAGCTTAGGGGAGCAGGAGATCTGAGCTGGATCAAGAAAAGAGAGGGAGAACAAGGAACAGGAGACCATGGTAAATGAAGACCACATGAGAATAGGATGAAGCAAAGTGCTAGAGAGGTCCACAGAAATCCACAAAGATACCCCCACAATAGACTACTGGCAATGGTTGAGAGACATCCCGAATTGACCTATTCTTGTGATAGGATGGCCAAACACCCTAATTGTCGTGCTAGAAACCCCATCCAATAACTGAGGGAATTGTATGTAGAGATCCATGACCAGACCCCTGGTGGAGCTCCAGGAGTCCAGTTGGTGGGAAAGAGGAGGGTTGGTATGAGCGAAAATTGTTGAGACCAAGGTTGGATAAAGCACAGGGACAAATAGCCAAACGAATGGATATACATGAACTATGAACTAATAGCTGAGGAGCCCTCACCTGGATCAGGCCCTCTGGATAAGTGTTACAAGAAAGCATCGGCAAAGGTCAGTTTGGAAAAGTTTGTCAAGACAAATGGTAGGGAGAAATTGCTGTGAAGATTTTCTGTTCTAGGGAAGAATACTCATGGTTCCGAGAGACAGACATTTATCAGACTGTGACTGCTCCAAACCACAGAGGAGGCACATAAAAAAAAATCTACAGGGAACCATGACCACGCCTAACAATGACTTTGAAATCTTCAAAAAGATGATAGGATCCTACAACGATGATTCCACATGGACTATGATAAATGAAGCCATTAAGCTGATTAACACCACCAAAAGATTGACTTTGGACTACAAACTGTTTAGGACAATTTCAAGATGACTAGCTGAGATGATCCAGCCTGACAGACTACTCGAGCAAGGACTTATGACAAGCCCTGAACTTTCTTTTTATGCAGATACTGGACAAATGTACAGGACTTGACAGTTAACCCAAAATTTTTCTTTTCAGGATTCCTTAAAGATGTCTTCACCCCTAGAAAGCAGGAGTAATTTAAAACAAACAAACAAACAAAACAAACAAAAAAACGACACCCACATTCCCAAGAGGTGGGATGGGAGGTTGTTGGTCGTTTAATGAGTTTTGGATACTGTCATTGTTTACAATGGTTGGTTACAAGTTGTTAATTGTTAATGGTCAGGAAAAAAGCTGACCATGGAGAGTAGATTCAGAGGTTTTGTTTAAAAAAAGAAAGAAAAGAGAGAAAAGTATATAGATATGAAGTAGGTCACTGAATCTATTCTGAAAAAACAAGATAAAGAATAATTTTTTATCTGAATCTGTCAAATGTTAATGGACTAGACATCGTTAATGTAATCTTGACTGTGTATATTGTATATACTTACTGGATATAATTTTTCTTGTATTAGTTATAAGCTTTTTAAAATTTTAGACAAAAAGAGAAGAAAGGTGGTATTGTATTCCCCCAAATATTGTTAATGCTAATAAACTTATCTGGGGTCAGAGACAAAGCAGCCACAATATTAAACATAAAGGATAGGCAGTGGTAGCACATACCTTTAATCCTAGCATTCCAGAGGCAGAAATCCATCTGTTCAAGGATACAGACAGACATGGTGACTCATCACGCCTTTAATCCCAGAAAGCAAGCCTTTAATCCCAGGGAGTGGTGGTAGAAAACAGAAAGGTATATAAGGCGTGAGGACCAGAAACTAGAAGCATTTGGCTGGTTAAGCATTTGGCTGGTTAAGCTTTCAGACTGCTAGCAGCACAATTCAGCTGAGAGCCATTGGGATGAGGACACAGAAGCTTCCAGTCTGAGGAAACAAGAAGTTGGCCAGGTTAGCTGTGGCTCATTCTGTTTCTCAGATCTTCCAGTTCACCCAATACCTGGCTCAGGTTTGATTTTATTAATAAGAACTTTTAAGATTCCTGCTACAATTTGATTAGCTTGATCTGTTTGGGAGGTATCCAGGCAGTGGGACCGGGTCCTGTCCTCAGTGCATGAGTTGGCTGTTTGAAACCTGGGGCTTATACAGGGACACTTGGCTCAGCCTGGGAGGAGGGGACTGGACCTGCCTGAACTGAATCTACCAGGTTGAACTCAATCCTCAGGGGAGTCTTTGCCCTGGAGGAGATGGGAATGGGGGGTGGGATGGGGGGAAGGCGCGGGGGGAGAACAAGGGAATCCGTGGCTGATATGTAAAATTAAATTAAATTATAAAATTTAAAAAAAAAAAAACAAAGAACTGAGAGGTGTGAAGAGACCCAGGGTAAGGCCACCCACCTGAGACCAGGTTGGTATCCCAGGGCCTTGCTGCCACTAAGACTACACTGATCTGGATAACCTGTGTTTCCACCAGGGTCATAGTAACATTTGGGCCCAAGCTGCTGTCAAGGGTTATATCTTGGTCCACTTTTGTGCTGCAGCTGGTGTCTGTGTGATGTCAATGGCTTGAGTGACCACAGGGGGTCATAGGAACCATGTGTGTTGAAAACCCTTGCTGGCCCTGGGATAGCTGGTCCTGCCCTTCACTGTACAGGATCCTGCAGTAATGATGGTGTGCCAGAGGCCTTGAACCAGACCAATGACTCATTGTAATGAGTGGGACTGATTGGACAAAAGGGTGTACTGCCTGTCATACCACAGCTTCCAATGCCACTAGGATGAATGGAAAGGTATTGGAAGGAGGAAGAGTGACTTTTTTTTTGTTTTTAATTAACTTTCGGGGGTCATTCTGTGGGGGGAATGCAGCAGGGGCAAGGGGCAGATATACAGGGTCTGGGAGGTTAGTGGGATTGGGATACATGATGTGAAATTGCAAAAGAATCAATAAAGAATTATTATATAATAAAAACAAATAATAACTGAGCCACAAGATTTAATTTATAAAGCAATATATTGTCCATGAAGTGAGTTTTTTTTATTTTTTTAGAACATCCTACATGTGCACTGCCTCTACCTGACCTCACTCTGACCTCTACCTACTCCAACTCCTACTGTTTCCCCCCCAAATACATCCTCTCTTCTATAATGATTATTGTTCCATGTCTATAGATATATGTACATACATAGGCAGATGTCTATGCAATCTGAGGAGTTTATTTGGAACTGATCTTATATGTGTCCTAGGCTGACTGCCTGAGATTGAACAATCTGTGTAGGAGCTCATCTCTGGAAGAAATGGAAATACAGAATCTGCAACTGCTTCTCTCTCTCTCTCTCTCTCTCTCTCTCTCTCTCTCTCTCTCTCTCTCTCTCTCTCTCTCTCTCTCTCTCTCCATCCCTCCCTGTAACAGTGGGACTACTTGCAGCTCTGTATCTATGCATAGAGCCATGTGGATATTTCCTTATATGCCATGGCATGCCAACTGCTATTATTACTATGTTGGTCTTGTTCTGGCAAACATATTCTTAAGAGTCCACAAATGCATTTTTACTGTCATGTGTAGAGGAAAGGAAATAGAAAATATCCTTGGACTCTGATCTGAAGATCTTTCAGGCCCTGTTCCATGATTTCCTGAGCATTATGTTTAGATCTCCATGTCAAGATGTTATCATATGGGATTAGGCAATCCACAGTCATGAATTCTTGGCAGTTTGAACAGTTGTAGATCTCTGGATTAGTCTCAAATTGCTGAAAAAACAAGCTTCTCTGATGAAGATTCAGAGCAAGACTTCCCTATGAGTATAATGATAAGAACTTAGAATATGGTTAGAAATTAGCACTAGAGATTTAGAGAGAGATGCAAAGTCCTGTGACACTCAGCAGTCAGACTGCTCCTGAGTTGTGATCATACTCAAGCTAGAAAAAAAATACCAACAGGTGAATATTCCAAAAGAAACTCCTGAAAAGCTCTGCTTTAGAATTCCAAGCCACATTTACCTGTTGACAAAAGAGGCTCCCTTAAGGGAAATTCCATGAAAAAAATAGTATTTTTGCCAACCCTAAAGGAAGAGACAAAGAATCTGTAGGCACAGAGTACAGAGAATGCAGAACTTTCACAGGACTCTGAGAATTAGGAGCAAGGAACTAACGGGTGCTTTGTTACATGCTTGTTGCCAGCAATGGTGGAAAAATTTTATGAAATTCTATAAAAATACAAGAGCATTGTGCCTTATACTTTCATAAAATAGTAATATTAAATAAATAAGAATACTTGTTAACAAAGGCAAGCAGAACCCCAAATAATTTTTTTATTGAAACACACGAATATGTAACAATAGAATGTACATTTTATATTATCTTACTTAAGTCGTCTTTATTTTTGGGGGTGGAGAATAAGGCAATTGGAAATAACTAGTGACTTCCTTTCAAGTTTCAGATGTAGTTGATATTTTTGATAGTATAATCAGTTGTCTATGATTTAAGTGGAATGGGATAAATAATGTAAAGCACATGTGAATAATCATAATACACATAACCTGGTAAGTGCAGTTTTGAATATGGTGGCATGTTGACAAGTCAACTGTAGAGTATATATGGGACAGACAATAGCGAGTGATGTTATTTTGACATCATTTGCCTTTTATGATTCAAGTATAATGTTTAGAAAAGTCTCTATGAAGAAGCAGAATCGAAAGAGGACAGGAAGTTCATCCCAGCCAGAGCTTTCCTTCATCCTACCAACCACCAGCTGAAATGAAGCCAAACAAAGGAACTTTATTTGTGAGACCCACTGAGATAAATGACTTGTTTTGCATTTTTGTACCCATTCAGTGAATAATCACAATAATAACTTCTTGAAGTTCTATATCCTTTTATAATCTCCCAAAGGGTGGAGTTCTGTCTGCAGTTTTAGCATGTCATTATTTTGAGACAACATTCTGACAGTAATATTCAAACTTAACTCCAGGGCAATTAGTTTAAATGGACTTTAATTTCCAGATCTACGTTCCCTTCCAGTGAAAAAACAGTATTATTTTTCAAAATTACCAATTTAACAAGCAGTTATTGCCTGAGTATTTTATTTTAGACTCTGTAGAAAACAAATTATTTTTACACATCTCCTGACAGATCAGATAGGTCTATGAATGCTGGTTCCATGCAACTTTTATTAACTTTTCTTCAGAAGACATGATAGTTTTACACACTCAGGATTTCAGAAATTATGCTAATATAGTCTTTAGAGTAAATTTACATGTTTTTAAAAATATGTAAATATTTAAAAATGCAATTTTGGGGGAATTATTTGATTTTAATAGAATATATTTTTTAATCCAATTGTACCAAAAGACTTAATGTCATTAGGAAATTCAGTATAGAGCTCTTATTATATCATAAGCTGTATTAGTCATTTTTATTATAAGGAAGACATTCACTATGCATGGAATGAAATATAATAAAGTATTTTAGAATATAGAAATAATTGCTTCTATTAAGATATATTATGATTTTCATTGTGTTTATCTAATTTATAAATTCCCCTGTAAAACATTCTCATTTTTAAATTTATTTTTGTTTCTCAAATCAGCAAGTTTTGAAAGCAGAAGATTTTAAGCAAGAAAAAGCTCTTGAATTCCTTTATATTTGATTCTCATAACTCATATTAAGAAACTTATTTGCCATGAGAATTCATTTTTCAAAAATTATTAATGGTTCTCCATTCTTCCAAGTACTGTTATAAAATCAGTAGGAACTCATTAACATTTTATGGCTATTATGCCAGAAACTCTTAGGCTCACTGTTATTTTTGAGGGAAAGTTGATAGTGAAGTATAGGACAGAAATATAGCTTTTCTTTCATTTAGTTTTTGAAAGATATTTTTCATTTTAAGAAAAACTATTTGAAGACTTATAGCTGATTTTTTGTTTTTTAGAATTCGACTAAATATTCATAACAAATTTTTGAGAACTGGATAACTTAATTTCATTAAATAATTATATTTTGCTATATTTTCAGTTTAATTAGTGTGTGCATGTGTGTGTAGTGTAGTATAAGAGTGTGTGTTTATGTGTCCAAATGCAGATCTAGAAGCATGTGTAGCCCGTGTCTTCCCTGCTCTCTTCATGGTATATTGTAGATACAGGGTAACAAACTGAACAAGATCTTGCTGTTCAAGCTGACTAGTAGGCCAACATGTCCATGCTGTCTGCCTATGTACAACCTCAGGGCTGAGGTTTTAACCCAAGTCAATACACAAGTGCTGAATTTTCAAACTCATGCTTATACAAGAAGCACTATAACAATTAAATCACCTACATAGTCCTACACATAATATCATAATGAAGAACAGACTTTCAAAGAAATATGTTCCATGTACACATGATCTGTTAATCTAAGTCATCCTTGTGCCTAGAGAACAAGAAAACAAAAGATGGAAATAAATTGTTTTTAGGAGCTCAAGTTACATTCTGAAAAATCAAAATCAAGCAAATATCGTTTAATTATAGGCTCCATTTTTCCTCTCATTTTTTCCCATCATTCATGCATAATCTCTAACCAAATACTACACCTAAAATCCTTTAAAAATCTTAGAAATATAATTGCAAAGTAAATTTTTAGTTTCTTTTCTGAAAGAGTTTAGCATTTTAAAAGTTTTCAAACTTACATAAAATTAAATGATCTTTTAACTCATTTGGAATAACTCATGTTAAATTTTGTGAGTAATACCACTTATCTATTCTTTAGTCATAGTTTTTATAAACAATTTGCAGGTATGACTGAGAAAAATAAAAAAAATGTTGCATCTGATTTTTAAATTTTCATGTTTTAGTCATTATTAAATCTATTGTTAATTAGGGCTAGCTAGAATTATGGTAGTTAATAAAATCAAATGTGAAATAAGGCTTATGAAATAAAAACATATATTTAAAAAGAAGAAACTATTATTCAAAAGATTAATTTCAATAAAAGATTAAAATTTTTGTATGTTTATATTCTACCTAGAATAACTTTAAATGTTCCAGTGAATTAACTAATATAGATTTTGCAAAAGTCTGTTAGGAAAAGTACAATTTTATGTCTAATTTGATTGATAAATGTAATACATAAGTATTACAGATTTGACAGAAATCAACCCTTTCTACTTTATGACTGTGTTTACATATAAAACCACATTTCCATGATAAAAAAAAAGATGGGAAGTATATTTTTCTTCTGGATTAAAAAGAACATCTCTTAATACAGTTTGCTGGGATAACTATGAGATGTCAAACATTAGATGTAGGAAAGTCCTTTTGAAATGGGACTCAATTTGTTCAAGAATGAAAGTCAGCAACTGAAAAATGAGGTCTCACAAAACTAAAAAGCTGTTTACAGCAAGACAAACACCCAGTGAAGTGAAGACTGAGTCCCACAGAGTGGGGGATAACTTTGTCCGGCTACACAAACAACACAAGAAGGATATTCAGAATATGCAAAGAAATAGTTCATCCTACTCTAGTCAGAACAGCTAAGACTAAGGGTGAAATAAATCAAGCTCACAGCAAATACTGGGGACAATTCTGGAACAGGAAAACCTTCTTATGTTGTTGACGGGGGTGGATTACAAATTGGTATCGCTATTATAGAAATCAAGTTTTAATGAGTGATACCACATGAGTTGGCGATGCATCTCCTTCTAGTCATAGACTATACAAAAGTCACAGTGTCGAGCATGATAAATCTCTGTTTTGTTGGTCAGGGTAGTCAAAGCGACTTCCAAAGCTATATAGGTTATTGCCATTACCCATGGTTGCCTCCTAGAACTTGAAGGTAAGATACTATTTAGGAATTAACTCATTTAATATTAGCACAGAACATGGACTAATTAATCTGAACTTACCAGGAAGCTTTTTCTCTGATGTTTAACTCTCCCTTTATCTTATGATGCAATATAAGCTGGCACCCATGAAATCTCAACAGTATGGTTGACTAAATCACCATTGATGTGCCAAGATGCACAAGAAGAATTCCAAGTCCAATCTTAAATGCATTATCCTAGAGTAACTATGACTGCTGAAGTAGGGATAATCATTTTTTTTCCCCAGGGAAAAGCCTTCTGACCACTGGTAGATTACACAGTCCTAAATACTCATCCCTAAACATGTGTGTAATGAAACAAAGTGAATTTAATTGGTTAAGTCTCTCTCTCTCTCTCTCTCTGTCTCTGTCTCTCTCTCTCTCTCTCTCTGCATGTGTTTGCGTGTCTATGTTTAATAATAATTCAAAAAGAAGAAGTTACAAATATGAGAGGAAACAATGAAGAGAAATTGGAAGATTTGGAGCAGGGAGAGGGAAGAAAAATGATGTGAATACATTATTTATATATGAAATCCCTCCAAAATTAAAAATTAAATTAATAAAAATTAAACAGTAAAATAAAAGTGCTCCAGACAATAAAATGGAAATGATTTAAAAATATGACTCAAAAGACACATACATGAAGGAGTGTACGATAAAAATCAAAATAACAATAACAACAACAAAGAAACCTAGAATATATGAAGAATATTTTAAAATGATGAACTATGTAATTTCATCATTTTTGGAACAATATTGTAGATTTATTACACAGATCCATCTCCTTTTCATTTTCCAGCTAGATTTAAATTGTTTTTGGTTGTGTGAGTGCTTGCCACATGTGTGTGGTTGCCCACATTTTGGAAGAGGTTGTTGAATTCCCTGGAATGAAAGTGGTTGTAACCTACCTGATGTGAATCCTGCAAACAGAATTCTAGTCCCTTGGAAAAGCAGCAAAGGCTCTTAGCCATTGATAATCACTCCAGCACTTTGCACTTAATTTTGAGCACAAATACTTGTGTCCTGAATAGAAATAAACTGTCACCAAACAAGATGTTTACTCAGTCAGATATATATTAAGTATGATGGAAGATGGAAAGATGATATTGCATATGGATTGAAAGTATTACTGTTGTGAAATTGAATGTCCTACCAAAAGTAACCTACAGATTCAATAACATCACAATCAAAACCCTCATGTCATTCTATGATGAAATAGAAAAACCAAATTTAAAATTAATATGGAAGCATAGAAGACCCCAGATGACCAAAGCAACACTGAGCAAAATAACAAACCTAGAGGCATTACTATTCCTGATTACCCGTTATATTACAAACATAGTTGTACAAATAACAGGAGATTAATATAGAACAAACTTAAAGCTCAATTAAATAGAGTTGAAGACATAGACGTAAGTCTACACAGGTACATGTTTTTATTTTATTATTTTATTTTATTTTATTTTATTTTATTTTATTTTATTTTATTTTATTTTATTTTATTTTATTTTATTTTATTTTATTTTATTTTATTTTTGGTTTTATGAGACAGGGTTTCTCTGTGTAGCTTTGTGCTTTTCCTGGATCTCACTCTGTAGTCCAGGCTGGCCTCAAACTCACAAAGATCTGCCTGCCTCTGCCTCCCAAGTGCTGGGATTAAAGGCATGAGCCACCACCGCCCAGTCAGGTACATGATTTTTTAATACTTTCCTGAAATTACACACTGAAGGATAGTGAACATCTGCAACATATGGTGCTGGGAAAACTGGATAATGTAAATGTAGAAAAATGAAACTAGATAATTATCTCTTACTCTGCACAAAATTCAACTCCAAATAAATAGATAGATAGATAGATAGATAGATAGATAGATAGATAGATAGATAGATAGATAGATAAATAATCGCAACCTAAGATCAGATACTCTGAAACTGTTAAAGAGTAAGGACAATTTTAATCACTTTGGCTCAGGAAATGGCACTAACAGTTTACCAATTGGACATTTTCAAATTAAAATATTTTTAAAAACAATTAAAAGTTTGTCCCTTTGTTAGGGTATGGAATGAAACAGAGTTTCCAAGAGAAGAAATGTAGATGTGTCAGAAATATTTTTTAAAGCATTCAACCATCTTAGCTTCCTGGGAAACGCAAATCAAAATGACTTTGAGATTTCATCTTAGCCAAGAAAACAAAGGGAAACAATTGCTGATGATCATGTGGAGAAAGAAAAATACATTCATTGTGGAGTATATAACTGGTACAGCCACTGTGGAAATCAGCATGAAGTTTTCTCAAAGTTAATAATAGAACTAATGTATGTTCCAGCTGTTTGGCTCCTGGGCATATACCCAATAACTATTTATCCTATAACAGAGATTGCAGCAGTACTTTCTTAAGTACTCCAAGTCATAATGACAAGAATAGTTTTTACTAATTATGGAAGTTTGGGCTTTATCTTGCTTAGGCTAGTCCCCAACTAGAGCATAACTCAAATTAACCTTCTATGTTCTGCCAGGTGTCTCAGTTACATCTGCTCTGTACCATATATCTGACTTCTTCAGAGTCCCACTGGTGTCCCTCTGGCATAATTCATGTGCCTAGATTACTCCTCCTCTTCCTCTCTCTCCCTGGAAATCCCACCTATCTCTCATTCCTTGCTGTTAGGC
The DNA here is from genome assembly GCF_049852395.1 of Peromyscus maniculatus bairdii. Lineage (NCBI taxonomy): Eukaryota > Metazoa > Chordata > Mammalia > Rodentia > Cricetidae > Peromyscus > Peromyscus maniculatus. Next base: position 79,959,893 of record NC_134861.1, read on the forward strand.
CGTCAGCTCTTTATTAAACCAATCACAGTGACACATCATCACACAGTTGAAAGAAATACTCTGCGACATTTCCCTCTTTTTGTCTAAATGAAAAAAAAAGTTT